>NC_134687.1:652055157-652655157 GCF_050947455.1 Rhinoderma darwinii | reverse complement strand
ACGGTAATCAGTAGAGAACATACACATACTTGTATTCCTGTACAAACATATAACTGTACGATAAATATCACATAAGACAGTGATCAGTAGAGAACATGCACATAGTTGTATTCCTGTACTTATTTTTAACTATACAATAAATATTACATAAGACAGTGTTCAGTAGAGAATATGCACATACTTGTACTGCTGTACTCACACCTAACTATACAATAAATATCACATAAACCAGTGATCAGTAGAGAACATGCACATAGTTGTACTTCTGTAATCAAACTAACTATACAATAAAGTTATTGTATCAATGTTAAATGCAACCCCAAAAAAATAAATCGTACAAAAACAAGAACCTTATATATCCACGTAGATTTAGGGTGTATACAGACATTGTGGTTGAAACTGCACCAAAAAAAATGCATTTAAAAAAAATAAGTATGTGTGTTGTTTGTTTTTTTACTGCAGTTTTCTTTGCGGTTGCAGTTGTCACAGGTGATATATGTGCAATAAACTTTTCACCTGTAAAAGTCACAACCGTATCAAAAACTGCAGCATAACTTTGTTTTTTAATTTTTTGTGCTATTTTATGTTCACTGCAACATCTGAAAACATCCTGTACGTGATAAGCGGCAGTGCTTTCCCGCATTCTCACGTACAGTAACGTGACGACAATAAACTGTCACATGGTGACAACGGACAGATTGCGGCGGCGAATTGCAACAAACACTTATCGCTTGCCGGCACAGGACCAATCAAAGAGGCCCTGTGACGTCGATCGCTGTAATTGGTCATTCAAAACTGAATGACCAATCACGGCATAGGTAAACAAAAGACGCAGGTTTCTTCTCATCACCAGCTATGACAAGCTCATTTCTGTCAGAGAGCTTGTGAGAGTCGGTGTGTAAAGCCCTGTCAGAAATAAAAAGTGAAAGAAAAGTGAATAAAGTGAATTAAAAATCTCTTCTAGATCTCCACAGATATCCCCAGATCCTCCCAGATCTCCTCAGATCACTCCTGTCCCAGTAGTTATAAAATAATCCCCAAATCGCCCATCCATTACCCCAGTGAAATTACTGCACCATATTACTTTAGGCGATACCCTAAATGCCCCCAGATAGCCCCCTAACTGCCCAGTGAGAGAACATTGAGCCATGTCAGTGTCCAGTACGATTCACACAGATCGCCACCATTCACTATTGCCATGCCAGATATAGTGACAGTTTTACGCAGTTATCCAGTCAGTTCCATCCAGCTCCTACATTTTTGAGAGCGCCAGTTAGTTTCTAGTTAATTTTTAAAAAATACAAAAAAATATATATAAAAAAAATTATACTTTTTTTTTTTCTTAGGGACAGTTACGTTTTAGGGTTATGATAAACTTAGATCTGTTACATTGTAGTGTACATTACTTGAATATGGCTCAGAAATTTTATAGCCCAGAGGAGGCATACGCTCTGCTGTGCTCGGATACAGACTGCTAGCGAGGATGAAATGCAGTTTGTGATGACATCTTCGTCTAGCAAGTCTGATGAGCCCCTAGCAGCGCAGAAGAGTTGCTGGTTTTGACCAGCCACCTGATAGTGAGGCGACATTGATGCCTGCTACAAGTTATGCCCCCCAGGTTCCCGACTTCACCTCATCCTCGGGAATCCAAGTGGAGACCACGGGGTTCGGAGAGTTTGATTTTTTTAAATGATTTATATCTGCTGAATATATAAATTTAATGGTCAAAAACACAAATTTATATGCGGAACAATTTCTCACCCACAATCCCACATCCTACTATTCCAAAGGCCAAATTTGGACCCCCACAAACTCAGAGGAGCTTTGCAAATTTTGGGGCCTGTTACTGACTATGGGCCTCATAAATAAACCCAGCATTAGGGACTACTGGTCATCGGATGTCCTATATAATACCCCCCTTTATGGCATCATTATGACCAGAAAAAGATTTGAGGTCATCCTCAAATTTCTGCATTACACAGATAATACCTGCTGCACACCCCCCGATGATCCAAATTATGACCGTTTATATAAAATAAGGAATGTCATCAACCATTTTAATTTAAAATTTGCCCAAATTTAAACCCCAGGAAAAAATATTGCGGTCGACTTGTCTCTTGTCAGTTTTAAGGGAAGGCTCCACTTCCGTCAATACCTCACAAATAAAAGGGCTCGGTATGGAATAAAGCTATATAAAATCTGCGAAACTTCCACCGGGTACACACATTGTTTCCGGATTTATGAGGGAAGGGATTCCAAAATTGATCTCCCAGAGTGCCCCCCTTCCCTTGGTGTCAGCGAAAAAATTGTGTGGGATCTTATACATCTGCTACTTGGCCAAAGATATAATGTTTATATAGACAATTTCTATAATAGCATCCCTCTCCAAAACTGCCTTTTGGCAAGAGCAACAGTGGCCTGTGGCACGATCATAAAAAATTCTAAGGGCCTCCCCAAAACCCTCCTGGGCCAGACATTGCCAAAAGGAAAAAGCAAGGCAATGTGCAGCGAGAATATGTTGCTAGTAAAATATAGGGACACGAAAGATGTTCATATTCTATCTAGCATCCATTATGATAGCAGCATCAATGTTCCAGGTCATGGCTCCAGCACCACAACTTCCAAGCCTGCCTGTGTACTGGATTATAAACGTTTTATAGGTGGGGTGGTTCTATCTGATCAGGTCATAAAGCCGTATAGTGCCATGCGGAAAAGTAAGACCTGGTACAAGAAGCTGGCAGTCCACTTCACCCAAATGGTAATGTAAAACGCATTTGTGGTGTCCAGATACACAGGCAATAGAAATACATTTCTCCAATTTCAGGAGACAATTATCAAGGCCCATTTGTTTGACAACCCAGAAGGGGAGGGCACTTCTTCTGGAAATTACAGTTGCCCCACAATGCCAGGCCTATGCATCAATGAATGCTTTAAAATTTACCATACCTCCACTGAGTTTTAGCTTATTTTATTTATACACCGGTTCATTTTACAAATTGGCCATTCTAAATTGATTTTTTGAAGCTGAGTAATTTTATTTTCATATATTTTTGCCCACTTACTAAAATTTAAAAGAAGCCCAAATGAGACGAAAAATTCTTACTATACCCCTATATGAATACCTAAAGTGGTTTCATATTATAATTAGTCACACCAAATTAAAATATTTTTTAAAAACCCCTAACAAATTTCTCACTATACCCCTAGATGAATACCTTGAAGGGTAAAGTTTTCAAAATAAGGTCAGTTGGAATCACTGAAATAGCAAAATTGAGATAAAAATGTAATTTTTTATTTGACAGCATCATTTCATATAAATGTAATATTCCTTCAATACATATTTTTTTATAATTTTACTGAGTTTGCCTATTATTATAACTATGTCCTGCCATATAAAGCTGTTATATTAGTTCTTATAAACTGTTTGGTGATATGTGTAGCATCCATGGCCGTGGGCCATCGGGTTTACTCACCTCCCGATGCCCGCAGCCATGGATCCGTGAGTGTTGGTCCCCATCTTCTTCCTAGGAGACTCCAGCACTCACTTCCGCTCCGGTCTGCTGTGTCCCGTAGGGTGCGTGCGCACGCTCGTGCCCAGCCTTAAAGGGACAGCGCGCACACAAAGGAAATCATCATCATCAACTGCCATGATTTCCTTGAACATAGAGATATGTCTTTTGAGCAAATATTAACTTTATAATTGTTATTTTTGCACTTATTTATTGGATTTTGGTAGCATGTTTGTATGTATACATTGGTGGTTTTACATGTATACACACATATTGCACCAATGTTGTTGCATTCTCTAAATACATACTGGACATATATTTATTTATTTATTATATGTACTTCTTAAAAGCTCTCATAGGATTGTCGGATGCTATCAGCTAGCTACATCATTTTATTTCACTTATCACTTCACACTTTTTCCACAGTTCAGCACCTTAGTTACACGATTCATTTACTTACACACACTGTCACTTTTTTTCAGATACACATACATTTATTTCTGCACTGACACATTTATTTTCATCAGTTCATTTCCAGTGGCTATCCGTCTCTGGTCGTACACAGTTTGCGATGTTCAATGTCCTTTTTCACTTTTGTCATTAATTTTCTTTTCCTTGCAATTTTCATATTTTTGCTGGCAGCAGTATGTTGTTAGATTGCATTATTGCTCCTTAGTTTGTTATTTTATGACACCATTTATTTTGTCTGACATTTTCAGTATTGCTTTATACATGCATGAGCATGTATGTAAGTTTTTTAACCTTATATATACACTCAAAATATTTCTTTTTCCACTGCATTCATCTCAAGCACATATAGATATTTACTATAAATTTCTCTCATATGCTCTGATGAATTGTGCTCCTATGAATTGTTCCCAAACTCCCAAACACATGTTTAGTCATATTATTTATGCATCTTATACTCTTCAATATACATATACACATGTTATTGGGCAATAATGCCTGTGCTTGCATGTTCATTTATCTATTTGACGATGTACAGGTGCTGTATGCAACAATGTGGTGCAACGCCGATTCCTCGGGTCGGGCATTTATTTATTTACTTATTTATTCATTTTATTCATCCAAACCTAACTATGTACTCTCCCTTCTTTTCCCCTTTATAAATCTGTGTAGGGAAAGGTTAGGGATAGATCATTTACTTTTCCATCAGCAGGTCTCCACCTCCCACTGCTTATGCTGTGCGCGCTCCCGGCGGCTGTTTTGTGCGTCGTGAGCGATTCCCTGCACATTTCTTCCTTTCCTTCAGGTGCGCATGCGCGGCTTCGCATTCCGATCCTCGGACTCCCGGCCCGGACCTGATGCGGGACAAATGTCTATGACGTCTTCTACTTCCGGGTCCGTGACCCGGATGTAGATGTGTCTGACCGCGATGCCGTGTGTACACATGTACACTGACTAGTTTTTCTCCTGTGATTGGTGGAGGGTGATTTAAAAAGGCTGGGGATCATTTCATCACACCACCCCCAGACGAAGGCTTCTGGGCCGAAACGCGCGGTGGGGTGGACGCCAGACACGGTCCTTCCATTCTGAGCTCTGGGGTGGGTCTAAACAGCCGTTTATTACCACATATGGGGTATTGCCGTAATCAGGAGAAATTGCTTTATAAATGTTGGGGTGCTTTTTCTCCTTTATTCCTTGTAAAAAATAGACAATTCTTTGTTTTTTCAGAAACAAAGTCGATTTTCATCTTCACAGACTAATTGCAATAAATTCAGCAAAAAACCTGTGGAGTCAAAATGCTAACTATACCCCTAGAAAAATTCCTTGAGGGGTGTAGTTTCCAAAATGGGGTCACTTTTGGGGGGTTTCTACTGTTTTGGCACCATAAGACCTCTTCAAACCTAACATGGTGCCTAAAATATACTCTACAAAAAGGAGGCCCCAAAATTCCCTAGGTGCTCCTTTGCTTCTGAGGCCGGTGCTTCAGTTCGGCAGCACACTAGGGCCACATATGGGACATTTCTAAAAACTGCAGAATCTGAGCAATAAATATTGAGTTGCATTTCTTGGGTAAAACCTTCTGTGTTACAGAAAAAAAATGTATTACAAATTAATTTTGGCAAAAAATATATTTGTAAATTTCACCCCTACTTTGTTTTAATTCCTGTGAAATGGTTAAAAGGGTTAAACACTTTCTGAATGCTGTTTTGAATACTTTGAGGGGTGCAATTTTCAAAATGGGGTGATTTATGGGGTTTTTCTAATATTTAAGGCCCTCAAAGCCACTTTAGAACTGAATTGGTCCCTGAAAAAATAGCCTTTTGAAATTTTCTTGAAAATGTGGGAAATTGGTGCGAAAGTTTTATGTCTTGTAACGTCCTAGAAAAATAAAAAGACGTTCAAAAAACGATGCAAACATAAAGTAGACATATGGAATATGTTAAATAGTAACTATTTTGTGTGGTATTACTATCTGTTTTACAAGCAGATACATTTAAATTTAGAAAAATGCTAATTTTTGCAAATTTTCTCTAAATATTGCTGTTTTTCACAAATAAATATTGAATTTATCGACCAAATATTTTCACTAACATAAAGTACAAAATGTCACGAGAAAACAATCTCAGAATCGCTTGGATAGGTAAAAGCATTCCAGAGTTATTACCACATAAAGTGACATATGTCAGATTTGAAAAAATGGGGCTGGTCCTGAAGGCCAAAATGAGCTTGGTCCTGAAGGGGTTAAAGGTAATATAACATCAGAAAATAACAAATTTGTGAGACTATGTTTTTAGACAATCATTTTTTTAACACCATCCTGACACTTGTTGTAACTGCATGTAATGAGCAGCAAGGTGATGGCGCATTTTGTCGTACAGTTACGACAAGCTGATTGTGCAGGCTCAGAAGCTGAGCAAGCGCCATCAGCCACAGGTGTCCGCTGTTTATTACAGCCAACATCCTTCCTTTTCCCCTTGACGAAGCCTGGTTGCAAAACGCTTTGGGTGTAAGTGGGCTCCTGGCACATCGCTACTCTTTACCCCATTGTATATCTGCATGGTCTGTCAACTTCTGTTTTATTAATTTTTTGGCTAACTTGCCAGTTCTGTCTATCGATTCTGATGGTCTATTTCACAGTTTTTTTTATTTTTGTTATGTGACTTACCATGGCTGTTTATTTACAATGTACTTCTATATGGTATAGATGTTATGGCCAGTAGCCCAGTACTTTCTTTACTGTGAGGACTTATAATTGAATCCATTTTTTATGCCATTATCTGTATTTTCTATTTTTATCATGTCTCAATAAAAACTATTTCCTTTTGAAAATGTTTGGGTCATTTAACACTGATTTTCCGCATATGTGTTTAAACTATGACTTTGGTGTTTGACCAAATTATTCTATTGAGGCACTTTTTTGGTGTTATCCTGTTGTAATGGCAGTGACCAGAGCTAGCTCTGATACCCGCCAATAACCCCTTAGATGCCGCGCTACATAGTGGCATTTAAGTGGTTTGTAGCCGATCTGAACGTGTCGCGGGGGTGCCGATGGTTGCTAAGGCAACTGGAGGCCTAACAATGGCCTACAGTTCTGCCTTGTATGAAAGCCTAATAGGCCTTGCCAGAGGCCGAGCCTAATAGGCTTGCTGACTGTGTAAGACAGGCCCTTCTAATGCATTTCACTATATAGGTAGTGCAATGTATTAGAACAGCGTTTAGAAGATCAGGCCTTCAAGACCCAAGTGGGACTAAAAAAAGAGCTAAAAGAAAATGTTTTAGAAAAATAATTGCTGTTTTTGCTCACCTTGCATTGCAAAAATTGGAAGAAAAAGTGAAGTTGCATGTGTCCAAAAATTATACCAATAAAAAACTATAGCTTACCCGCAAAAAGCAGCTACACCCCATGAGGAAATTTTCTGGGGATATATTAAGTATTTTGACCTCACAGGTTTTTTGCAAAAATTATTGGAAGTAGGCTGTGAAAATTAAACATATATACATTCTTTCAAAGAAAATGTAGGTTTAGCTAATTTTTTCTCATTTCCACTTGGACTAAAGGAGAAAAACCACCACAAAATTTGTAAAGCAATTTCTCCTGAGTAAAACAATACTCCACATTTGGTCATAAACGGCTGTTTGGACACACGGCAGGGCTTAGAAGGGTAAGAGCGCCATTTGGAGCTCAAATTTAGCAGGAGTGGTTTGCGGAGACCATGTCACATTTGCAAACTCCGAGGGGCCAAAACAGTGATACCATTTTGGAAACTACACCACTTGAGGACATTTTCTAGGAGTATAGTGAGCATTTTGACCCCACAGGTTTTTGGCAGAAATTATTGGAAGTAGGCTGTGAAAATTAAAATATACATTCTTTTAAAGAAAATGTAGGTTTCGCTAATTTTTTTTTTCATTTCCACAAGGACTAAGGGTATGTGCACACACACTAATTACGTCCGTAATTGACAGACGTATTTCGGCCGCAAGTACCGGACCGAACACAGTGCAGGGAGCCGGGCTCCTAGCATCATAGTTATATACGATGCTAGGAGTCCCTGCCTCTCTGCAGGACAACTGTCCCGTACTGTAATCATGTTTTCAGTACGGGACAGTAGTTCCACGGAGAGGCAGGGACTCCTAGCATCGTACATAAGTATGATGCTAGGAGCCCGGCTCCCTGCACTGTGTTCGGTCCGGTACTTACGGCCGAAATACGTCCGTCAATTACGGACGTAATTAGTGTGTGTGCACATACCCTTAAGGAGAAAAAGCACCACATTTGTAAAGCAATTTCTCCTGAGCAAAACAGTACCCCACATGTGGTCATAAACGGCTGTTTGGACATACGGCTTCAGTACTTGATCAGAGAGATCAACCCTGCCCATGTACTTATTGTAGCCCAGGATACAATTTGGCTTGTGGGTCACTGTGGTGGTATCTCGTTCAGGGACAGGGGTGCTGCCACTGCCATCAATTGTGGTTAATATAAGGACATCGCTCTTGTCCTTATATTTGACGAACAGCATGTTCTTGCTGCATAGTTCCCTGCTCTCATCCCTTCTGAGGCTTTGGCTAAGCAGTGTTTTAGGGAGGCCTCTCTGATTTTTGTGCACTGTACCGCATGCTACAGTACTTCTGCCAGAGAGGCACCTAAATAGTGGGATGCTGGTATAGAAGTTATCCACGTAAAGGTGATAACCCTTGCCCAGCAATGGGTGTATTTAATCCCACACTATTTTCCCACTAACTCCCAGTCCTTCCCTTCATAAACCCTAAACCGGTCTGTATACCCAGATGTACTCTCGCACAGTTTGTACAATTGAATTCCATACCTTACCCTCTTATTGGGCAGGTATTGGTGGAATTTAAGCCTCCCCTTAAAATGAACAAGGGACTCGTCTATGGAAATATATTTATCGGGTGTGTACACTTGTGAAAATTTGGTGCTGAAATGATCAATGACTGGCCTGATTTTAAGTAGACGTCAAATATGGGGTCGTCCTGGGGTGAGCACTGTGCATTATCATTATAATGCAAGAATTTTAAAATCGTTTCATAGCGAGTCCAGGACATGAACATCCGGTAAATTGGGGTGTTGTACAAAATATCCGCACTCCAGTATTGCCTAATATCTGGCTTCCTCACTAGTCTCATATGCAGCACAAGGCCCCAAAATGTCATCTTCTCCGCTGCATCTACCGGGGTCCACCTAACAAAATTATAAAGTGGGGTTTTGGGCAATGTTCCCTCTAAGTCTTGGCAGCTCCTGAGCAGGGCAAGTCTCCATCAATGGTGGGTGATCTGATGACCAAAATGAATACCCCCACAAAACACTAATAGAGCGAATAAATAAGAGAAGAAAACATATTTTAAATTCGTTTTAATTACTATAATATTACAGGTACAGCAGTAAAATAGACAACAGTTATAAACACCGATTATAGGTATCAATGAAAGAATCCCTCAGTAAACCACTGTCCCTATAGATAGCGCCACACAGACCCCTGTAGATAGTGACGCACACATACCCTGTAGATAGTGCTACAGACCCCCTGTAGACAGCTTCACCCTCCTGTAGATAGCGTCACACACATCCCCCTGTAGATAGCGCCACACCCAGCCCCCTGCAGATACACACGTAGACCCCCCTGTAGATTGTGCCACTCAGACCCCTGTAGATAGTGCCACACAGACCCCCCCCCCCCGTAGATAGTGCCACACAGACCCCCCCCCCCCCGTAGATAGTGCTACACGGCAATTCCCCCCTGTAGATAGTGCTACACAGCAATTCCCCCTGTATATAGTGCTACACAGCCCCCTCTACCCTTGTATATATAGTTCTACACAGCCCCCTCTTCCCCATGTGCATATAGTGCTACACAGCCCCCTCCCCTTATATATAGTGCTACACAGCAATTCCCTGTCTATAGTGCTACACAGCACCCCTCTTCCCCTTGTGTATAGTGCTACACAGTCCCCCTCTTCCCCTTGTCTATAGTGCTACATAGCAATTCCCCCTGTATATAGTGCGACACAGCCCCCTCCTCCCCTTGTATATGGTGCTGCACAGCAATTCCCCCTGTATATAGCGCTACACAGCACCCCTCCTCCCCTTGTATATAGCGTAACACAGCCCCCCTCCTCTCCTTGTATATAGTGCTACACAGCCCCCTCTTCCCTTTGTATATAGCGCTACACAGCCATATCCTCCCTTTGTATATAGCGCTACACAGCTCCCCTCTCCCCTTCTATATATAGCTACACAGCCCCCCCCTCCTCCCCTTGTATATAGTGCTACACAACACCCCCTCCCCCTGTATATAGCGCTACACAGCCCCCCTCCCCCTGTATATACTGCCACACAGTTCCTTAAAAAAATAAATATAAGATTGTACTTACCTTGCCCCCTTCCCAGCGACAGACGGGGAGCTACACTGCCTCTCAGGCGGGACGCATGTGCAGACCGGCATGATGATGTGACGTCATCACGCCGGCCTGCGCGACTCCCAGCGTCTTATAGGCTGCAGGCCTAACGTGACCTGCAGCATATAGTATTCATTTATATGTGCGTCCTGAGGATGCACATACAAGTGAATGTGGCTGCCTCTAGTACCAGAGCCCCCTCTGGTGTAAGCGACGCCACTGCATCCGCCCGCCGCCCCTGACAGTGCAAGGGCTTTAAAGTTTAGTGAGTAGGCGGACACAGGTTTTGGGTTAAAAATTGTTGGGTGTACAGATTCGTCTGGGCGACCATTAAATTAACAAACTCCTCAGAGAAAGAGACCTTGAAAAGTCAATTTCTGTAAGTAGGCCGTGAAAATTAAAATCAACATTTCTTCAAAGAAAATGTAGGTTTAGCGATTTTTTTTCTCATTTCCACAAGGACTAAAGGAGAAAAAGCACCGCAAAATTTGTAAAGCAATTTCTCCCGAGTAAAACAATACCTCACATGTGGTAATAAATGGATATTTGGACACACGGCAGGGCTTAGAAGGGAAAGAGCGCCATTTGGCTTTTGGAGTCCACATTTAGCAGGAATGGTTTGCGGAGGCCATGTCACATTTGCAAAGCCCCTGAGGGGACAAAACAATGAAAACGCCCAAAAAGGGACTCCATTTAGGAAACTACACCTCTTGAGGAATTCATCTAGGGGTGTAGTAAGCATTTTGACCCCACAGACGTTTCATAGAATTTATTAGAATTAGGCAGTGAAAATAAAAACAGTCCTTTTTCTTCAATAAGACGTAGCTTTAGCGCAAATTTTTTCATTTTCTCAACAAATAAAGGAAAAAAAGAACCCAAAATTTGTAAAGCAATTTCTCCCGAGTACGGCAATACCCCATATGTGGTCATAAACTGCTGTTTGGGCAAACGGCAGGGCTCAGAAGGAAAGGACCGCCATTTGGAGTGCAGATGTTGCTGGATTGGTTTCTGGGCGCCTGTGGGCCCAAAACAGTGGAAACCCCCCAGAAGTGACCTCATTTTGGAAACGACACCCCTCAATGATTTAGTTTAAGGGCCTGACATTATTGTATGTACTTAGAACAACTTTAATAGTACGTAGATGATATCACCAGATTAGTAACAATTGACAAGGGTTGGGGTTCCCCAGCAAGTGAACTAAAAGATTTTTAATACGATGAACTCCATCACTGAGGTGCGGCAGGCGCAGCCGAAGCCAGTACAACGCGTTTGTCATGAACTGACGGCAGTGTCACAATTCCAAGCAGCCGCCCAGACAAGTAACTTACCGGAGGAAGAAGACAGATTAGCGGAGGGTTTGTGGGTCATAATAACACTCCACTAATCCACCTACGTGGGATCTCACACCAGGCTCACAGCATGAGGTGTAGTGTACAGCCCGGTGACGTAAACTAAAAGAGACGGTGTCTGAAAGATGAGAAAGGACCAAACCAAGTCCTGATGACATCAGCAAAGTTCAAAGTAAGGACCAAAGACCTGAGTGAATCCATCAGCAGTATCAAGTGTTTTAATCAGACGACAGGAGAAGAGGACGATGATGTACATGACTTGTCAATACACTGGTGGGACCCCATACCCTAACCGGACATTGGTGATGGCATCATATTAGTTATGGCCCTATTGATATATTGTTTGAGTTTCATAATCATAATATATAATTTCTGTAATTTAATATGAGAAAAAGGGAGGTTTGTGAAGGATGATTTATTTGCTTATATTCTCTGTATGAAATTACATTGTGAATTATCAAGCAGGATGCCGAATTACTAAGATATGTATTATGTGAAAGTGATGATAATGTTTAAATGATTTAGTTTCGTGCAGCAGCCATCTTGTCTGGAGTTCCCATCTTGTCTGGAGTTCCCATCTTGTCTGGAGTTCCCATCTTGTCTGGAGTTCCCATCTTGGTTCTTTTGTAGTGAATAGAAAAGTCATTGTTCCTTTAATACAAGTAATGTTGATTTCGTATGTTTTATCTTTGACCTTGGTTCCCATGCGAAGATGGGAGGATGGCAAGTATGCGTGAGGGAAGGTCTCCCCCATCTCCATGAGAATATTCTGTCCAAGAGAGAGATAAGACACTTGTAAACATAATGTGTGAAGAATTATAATGATGTTTCTGGGATGTATTTTATTGTATGCTTTTTACTGAATAACAAATATTGTTACATTGTCTCTGATTGGTTTACCTCAAGCCTACACCCCTTCTGAATTTTAGTTTAACAGTTTGAGTTTGGTAATAAATCCTTCAGAGGAGCATTTTGAACATTTCAGCGTGTCTGTGTGTTTTCTTCTCCTCTCTCGATATATATCGGTGAAATATCCTAATTAGGATACTGACTAATGGAGTCTGGCCTTGAGAGTCTGTTGGGACTCGTATAAATTTCAGTCTAATATATTTTGAGCGATGGATTTCCACGACAGTAATGGTGCCGAAACCCGGGAAGATTGCACGTCTGATAAGCTGTCACTGGAGAGGTCTGGCTTTGCATCTGTGAATTACAAAAAACCGCGGTAGGTAAGGAGCTTATTCTTACACCATTCACACATGTATTGCGTAAGCCTTGGAATCTAGCTGTCAGACGTCACTTCTTTATGGATGAGACTACTTAGTCAGAACGGGTTGAAAGATGGATCCAAAAAGGTATGTTGAAGCTTTTTGTGTGATGAAGGTTTGCAGGTGTGTACGTGATCTTAAACTGTTGATATGAAAGACATGAGAGAATTTTTGCCAGCAATTATATTGTTAACCAGGAAAATTGTAAGACCTCCGCCTTTGGAATGCAGTGACGTAGCGCATGGCAGAGAGAAGTCGTAACTCACATGTGAAGTATTTGAAATGAAAAGATTGTAGTCTGGACTGTGAGGAAAAAACAAAACTTCTGCTTGCTGCTTTGTTTTAGCGTAATTTGTTATTTCGTTGTGTAAAATTGTTGAGGATTAATAGTTGTTCTGTTACCCGTTTGTCTGGGATTATGGTTGGGAGGTAATTGACTGTTTGTAGGTGAGAGAAGTTGGATAGTTGTGAGTAATATCCTGTAGTACCACAGGGGCTTCAATGGTTAAGTCCTGATAATGTAGAATCCAGTGCAAGGAGAAGCAATTGTGTCTATATTGAATTTGCACTCAATACCATTACCCAGTGCAACAGGGAAAACTTTGAATACTGTATTAGAAAATCATTTATATTTTCCTGGCTCATTGCCAGACAGTGATATTGTGTGTAAGGGTCCATAAACCAGTTGTATGCATTGCCAGACTGGCATAAGGTGGGAATCAGTACAGACTGATTTCTAGCACATGATAATCCGGCATATACACTTTGATGTAAAATAACATCCAAGTAATTAAGTCTGTAGTAGTAGAACATCAGACCGCTGGATTGAATACCGTTGTAATATAACATCCTGTATTCAATGAATGACCCTGACACTTATCCCAGGTGCCACCTGTGTCGTAGTAGTAATTACAGTGAAGAACATTGGTATTGGATCAGACCCATAGCCCGTAAAGAAATCACCAACATAGATAACAGCCCCCTAAACTACAACCCACAAAGTGAACGGCTGAGCGGGGAGGATAATATATATATGTTACCAAATATAATTTGCATGTGAAACCATTGCAAAGTGCTAGAGGAAAGAGTTTGGGATATATGCTACATCATGGGCTGTATGAACTGAAAGACACCCCCCCCCCGGCAGCAAGTGTTCTGCATAAGTGAAGTGACCAACTCCTGCTTGAATCAATGGAGGTTCATGAATGTCGATTGTGTTGAAGAATTTGCTCTTTAAATTGGTTATTGGCAGCATTTTGTCTGTTCTTGATGTTCAATACAGTGAGGGATCAGAGGATCCTACTGCTAGAATGTCTGGAGGAACGACTTTTGATATCGTATTGGTAAGACAGTCTAGGAGATAGACTGGTCTGAGATATCTGTCGGCAAACGTGGCGTGGCCTGTTTGCCTGGAGGTGGGGGATTTACCGGAAATCACCCTACTGCTCTCCGACCATGGGGCACTGGTCCCGGCCAACATTAGAATGAGCAAAAGGAGCTGGGGCTTTAATTATAAAGTATGTGAAGGCAAAATAACACACTGAAAAAATTGTTGAAGAGGCTGGCAGCCGTAAGAAGGATGTTTGCATGTGATCAGGTGATTACAGGTAGTTACAAGTAAGATGATGTGAGAAAGAACAATTTATATACAGGTGTAAATTTTCATTGGAAGAGTGAAGAAAACGGAGCAGCCAGGTACATTGCAGTGACTAACGTGGGTCAGAACGGGGGGAGTGTAATGTGAACAGGTGTGATGAGACATCTGTGTGATGTGTGATACATATGTAATGTGATGTGACATCTGTGTGATGTGTGTAATGTAACATGTCTGAAGTTTGAAACTAATGGCCACAATAAAAGCAGAACTATATTGTATGTTTCCTATTTTTAACAGCAGTAATGTCTAAAAATGTTAGTGTTTTGTGTATGGGGTTAAAATCAGTTCCACTTTTTTCATTTTTTATGCAACGTGTCTTATCTTCGCTCACGCGCAGTCGTCTGTAACTACACCAAGCGAGAAAAATATTACAGCCGGCTGGATCTGTTGGTTTCATCTATTGTTGATCGATGCACCAAGGTCATCTTGGTCATTATCTGGGACGCAAACACAGCAGATTTCATATTGTTCAGCAACGTTGCTTTATATTGAACATTACTCTGTGTCTGTGCCCCTTTTTCGGTGGTATTGTATTTGTATATACTTAACCCTTTCTGTGTTCTCACAGAGTCCAATACATCGGGTCCCATGGACTATAAAGCCAGGGAATGTGCCTGGCGTTCTCAGATGGAACAGGTTTTTAAGGATGAGTCCCCAATACATGGTTTTAATGTGTGCAGAAACGTGACTGAGCTCCAGAACAAATATACCAATTTATTACACCGCCGCATGAAAGTGTGGTGGAACAAAACCTTCCTGGAAAATTATATCCAGAGAGACCTTGTCCCAAGGGGTCTAAGAATTCAGATCTTCCCATCGTTTCCTATCATAGAAGAAGAATTCATCTCCAAGTGGGAAGAGGTATGCAACCAGGGCTCCAAAAAATTCATGGAACTTCTGGTTGACCTCAACCACAAAATGATACTGGCCATGGATGTAGAGATTGAAAGTGTACAGGCACAATTGTTTCCACTCATGTCTGCAGATGGTATGTCCAAATTTAAACATAACCTTGATATCCAATTTGTGGAGTGGGAGAAAGACATCCAAGAAGTTAAGTCCAGAAAATTTTCCAGAGATATTGGAGATTTCCAAAATAACAAAGTATACAGGTGGAGAAGAAACCAGGCCCCAGGTGGTCTCAACCGTACCCCTTCCATCTCCTCCATTTCGTCTCAGAGTGAAACCGATACCATGCCCTATAGATCTACCTTCAACACTCGGCCTAAAAGAAAACTGGCACAAAAACAAGCAGCTAATAAAAAACGACCAGATGCACGAGAACCGAGTAGTCAACTAAAGGTAATTAATTTGTCATCACATGTATTTTCTAAAATTGATTTGGAACTGATAGCCAAGGGCCTGACTTTTTCACCCAGTGCTGCCTTTGATATATTTTCTGCAGTAAAAGATTTACACGTCTTTGGCCGCTCACTCATTTTCAACAAATGGTTTAACAAACCAGTGGACAGGAACCTGTTCCCTACATCTGAGGAACAGCAGGCACTCAAGGCGCTTGAAGATTTGCTGGGAGAACATAACATGGATGAAACTGCAGGTAATATTCCTGCATGCATCAGGATTAAATCAAAAAACTTCCCTGCCCTTAGTCTATGCCCCGCGGTGGACCTCTTCATTAAATCAGTAACTCAAGAATTTCATAACATCCCAAGATACATCAAATGTGATAATCTAACTTTGCTAGAGAGAAACAGCTTAAAACAATTGAAAAAAATCAAAGATGTGGTATTCAAGGCAGCAGATAAAGGGGGCAATGTAGTAGTGTGGCCATGTGTCATGTATGAGGCGGAGGCAAACAGACAGCTGAGAGACAAACATTGCTACAAGAGGCTGACCTTCAACCCTCTGTCGGCCTTTAAACGGGAGTTGCAGATCAAACTTCTCCAGGCAGTGGAAGATAATGTCATCTCCAAAGAACTCAACTTGGCACTTTCAATTGATGAACCCACAATTCCCACCCTTTATCTGCTGCCTAAGATCCATAAAAATGAGAGGATTCCACCAGGGAGACCTATCATCTCAGGCAGGGGCAGTCTCACTGAAGGGATATGTAGATTCATTGACCACCATTTAAAAAATCTGGTGGTCAATTTACCATCGTATATTCGCGATACTGCTGATCTTTTGCAGAAGATCAGCGGTATCAGCATTGATGGTGACATGCTCCTAGTCACCATCGATGTAGAGTCTCTCTATACATGCATTAAGCATGAAGATGGTCTGAGAGCAGTCCAGTACTTTTTGTCAATATCAGAACTTGACAAATCACTATGTGCATTTATTGCACAGATGCTTGAACACATCCTAACACACAATTTCTTTGTGTTCAATGATCACTTCTACCTACAGCTCCAGGGAACAGCCATGGGGGCAGCGTGTGCACCATCTTACGCTAACCTTTTCCTGGGGCTGTGGGAGAGGACTCTATTCTCAGATGACCGGGAGGAATCAATGGCGCGGGTCCTCTTTTGGGCCCGCTACATTGATGACATTCTGGTCATCTGGAAGGGCACACATGCAGACCTGGATTCCTTCATGGTTGGGCTCAACATGAATGATATAAACCTCAAATTTACCCATAAAGCACATCCTAGTTGTGTGGATTTTTTGGATGTCAAGATTTTTACTGATGAGAAGGGCTTCATACATAGTGACGTATTCCGCAAGGAAACCTCTGTGAATGCACTGCTCCTTTCTTCCTCATCTCATCCCCCACAGACCATTTCAGCGGTCCCCATTGGACAATTTTTACGGATCAAGAGGATATGTTCCTCTGACTCGTTATTTGAGAAACAGGCAGCAGATCTGAAACGTCGTTTCCTAGAGCGAGGATATAGTGCTAGATCAATCAAAAAAGCCTATCGTAGGGCAAAAGGGACCCCTAGGGATGATCTGCTTTTTCCTAAAAAGAAGGCAGAGAAACAGAACCAGGTCAGGTTCATTACAGGATACCATTCTCGATGGCCTCAAATGAAGGAAATCCTTAAAAGATACTGGCCGATTCTCCTGACCGATCCCTCCCTAAACAGATTCATCACAAAATATCCTTCCGTGACTGCAAGACGATCCAAAAATCTAAAAGATCATCTTGTAAGAAGTTTCTATGACCCAATAAAAACTAAATATCCATTCGGGACCAAGGGTCCAAGATGGGGTTGTAAGCCTTGCGGAAGATGCGTAGCGTGCCCTAATGTAGAAGATGTCACTACTTTCACCGATGTATCTGGCAGTAAAACTTTTAATATCACTCATTCCATCACATGTACTACCAAAGCCGTCATATATTATGCTGTATGTCCGTGCCCAAAGATTTACATTGGTCTTACTTCCAGAGAGCTGAAGGTGCGGGTACGTGAACATATGGCCGACATAAAGCGAGCAGCAGGGGCAGAAATTTTGGAGATGTTGAAACCTGTGGCCCGACATTTTAGAACACACCACGCATGTGATCCCTCTAAGCTGAAGGTGAGAGGGATTGATCATATTATATGCGGTACGAGAGGCGGGGCCACTAAACAAAAACTCGCACAATGTGAGTCTCGTTGGATCTGGACCCTTGGGACAATGTCTCCACATGGATTAAACGAATCTTTGAGCTTTGTTTCGTTTTTGTAACCATTGACTCCTTGTGGGTCTTGGCTTTTATCTTTTCCTCATCCCTGTTGTCATTTTTTTAAAAACTAACTACCCTCTTTTGTTGTGTTTTCCTGATATACAGAATTATGATATTCTTCCATTGAGTTCATCCGAGGAGGTGTCTTGCGGTCCATTCTTCGCTACTTCTAGGAGGAAACAAGATACACTATACTGCGCTCTATATATCTTTTCTGCATTTGTCATTATATAGATATGGTATTATTTGTATCACATATCACTCATCTACTATTTATTCCCATCTTGTATCGATCATTTCGATCCTTTATTTTGTACGATTCATTCCCAATATGTTATTCCTGTATTTTGCTATATTATGTTTTTGTGTATGTGTTCCTTATCAATCTATTTAGTGCTACCAGTAGCATCTATTAGGCACAATTATATATGTTCAGTTCTTACAAACATAGAGAACTTAAAGTGATGTATATATTGCTTACTGTATGTATAGACATTGGTGTGTATTGTATTTTTGTACCAATACATGTGGTTTCAATATTATGGTTTTTCTAGACTTAGCATTCAGGTGTTACTCAGTATTGATTTTTATAGTATAATCGGGTGTCCACTACACTTGTATTTTTACACACACATTAACCGGATTTTTTTGCTTTCTCTATGTCTCATCACATTCTCAGTACAATTCACCAGTATCACACTTCACATCTGTCATCCCATTCACAATTTTATTAGCATTCACATTCATCATCTTATACATTCACAAATTTTCATTTTCAATTTTCCACATCATATATTTTTTCATCTCACTATTGCCAGTGGTGCATTCATTTATTGTTTCACATCACAACCAACCCTCCTTCCTCCCCTCCCCCCCCCTTCCTCTCCATGTTACACATCACATAATTCACACCATAGGAAGCCGTTTTATGCTACTTTTTATTTCCAACTATACACAACACCCTGCAAATCATTCGTATCGTAAGTTCTTTTTCTTGTTTCCTTCTGGCACATATCGCTGATGGATCGCGCGCTGGTGTTCATGACATCCTGATCAGATGTCTATGTCCGAGGGGGGAGTGGCCCTGGCCTCTTCCGACCGCTGTCTAGACTCGGAGTAGGATATGTGGGGGGCGTGGTTAGTCCGCGCCGCCCCACATCCTCTCTGATGACGCGGACCGGAAGTGGGGCAGCGCCATCTTGGTACCCCGCACCAGACGCCGTTTTTCGTCACTTGATTCTGCCTCCTCCTCTTCTTATACCACAAACACCTGAGCTATGCTCCATATATAGGTAGTTTTTAGCAGCTTGACCCTAACCCCGGACGAAGGCAGTTGCCGAAACGCGCGTCGGGTCCAGACATCCTCATCATGTCCACTGGTATGTTATACAGCTATCACTGACTTTCTTGCCTGGTATTGGCCTGGTACCTCTCTGTGCGTCCATGCACATTGTTGTATGTTACCTGTAGCACTGATCCTGTAATACACACTATGGCGTATTTCAGACTATCATGCATATACAGATAATCACTATAATCAGGTATCTGCACATAATTATTGCCACATATATACTCTCATAGAGGCAACCCAGGCAGTACATACATGCATTTTATCCCTTGTTGACCTTCTTCTTGTCATCATTCATTAGGCTTCATTAGCCTCAGGTCCGCATAGGCACGTACACTATCCTTTCTTGCTGTATCAACAAATAAACAAGCTTGTATAGATTTATGTCACATCTACATCTAGTGCATGATTGTTTTCGATGTCTTTTTATTGAGTGACTCATTCCCTGTTCCAGTTTTAACCTTTGTCATGGTTTCATATTAATAAAATTTTGTATTTTTTGCTATCATATTTGTTGTGCTTCAGTCGATCATTCCTTTGTTGGTTTCATCTATTGTTGATCGATGCACCAAGGTCATCTTGGTCATTATCTGGGACGCAAACACAGCAGATTTCATATTGTTCAGCAACGTTGCTTTATATTGAACATTACTCTGTGTCTGTGCCCCTTTTTCGGTGGTATTGTATTTGTATGGATCTGTTTGTAGAAAGATAAAAGCTATACTGCAGATTAATGTGTTATAATGTGATAAGATTTAATGTTGGAATGTTTTGATGTTGATTCAAATGAATTAAAATACAGATATTGTGAGACACGGGGTTTTGAAAAATGTATGTGCCCCCTCTGTTCCCTATTCTTATGTATAGCTTATTGGTTTGCAGTAATTAATATTACCAGATATATTATTTTCTGTGTTATTGAATAACTAATTACAATTGTCTTGTTTTTGTTTTCACACATGAGGCACGTGCTATGGGGCTGCCTAAATGTTATTTTTGAAAATGTGAGATGTTTTACAGGTAAATGGTTGCAGGTCATTTTAAAGATAAAATGTATTTTTGTCAGGAGAAAGTAATCTTTTTTGATCCAGGCTGTTGTGTATTACAGGGGGTTAAGCTAGTGCCCCCCCAGCCCCGATAGAGTGCCTAATTTTATTATGTTGATATGTAGTTTTTAACCCTGCTACATTACTTGCGCAGAGTCCAAATAGGAGGGAATGGTGAAGGGACTGATCAGGTAGTTTTGTTTTGTGTTTTATTTTGAATTAATGAATTTGGTTCTAGGAGATCTACAAAATGTGTATGAGCTTCAAGGAGTAATCCAGATTAAATGTGTATGACCGTAACCTACATTTTGAGGTTTTTCTGTGTAGATGGTTCCAGATCCTTCCAGAACGGTGAATATGGCACTGGGTAAGCTGTGCTGTAGTCTCCACCCAATATGAGGTATTGTGTAAGAGACCATCCCCCTCCAGCCAATTTACACAGGAGGCAGAGGTGACATCACTCACAGATGAGTCTTTACAGATTTAGATGGGGAGAAGGCAAAACAAAAAAATTGTTTGAATATTGTTTATTTTATGCGAGATTTCAGTAACATATTTTGTTTGTTTTTGTATTAATCAGGTATTTACAGGACCTGGTGGGTGGGATTTACAAGTGTTCTGGATTATCAGATGAATGTGGAACAATAAAACTCCACCCTTTTGAAATGTTCTATCTATATGTGACATTGGTTTCCAATGTAAATTTGTAATGTAGACATACTTTATCATATACAGTATGTATAGAACAGGATACGAGGCACAAGGTAAATTACCCAGAAACCACTCTCACCTTCTTGTTCATCTCAAGGAGCGGAGCTGGAGGTGCTCGCTGAGGCTTGTAACCTGGCAGAAGGTAAGACGGCCGACATTTACACTGACTCTAGGTACGCTTTTGGCATCGCCCACAATTATGGGCCCATTGGTAGTAGGAACTTTATTGGATCATTGGGTAAGCCAATTGAGAGAGCAAGAGAAAACAGAACTGACAACAAGGGTATATGCAGCCAGGTGTCAGTAAATTGGCTTGTCCCTGGATACAATAATGCCACCACTAGGTTTGTAGCAGCCGGCATGATGTGCGCACGGCATGACATAGGTAAAACAGAAAAGGTACCTGTGAAAAATGCAGCCCGGCCAGATTAACAGTCCCAGCGACTGCAGAACATACAACTACACGAGGTAGAAGTGTATGACAATGTGCTCGTGTGTGTAGACCTGTTCTCAGGGGGGCCTGAAGCCCGGCCTGTATTTTCCCCACTGCAGACGTTGTGTGTAAGTGACAGGGGAACAGTGTTATCCCAAGTATTGACCTGATGTTTGTACAATAAGATATCAGCAGTTCTCTAGATGTTATTCCAAAGTTAGTTTGTTTAATAATTGTATTTAAGAAGTGTTGTGGGAATATTAAATACTGAAGTTAAGTTTTATGTAAAGTTCTGGACCAGCCTCAGCATTGGACTATTAGAGTCATGCGTCAGATAAAAGGTACAGAAGTGGAATATTCCCATTTGAAAACATTTTTAGTTATTTGTTTTTTGCCGTTGTTATTGTGAAAGGAAAATTCTGTGCAGTGTTTGTGTGTGTGTGTGTGTATATATATATATATATATATATATATATATATATATATATATATAAAGAAAAATGAGTTTGCATGTATCACTTCTAGTTATTGCTCAATGTGAACGTTTGATGTAAAGATGTTATTTGTTAATGTTTTTCTTCAAATTAATTATTTGATTAAGATCAATTAATGTTTATACAATGAAAAAAGCTTGTTCTCCACAGGAAGAGTCCAACTGGGAGCGGAAGGTGTGAGAACCAGATTCTAACAGAATGTGGACGGATAAGGGAACGTGAACTGGTAAGACCCAAGGCAATCTTGATGGCTTTTGCATTGATGGTGTATGACCTCACATATGCCCCAAGACTGCAAGGATCGATTTGGTAAGATCTAATTGGTATGTCCCAGGCTTTACAGCTGTTGCTGCTAAATTCTGTTAGAGCTGTTTGATTTGCCTACAGAACAGTCCTGGCAGACCGGTGCCAACCTTATCATACCCGCCTCCCACAAAGAGAACAGACCTTGAGAGGCCTTCCAATGCAATACAAATTAGAGTAAGAAAAATTGGTTTGCAACATTTGTCAGATAAACATGTGGAATCTGTGTATATTTTGGTGAGCTGGAAATGTTCCAGGCAATCAGCTCAGATCAAGGTACAAATCCTGCTGGAAAGCGTGACACCAAGTGCAAATGAAATGTACCCAATAATTACACATCTTCTAGGTGCCCTGTCCATTGGAACAGAGAAGTTTTTCTTATATATAAAAGGTGTTTGTTTGATTTAGTTTAAGGGCCTGACATTATTGTATGTACTTAGAACAACTTTTATAGTACGTAGATGTTATCACCAGATTAGTAACAATTGACAAGGGTTGGGGTTCCCCAGCAAGTGAACTAAAAGATTTTTAATACGATGAACTCCATCACTGAGGTGCGGCAGGCGCAGCCGAAGCCAGTACAACGCGTTTGTCATGAACTGACGGCAGTGTCACAATTCCAAGCAGCCGCCCAGACAAGTAACTTACCGGAGGAAGAAGACAGATTAGCGGAGGGTTTGTGGGTCATAATAACACTCCACTAATCCGCCTACGTGGGATCTCACACCAGGCTCACAGCATGAGGTGTAGTGTACAGCCCGGTGACGTAAACTAAAAGAGACGGGGTCTGAAAGATGAGAAGGACCAAACCAAGTCCTGATGACATCAGCAAAGTTCAAAGTAAGGACCAAAGACCTGAGTGAATCCATCAGCAGTATCAAGTGTTTTAATCAGACGACAGGAGAAGAGGACGATGATGTACATGACTTGTCAATACACTGGTGGGACCCCATACCCTAACCGGACATTGGTGATGGCATCATATTAGTTGTGGCCCTATTGATATATTGTTTGAGTTTCATAATCATAATATATAATTTCTGTAATTTAATATGAGAAAAAGGGAGGTTTGTGAAGGATGATTTATTTGCTTATATTCTCTGTATGAAATTACATTGTGAATTATCAAGCAGGATGCCGAATTACTAAGATATGTATTATGTGAAAGTGATGATAATGTTTAAATGATTTAGTTTCGTGCAGCAGCCATCTTGTCTGGAGTTCCCATCTTGTCTGGAGTTCCCATCTTGTCTGGAGTTCCCATCTTGTCTGGAGTTCCCATCTTGTCTGGAGTTCCCATCTTGGTTCTTTTGTAGTGAATAGAAAAGTCATTGTTCCTTTAATACAAGTAATGTTGATTTCGTATGTTTTATCTTTGACCTTGGTTCCCATGCGAAGATGGGAGGATAGCAAGTATGCGTGAGGGAAGGTCTCCCCCATCTCCACGAGAATATTCTGTCCAAGAGAGAGATAAGACACTTGTAAACATAATGTGTGAAGAATTATAATGATGTTTCTGGGATGTATTTTATTGTATGCTTTTTACTGAATAACAAATATTGTTACATTGTCTCTGATTGGTTTACCTCAAGCCTACACCCCTTCTGAATTTTAGTTTAACCCCTTCAAGACACAGCCTGTTTTGGCCTTCAGGACACAGCCAATTTTTTCAAATCGGACATGTTTCACTTTATGTGGTAATAACTTCGGAATGCTTTTACCTATCCAAGCGATTCTGAGATTGTTTTCTCGTGACACATTGGACTTTATGATACTGGCAAAATTTGCTCGATACATTCAGTATTTAATTGTGAAAAACACCAAAATTTAGCGAAAAATTGCAAAAATTAGCATTTTTCTAAATTTATATGTATCTGCTTGTAAGACAGGCAGTAATACCACACAAAATTGTTGCTAATTAACATCACCCATATGTCTACTTTAGATTGGCATCGTTTTTTGAACATCCTTTTATTTTTCTATGACATCACAAGGCTTAGAACTTTAGCAGCAATTTCTCACATTTTCAAGAAAATTTCAAAAGGCTATTTTTACAGGGGCCAGTTCAGTTGTGAAGTGGATTTTAGGGCCTTATATATTAGAAACCCTCAATAAGTCACCCCATTTTAAAAACTTCACCCCTCAAAGTATTCAAAACAGCATTTAGAAAGTTTCTTAACCCTTTAGATGTTTCACAGGAATTAAGGCAAAGTAGATGTGAAATGTTCAAATTTCTTTTTTTTTTGCAGAAATTCATTTTTCATCTATTTTTTTTGTAACACAGAAAGTTTTTCCAGAGAAATGCAACTCAATATCTATTGCCCAGATTCTGCAGTTTTTAGAAATACCCCACATGTGGCCCTAGTGCACTTATTGACTGAAGCACAGGCCTCAGAAGCAAAGGAGCACCTAGAGGATTTTGGGGCCTCCTTTTTATTAGAATATATTATAGGCACCATGTCGGATTTGAAAGGCTCTTGCGGCACCAAAACAGTGGAAATCCCCCAAAAGTGACCCCATTTTGGAAACTATACCCCTTGAGGAAATTATCTAGGGGTATAGTGAGCATTTTGACCCCGCAGGTTTTTTGCAGAAATTATTGGAAGTAGGCCGTGAAAATGAAAATCTAAATTCTTTCAAAGAAAATGTAGGTTTAGCTTATTTTTTCTAATTTCCACAAGGACTAAAAGGAGAAAATGCACCACTACTTTTGTAAAGCAATTTCTCCCGAGTAAAACAGTACCTTGCATGTGGTCATAAACGGCTGTTTGGACACACGGCGGAGATTAGAAGGGAAAGAGCGCCATTTGGCTTTTGGAGCTCAAATTTAGCAGGAATGGTTTGCGGAGACTACGTCGCATTTGCAAAGCCCCTAAGGGACCAAAACAGTGAAAACACCAAAAAAGTGACTCCATTTAGGAAACTACACCCCTTGAAGAATCCATCTAGGGGTGTAGTGAGCATTTTGAACCCACAGGGGCTTCATATATTTTATTAGAATTGGGCAGTGAAGATAAAAAAAATCCTTTTTTTCCAATAAGACATAGCTTTAGCTCAACATTTTTCATTTTCTCAACAAATAAAGGAATAAAAGAACCCCAACATTTGTAAAGCAACTTCTCAGGAGTACGGCAATACCCTATTTGTGGTCATAAACTGCTGTTTGGGCATATGGCAAGGATCAGAAGAGAAGGAGTGCCGTTTGGCTTTTGGAGCACAGATTTTGCTGGATTGATTTCTTGACACCATGTCACTTTTGCAAAGCTCCTAAGTTACCAGTACAGTGGAAACTCCCCAAAAGTCACTCGATTCACAAAACTACACCCCTTGAGGAATCCATCTAGGGGTGTAGTGAGCATTTTGACCCTACAGGTGTTTCATAGATTTTATTAGAATTGGGCAGTGAAAATAAAAAAAATCCTTTTTCTTCAATAAGACGTAGTTTTAGCTGAAAATGTTTCATATTCTCAACAAATAAATGAAAAAAAGCACCCCAACACTGGTAAAGCAACTTCTCCTGTGTACGGCAATACCACATATGTGGTCATAAACTGCTGTTTGGGCACAGAGTAGGGCTCCGAAGGGAAGGAGCGCCATTTGGCTTTTGGAGTACAGATTTTGCTGGATTGGTTTCTGGTCGCTATGTCGCATTTGCAAAGTCCCTGTGGGACTAAAACAGTGGATCCCCCCCAGAAGTGACCCCATTTTGGAAACTACACCCGTCAAAGTATTCACCTAGGGGTGTAGTGAGCATATTAACCCCACAGGTGATTGGCAGAAATTGGCGTGCACGCGATGTTGCAGAGTGAAAAGGGTTTTTCAATAGATATGCCAATATGTGGCGCCCAGCTTGTGCCACTGGAGACACACACCCCAAAAATTGTTAAAAGGGTTCTCCCGGGTATGGCGATGCCATATATGTGGAAGTAAACTGCTGTTTGGGCACACTGTATCGTTCAGAAGGGAGGTAGCGCCATTTGGCTTTTGGAGCGTGGATTTTGCTTGTAGTAGTTTTGTTTTGAGTCTTACTGGTGTTTCCGTTTATAATGTGGGGGTACATGTAAGACGGGCGGAGTATATAAGGGGCATAGTCAGGTGGTATAGTGGGGTAAAAAAAAACAATAAAATAATCCATAGATGTGTGTTATGCTGTGACTTTCTGCACAGGCCGGTGTCGCACTAATAAATGGTCTTTACTTAGTCCCCTTTTGGACCACACTCTGGACCTTTGCAGTTTGGGGGATTTTGCAGGAAAGTGTTGTCCTGGTATAATACGGGCGCCCTCACTTCCAGCGGATATGTTTGGGCCCTCCCCTTCCTGGTTCCCTAATTTTAGGGGCCTTGATAATTCGCCACTTGAAACAGAAGAAACGTTCCCCTCGGGTCGGCACAACTGCATATTTTTATTTCCTGGCTTATTGGTGCCTTGACTAATTTTATTTTTTCATAGACGTAGTGGTATGAGGGCTGTTTTTTTTTTGTGTGACGAGCTGTAGTTTTTATTTGTACTATTTTGGGGCACATGCGACTTTTTGATCACTTGTTATCCTTTTTTTTTGGGAGGCAAGGTGACCAAAAAACAGCAATTCTGGCATATGTTTTTAGTTCTTTTTATACAGCGTTCACCACGCATTATAAATTACATGTTCACGTTATTCTGCGTGTCAGTCCGATTCTGGCGATACCAAATTTATAGCACTTCTTATGTTTTACAACTTTTTGCACAATAAAATTACTTTTGTAAAGAGAATGGATTTTTTCTGTCGCCAAGTTGTGAGAGCCAGAACGGTTTTACATTTTTCGTCGACGGAGCTGTATGACGGCTTGTTTTTAGCGAGACGAGTTATAGTTTTTATTGGTACCATTTTTAGGTACATGCGACTTTTTGATCACTTTTTATTTCAATTTTTGGAAGACAAAGTGACCAAAAAATAGCAATTATGTCAGTATTTTTTAGTTTTTTTTTTTTACGGCGTTCACTGCGCTGGATAAATAACATAATATTTTATAGTTCAGGTCGTTACGGTCGCAGCGATACCAAATATGTATGGCTTTATTATTTTTTTCAATAATAAATGACTTGATAAGGGTAAATGGGCGATTGTGTTTTGTGTTATTATTTAAAACTTTTATTGTATTTTTTACAACTTTTATTTTTACTTTTTTTACACTTTTTTTTACACTTTTCTTTAGTCCCACTAGGGGACTTGAAGGTCCAACTGTTTTATTGATGTTCTAATACATTGCACTACCTATGTAGTGCAATGTATTAGAACTGTCAGTTGTTCACTGACAGCAAGCCGATCAGGCTCCGCCTCCGGGCGGGGCTTAATCGGCTAACGTAATGGCAGATAGGAAGCCATTGTTAGGCATCCTGTTGCCATAGTAGCAGTCGCCAGCCTTGCCATCGCGTGGCAAGGCTGCCGATTGCATACAAACCACTTTGATGCAGCGATTGCATTGAATCGCTGCATTGAAGGGGTTAATGCTAGGAATCGGAGCTAGCTCCGGTTCCTGGCGATAGATCGGGGTGTCCGCTGTAACATACAGCGGACACCCACTGCTGATGACGCCGGCTCAGCTTCTGAACCGGAAGCTGAGCCGGCGCCATCTTGCCGATGGTACCGGAAGCCTCCTGGGCCCCGCCGACGACGGGGCATAGGAGGATTCCGTTACTGGCGGACCGGGAGGTAAGTATTACCCCTCCGATCGCATTTGCAGCCACCGGCAACCCAGCGATCACGTTGCTTTGTCGCCGGTGGCTATAAACTCCTCACATGCTGCGATCTCTATTGAACGCAGCATGTGAGGGGTTAATCGGTCGGATCGGAGGCTAGCTCCGGTCCTGGCCGATACCTCAGGGTGCCAGCTGTAACATACAGCTGTCACCCGGCGGTGATGTCGCTGGCTCAGCTCCTGAGCCAGCTTCATCTCCATCACGTACAGTTACGTGGAGATGCGGGAAAAGGCCATCTCCCATCACGTAACTGTACGTGAAAATGCGGGAAGGGGTTAACAGTTTGAGTTTGGTAATAAATCCTTCAGAGGAGCATTTTGAACATTTCAGCGTGTCTGTGTGTTTTCTTCTCCTCTCTCGATATATATCGGTGAAATATCCTAATTAGGATACTGACTAATCGAGTCTGGCCTTGAGAGTCTGTTGGGACTCGTATAAATTTCAGTCTAATATATTTTGAGCGATGGATTTCCACGACAGGGATGTTAATTAGCAACAATTTTGTGTGGTATAACTGCCTGTCTTACAAGCAGATACATTTACAAAAATGCAAATTTTTGCAATTTCACAAAATTTTGGTGTTTTTCACTGGTAAATATTGAATATATATCGACCACATTTTTCCACTATCATAAAGTCCAATGTGTCACGAGAAAACAATCTCAGAATCGCTTTGATAGGTAAAAGCGTTCGAGTTATTACCACATAAAGTGAAATGTCAGATTTGAAAAAATGGGTCTGATCCTGAAGGCCAAAATGAGATTGGTCCTGAAGGGGTTAAAGAAACGTAAAAAACACAAACAAACATAACTGGTATCACCGCATCCATAAACAGATGATTAAATGTTATTTACCCGCACGGTGCATGCCGTAAGAAATAAAAACTAAAAAACAAAACACTAGAAGCTCCAAAAATAAAATAATGAAAGTATTAAAAAGTGAGCAAAAACTGCAGCTCGTCCTACAAAAGAAAAGCCCTCACTCCGCTCCATCCACAGAAAAATAAAAAAGTTCTGGCTCTGTATACATAGTTGCCAACATTAATTTTTTCCAGGGACACTTAGGGTGTGGCTTCCTTGGTGGGCGTGACTTATCTGGTGGGTGTGGCTAATGGGGCATGACTTTCTTCCCAGAATTTCTCCATACAAATAAACGAACAAAAATGTCTGCACTAGTTTGGCTGACAACCACTACGGTGGGCGGTATCTAACAGGCAGATGACGTCCCACTTTTATCACTAGGGTGAGGTGATATGTGCGGACCACTACTGGTAGCGTAAAAACCAGTGTAGATAGTGCCCCCGTCGATTGTTCCACACACACAACCCTGTAGATAGCGACACACGTAACCCCCTGTACATAGTGCCACACACTCCCCCTGTAGATATTGCCAAACACGCACACACACCCTGTAGATAATGCCACACACACCTCTGTAGATCGCACCGCACACCCGACTGTATATAACACCACACCACCCCCTTTAGATAGCGCCACACACACAACCCCCTGTAGATAGTGCCATACACCCCCTGTAGATAGCGCCACACACACCACCTGTAGAAAGCCACACACAGCCCCCCTGTAGATAGCACCACACACAGCCCCCCTGTAGATAGCTGCACACACACAGCTCCCTGTAGATAGCGCCACACACAGCCTCCCTGTAGATAGCGCCACACACAGCCTCCCTGTAGATAGCGCCACACACAGCCTCCCTGTAGATAGCGCCACACACAGCCTCCCTGTAGATAGCACCACACACAGCCTCCCTGTAGATAGATGCACACACAGCCTCCCTGTAGATAGATGCACACACACACGGCCCTCTGTAGATAGCGCCACACACAGCCCCCTGTAGATAGCGCCACACACAGCCGCCCTGTAGATAGCGCCACACACAGCCCTCCTGTAGATAGCTGCACACAGCCCCCCTGTATATAGCGCCACACACAGCCCCCGTGTAGATAGCACCACAGCCCCCCTGTACATAGCGCCACACACAGCCCCCCTGTACATAGCGCCACACACAGCCCCCCTGCAGATAGCGCCACACAGCCCCCCTGTAGATAGCACCACACAGCCCCCCTGTAGATAGCACCACACAGCCCCCCTGTAGATAGCACCACACAGCCCCCGTGTAGATAGCACCACAGCCCCCCTGTACATAGCGCCACACACAGCCCCCCTGTACATAGCCCCACACACAGCCCCCCTGCAGATAGCGCCACACAGCCCCCCTGTAGATAGCACCACACAGCCCCCCTGTAGATAGCACCACACAGCCCCCCTGTAGATAGCACCACACAGCCCCCCTGTAGATAGCACCACACACAGCCCCCTGTACATAGCGACACACACAGCCCCCCTGCAGATAGCACCACACAGCCCCCCTGTAGATAGCACCACACAGCCCCCCTGTAGATAGCGCCACACAGCCCCCCTGTAGATAGCGCCACACAGCCCCCCTGTAGATAGCGCCACACAGCCCCCCTGTAGATAGCGCCACACACAGCCCCCTGCACATAGCGCCACACACAGCCCCCTGCACATAGCGCCACACACAGCCCCCTGTACATAGCGCCACACAGCCCCCCTGTACATAGCGCCACACACAGCCCCCCTGTAGATAGCGCCACACACAGCCCCCTGTACATAGCGCCACACACAGCCCCCCTGTACATAGCGCCACACACAGCCCCCCTGTACATAGCGCCACAAACAGCCACCCTGTAGATAGCACCACACAGCCCCCCTGTAGATAGCTGCACACACAGCCCCCTGTACATAGCGCCACACACAGCCCCCCTGCAGATAGCACCACACAGCCCCCCTGTAGATAGCACCACACAGCCCCCCCTGTAGATAGCACCACACAGCCCCCCCTGTAGATAGCACCACACAGCCCCCCTGTAGATAGCACCACACAGCCCCCCCTGTAGATTGCACCACAGCCCCCCTGTAGATAGCGCCACACACAGCACCCTGCAGATAGCGCCACACAGACCCCTGTAAATAATGCCCCACACAAGACCTGTTGATAGTGCCACACACAGCCCCCTGTAGATAGTGCCACACACAGCCCCCCTGTAGATAGCGCCACACACAGCCCCCCTGTAGATGGCGCCACACACAGCCCCCTGTAGATAGCGCCACACACAGCCCCCTGTAGATAGCGCCACACACAGCCCCCTGTAGATAGCGCCACACACAGCCCCCTGTAGATAGCGCCACACACAGCCCCCTGTAGATAGCGCCACACACGCACACACACACACACACACCCTGTAGATCATGCCACACACCTCTGTAGATAGCACCGCACACCCGACTGTATATAACGCCACACCACCCCCTTTAGATAGCGCCAAACACACAACCCCCTGTAGATAGTGCCATACACCCCCTGTAGATAGCGCCACACACACCACCTGTAGAAAGCCACACACAGCCCCCCTGTAGAAAGCCACACACAGCCCCCCTGTAGATCACGCCACATACAGCCCCCCTGTAGATCGCGCCACACACAGCCCCCCTGTAGATAGCTCCAGACACAACCCCTGCAGACAGCGTCACACACAACCCCTGCAGATAGCGTCACACACACAACCCCTGTAGATAGCGCCACATACAGCCCCACTGTAGATAGCGCCACACACAGCCCCCTGTACATAGCGCCACACAGCCCCCCTGTACATAGCGCCACACACAGCCCCCTGTAGATAGCGCCACACACAGCCCCCCTGTACATAGCGCCACACACAGCCCCCCTGTACATAGCGCCACAAACAGCCCCCCTGTAGATAGCACCACACAGCCCCCCTGTAGATAGCTGCACACACAGCCCCCTGTACATAGCGCCACACACAGCCCCCCTGCAGATAGCACCACACAGCCCCCCTGCAGATAGCACCACAGCCCCCCTGTAGATAGCACCACACAGCCCCCCTGTAGATAGCACCACACAGCCCCCCCTGTAGATAGCACCACACAGCCCCCCCTGTAGATAGCACCACAGCCCCCCTGTAGATAGCACCACAGCCCCCCTGTAGATAGCACCACACAGCCCCCCTGTAGATAGCGCCACACACACAAACCCTGCAGATAGCGCCACACACAGCACCCTGCAGATAGCGCCACACAGACCCCTGTAAATAATGCCCCACACGCCCCCTGTAGATAGCGCCACACACAGCCCCCCTGTAGATAGCGCCACACACAGCCCCCCTGTAGATAGCGCCACACACAGCCCCCCTGTAGATAGCGCCACACACAGCCCCCCTGTAGATAGCGCCACACACAGCCCCCCTGTAGATAGCGCCACACACAGCCCCCCTGTAGATAGCGCCACACACAGCCCCCCTGTAGATAGCGCCACACACAGCCCCCCTGTAGATAGCGCCACACACAGCCCCCCTGTAGATAGCGCCACACACAGCCCCCCTGTAGATAGCGCCACACACAGCCCCCCTGTAGATAGCGCCACACACAGCCCCCCTGTAGATAGCGCCACACACAGCCCCCCTGTACATAGCGCCACAAACAGCCCCCCTGTAGATAGCACCACACAGCCCCCCTGTAGATAGCTGCACACACAGCCCCCTGTACATAGCGCCACACACAGCCCCCCTGCAGATAGCACCACACAGCCCCCCTGCAGATAGCACCACAGCCCCCCTGTAGATAGCACCACACAGCCCCCCTGTAGATAGCACCACACAGCCCCCCCTGTAGATAGCACCACACAGCCCCCCCTGTAGATAGCACCACAGCCCCCCTGTAGATAGCACCACAGCCCCCCTGTAGATAGCACCACACAGCCCCCCTGTAGATAGCGCCACACACACAAACCCTGCAGATAGCGCCACACACAGCACCCTGCAGATAGCGCCACACAGACCCCTGTAAATAATGCCCCACACGCCCCCTGTAGATAGCGCCACACACAGCCCCCCTGTAGATAGCGCCACACACAGCCCCCCTGTAGATAGCGCCACACACAGCCCCCCTGTAGATAGCGCCACACACAGCCCCCCTGTAGATAGCGCCACACACAGCCCCCCTGTAGATAGCGCCACACACAGCCCCCCTGTAGATAGCGCCACACACAGCCCCCCTGTAGATAGCGCCACACACAGCCCCCCTGTAGATAGCGCCACACACAGCCCCCCTGTAGATAGCGCCACACACAGCCCCCCTGTAGATAGCGCCACACAGCCCCCTGTAGATAGCGCCACACACAGCCCCCTGTAGATAGCGCCACACACTCCCCCTGTAGATATTACCAAACACGCGCACACACACACACACACACACACACACACACACACACACACACACACACACACACACACACACACACACACACACCCTGTAGATCATGCCACACACCTCTGTAGATAGCACCGCACACCCGACTGTATATAACGCCACACCACCCCCTTTAGATAGCGCCAAACACACAACCCCCTGTAGATAGTGCCATACACCCCCTGTAGATAGCGCCACACACACCCCCTGTAGATAGCGCCACACACACCACCTGTAGAAAGCCACACACAGCCCCCCTGTAGATCGCGCCACATACAGCCCCCCTGTAGATAGCACCACACACAGTCCCCCTGTAGATAGCTCCAGACACAGCCCCTGCAGACAGCGTCACACACAACCCCTGCAGATAGCGTCACACACACACAACCCCTGTAGATAGCGCCACATACAGCCCCCCTGTAGATAGCTCCAGACACAGCCCCCTTGTAGATAGCACCACACACAGCCCCCTGTAGATAGCACCACACACAGCCCCCCTGCAGATAGCACCACACACAGCCCCCCTGTGGATAGCACCACACACAGCCCCCCTGTGGATAGCACCACACACAGCCCCCCTGTAGATAGCTCGACAACCCCTGCAGACAGCGTCACACACACAATCCCTGCAGATAGCGTCACGCACACAACCCCTGTAGATAGCGCCACACACAGCCCCCTGCAGATAGCGCCACACACAGCCCCCTGTAGATAGCGCCACACACAGCCCCCCTGTACATAGCGCCACAAACAGCCCCCCTGTAAATAGCACCACAGAGCCCCCCTGTAGATAGCTGCACACACAGCCCCCTGTACATAGCGCCACACACAGCCCCCCTGCAGATAGCACCACACAGCCCCCCTGCAGATAGCACCACAGCCCCCCTGTAGATAGCACCACACAGCCCCCCTGTAGATAGCACCACACAGCCCCCCCTGTAGATAGCACCACACAGTCCCCCCTGTAGATAGCACCACAGCCCCCCTGTAGATAGCGCCACACACACAAACCCTGCAGATAGCGCCACACACAGCCCCCTGTAGATAGCGCCACACACAGCCCCCCTGTAGATAGCGCCACACACAGCCCCCCTGTAGATAGCGCCACACACAGCCCCCTGTAGATAGCGCCACACACAGCCTCCCTGTAGATAGCGCCACACACAGCCCCCTGTAGATAGCGCCACACACAGCCCCCTGTAGATATTACCAAACACGCGCACACACACACACACACACACACACACACACACACACACACACCCTGTAGATCATGCCACACACCTCTGTAGATAGCACCGCACACCCGACTGTATATAACGCCACACCACCCCCTTTAGATAGCGCCAAACACACAACCCCCTGTAGATAGTGCCATACACCCCCTGTAGATAGCGCCACACACACCACCTGTAGAAAGCCACACACAGCCCCCCTGTAGATCGCGCCACATACAGCCCCCCTGTAGATAGCACCACACACAGCCCCCCTGTAGATAGCTCCAGACACAGCCCCTGCAGACAGCGTCACACACAACCCCTGCAGATAGCGCCACATACAGCCCCCCTGTAGATAGCTCCAGACACAGCCCCCTTGTAGATAGCACCACACACAGCCCCGTGTAGATAGCACCACACACAGCCCCCCTGCAGATAGCACCACACACAGCCCCCCTGTGGATAGCACCACACACAGCCCCCCTGTGGATAGCTCGACAACCCCTGCAGATAGCGTCACACACACAACCCCTGTAGATAGCGCCACACACAGCCCCCTGCAGATAGCGCCACACACAGCCCCCTGTAGATAGCGCCACACACAGCCCCCCTGTACATAGCGCCACAAACAGCCCCCCTGTACATAGCACCACACAGCCCCCTGTACATAGCGCCACACACAGCCCCCCTGCAGATAGCACCACAACCCCCCTGTAGATAGCACCACACAGCCCCCCTGTAGATAGCACCACACAGCCCCCCCTGTAGATAGCACCACAGCCCCCCTGTAGATAGCACCACACAGCCCCCCTGTAGATAGCACCACACACACAAACCCTGCAGATAGCGCCACACACAGCACCCTGCAGATAGCGCCACACAGACCCCTGTAAATAATGCCCCACACAAGACCTGTTGATAGTGCCACACACAGCCCCCTGTAGATAGCGCCACACACAGCCCCCCTGTAGATAGCGCCACACACAGCCCCCTGTAGATAGCGCCACACACAGCCCCCTGTAGATAGCGCCACACACAGCCCCCTGTAGATAGCGCCACACACAGCCCCCTGTAGATAGCGCCACACACAGCCCCCTGTAGATAGCGCCACACACAGCCCCCTGTAGCTAGCTGCACACACACAGCCCCTGTAGATAGCTGCACACACACAGCCCCCTGTAGATAGCGCCACACAGCCCCCCTGTACATAGCGCCACACACAGCCCCCCTGCAGATAGCGCCACACACAGCCCCCCTGCAGATAGCGCCACACACAGCCCCCTGTACATAGCACCACACACAGCCCCCTGTACATAGCACCACACAGCCCCCCTGTACACAGCGCCACACACAGCCCCCCTGTACATAGCGCCACACACAGCCCCCCTGTACATAGCGCCACACACAGCCCCCCTGTACATAGCGCCACACACACAGCCGCCCTGTAGATAGCGCCACACACTCCCCCTGTAGATATTACCAAACACGCACACACACCCTGTAGATCATGCCACACACACCTCTGTAGATAGCACCGCACACCCGACTGTATATAACGCCACACCACCCCCTTTAGATAGCGCCAAACACACCACCCCCTTTAGATAGCGCCAAACACACAACCCCCTGTAGATAGCGCCATACACCCCCTGTAGATAGCGCCACACACCCCACCTGTAGAAAGCCACACACAGCCCCCCTGTAGATAGCTCCAGACACAGCCCCCCTGTAGATAGCACCACACACAGCACCCCTGTAGATAGCGCCACACACAGCCCCCCTGTAGATAGCGCCACACACAGCCCCCCTGTAGATAGCGCCACACACAGCCCCCCTGTAGATAGCACCACACACAGCCCCCCTGTAGATAGCTGTACACACAGCCCCCTGTAGATAGCTGTACACACAGCCCCCCTGTAGATAGCGCCACACACAGCCCCCCTGTAGATAGCGCCACACACAGCCCCCCTGTAGATAGCGCCACACACAGCCCCCCTGTAGATAGCGCCACACAGCCCCCTGTAGATAGCGCCACACACAGCCCCCTGTAGATAGCGCCACACACTCCCCCTGTAGATATTACCAAACACGCGCACACACACACACACACACACACACACACACACACACACACACACACACACACACACACACACACCCTGTAGATCATGCCACACACCTCTGTAGATAGCACCGCACACCCGACTGTATATAACGCCACACCACCCCCTTTAGATAGCGCCAAACACACAACCCCCTGTAGATAGTGCCATACACCCCCTGTAGATAGCGCCACACACACCCCCTGTAGATAGCGCCACACACACCACCTGTAGAAAGCCACACACAGCCCCCCTGTAGATCGCGCCACATACAGCCCCCCTGTAGATAGCACCACACACAGTCCCCCTGTAGATAGCTCCAGACACAGCCCCTGCAGACAGCGTCACACACAACCCCTGCAGATAGCGTCACACACACACAACCCCTGTAGATAGCGCCACATACAGCCCCCCTGTAGATAGCTCCAGACACAGCCCCCTTGTAGATAGCACCACACACAGCCCCCTGTAGATAGCACCACACACAGCCCCCCTGCAGATAGCACCACACACAGCCCCCCTGTGGATAGCACCACACACAGCCCCCCTGTGGATAGCACCACACACAGCCCCCCTGTAGATAGCTCGACAACCCCTGCAGACAGCGTCACACACACAATCCCTGCAGATAGCGTCACGCACACAACCCCTGTAGATAGCGCCACACACAGCCCCCTGCAGATAGCGCCACACACAGCCCCCTGTAGATAGCGCCACACACAGCCCCCCTGTACATAGCGCCACAAACAGCCCCCCTGTAAATAGCACCACAGAGCCCCCCTGTAGATAGCTGCACACACAGCCCCCTGTACATAGCGCCACACACAGCCCCCCTGCAGATAGCACCACACAGCCCCCCTGCAGATAGCACCACAGCCCCCCTGTAGATAGCACCACACAGCCCCCCTGTAGATAGCACCACACAGCCCCCCCTGTAGATAGCACCACACAGTCCCCCCTGTAGATAGCACCACAGCCCCCCTGTAGATAGCGCCACACACACAAACCCTGCAGATAGCGCCACACACAGCCCCCTGTAGATAGCGCCACACACAGCCCCCCTGTAGATAGCGCCACACACAGCCCCCCTGTAGATAGCGCCACACACAGCCCCCTGTAGATAGCGCCACACACAGCCTCCCTGTAGATAGCGCCACACACAGCCCCCTGTAGATAGCGCCACACACAGCCCCCTGTAGATATTACCAAACACGCGCACACACACACACACACACACACACACACACACACACACCCTGTAGATCATGCCACACACCTCTGTAGATAGCACCGCACACCCGACTGTATATAACGCCACACCACCCCCTTTAGATAGCGCCAAACACACAACCCCCTGTAGATAGTGCCATACACCCCCTGTAGATAGCGCCACACACACCACCTGTAGAAAGCCACACACAGCCCCCCTGTAGATCGCGCCACATACAGCCCCCCTGTAGATAGCACCACACACAGCCCCCCTGTAGATAGCTCCAGACACAGCCCCTGCAGACAGCGTCACACACAACCCCTGCAGATAGCGCCACATACAGCCCCCCTGTAGATAGCTCCAGACACAGCCCCCTTGTAGATAGCACCACACACAGCCCCGTGTAGATAGCACCACACACAGCCCCCCTGCAGATAGCACCACACACAGCCCCCCTGTGGATAGCACCACACACAGCCCCCCTGTGGATAGCTCGACAACCCCTGCAGATAGCGTCACACACACAACCCCTGTAGATAGCGCCACACACAGCCCCCTGCAGATAGCGCCACACACAGCCCCCTGTAGATAGCGCCACACACAGCCCCCCTGTACATAGCGCCACAAACAGCCCCCCTGTACATAGCACCACACAGCCCCCTGTACATAGCGCCACACACAGCCCCCCTGCAGATAGCACCACAACCCCCCTGTAGATAGCACCACACAGCCCCCCTGTAGATAGCACCACACAGCCCCCCCTGTAGATAGCACCACAGCCCCCCTGTAGATAGCACCACACAGCCCCCCTGTAGATAGCACCACACACACAAACCCTGCAGATAGCGCCACACACAGCACCCTGCAGATAGCGCCACACAGACCCCTGTAAATAATGCCCCACACAAGACCTGTTGATAGTGCCACACACAGCCCCCTGTAGATAGCGCCACACACAGCCCCCCTGTAGATAGCGCCACACACAGCCCCCTGTAGATAGCGCCACACACAGCCCCCTGTAGATAGCGCCACACACAGCCCCCTGTAGATAGCGCCACACACAGCCCCCTGTAGATAGCGCCACACACAGCCCCCTGTAGATAGCGCCACACACAGCCCCCTGTAGCTAGCTGCACACACACAGCCCCTGTAGATAGCTGCACACACACAGCCCCCTGTAGATAGCGCCACACAGCCCCCCTGTACATAGCGCCACACACAGCCCCCCTGCAGATAGCGCCACACACAGCCCCCCTGCAGATAGCGCCACACACAGCCCCCTGTACATAGCACCACACACAGCCCCCTGTACATAGCACCACACAGCCCCCCTGTACACAGCGCCACACACAGCCCCCCTGTACATAGCGCCACACACAGCCCCCCTGTACATAGCGCCACACACAGCCCCCCTGTACATAGCGCCACACACACAGCCGCCCTGTAGATAGCGCCACACACTCCCCCTGTAGATATTACCAAACACGCACACACACCCTGTAGATCATGCCACACACACCTCTGTAGATAGCACCGCACACCCGACTGTATATAACGCCACACCACCCCCTTTAGATAGCGCCAAACACACCACCCCCTTTAGATAGCGCCAAACACACAACCCCCTGTAGATAGCGCCATACACCCCCTGTAGATAGCGCCACACACCCCACCTGTAGAAAGCCACACACAGCCCCCCTGTAGATAGCTCCAGACACAGCCCCCCTGTAGATAGCACCACACACAGCACCCCTGTAGATAGCGCCACACACAGCCCCCCTGTAGATAGCGCCACACACAGCCCCCCTGTAGATAGCGCCACACACAGCCCCCCTGTAGATAGCACCACACACAGCCCCCCTGTAGATAGCTGTACACACAGCCCCCTGTAGATAGCTGTACACACAGCCCCCCTGTAGATAGCACCACACACAGCCCCCCTGTAGATAGCACCACACACAGCCCCCCAGTAGATAGCACCACACACAGCCCCCCTGTAGATAGCTGCACTCACAGCCCCCCTGTAGATAGCACCACACACAGCCCCCCTGTAGATAGCACCACACACAGCCCCCCTGTAGATAGCACCACACACAGCCCCCTGTAGATAGCTGCACACACAGCCCCCCTGTAGATAGCACCACACACAGCCCCCCTGTAGATAGCTGTACACACAGCCCCCTGTAGATAGCACCACACACAGCCCCCCTGTAGATAGCACCACACACAGCCCCCCTGTAGATAGCACCACACACAGCCCCCCTGTAGATAGCGCCACACACAGCCCCCCTGTAGATAGCGCCACACACAGCCCCCCTGTAGATAGCACCACACACAGCCCCCCTGTAGATAGCACCACACACAGCCCCCTGTAGATAGCTGCACACACAGCCCCCCTGTAGATAGCACCACACACAGCCCCCTGTAGATAGCTGTACACACAGCCCCCTGTAGATAGCACCACACACAGCCCCCCTGTAGATAGCACCACACACAGCCCCCCTGTAGATAGCACCACACACAGCCCCCCTGTAGATAGCGCCACACACAGCCCCCCTGTAGATAGCGCCACACACAGCCCCCCTGTAGATAGCGCCACACACAGCCCCCCTGTAGATAGCGCCACACACAGCCCCCCTGTAGATAGCTGCACACACAGCCCCCCTGTAGATAGCTGCACACACAGCCCCCCTGTAGATAGCACCACACACAGCCCCCTGTAGATAGCACCACACACAGCCCCCCTGTAGATAGCACCACACACAGCCCCCCTGTAGATAGTGCCACACACAGCCCCCTGTAGATAGCACCACACACAGCCCCCCTGTACATAGCGCCACACACAGCCCCCTGTAGATAGCTGCACACACAGCCCCCCTGTAGATAGCACCACACACAGCCCCCTGTAGATAGCTGCACACAGCCCCCTGTAGATAGCTGCACACAGCCTCCTGCAGAAAGCGCCACACAGACCCCTGTAAATAATGCCCCACACAAGACCTGTTGATAGTGCCAGATGATTGACAGCTCTCGGTATACACACTCATACAGGGGTGACTGATAACAGAGAGAACACCGGACCAGCGGTGCTCTCTACCTCATACACGGCAATAGTTGCAGGACCTGTGAACATGTCACCACCATGTGACCGGGGCAGGAGGGGCGGAGCTTATCAGTAGAGAGACGTGGTGGATGGAGGACCTGTGACGATATCAAGATCCCGTAACCGCGGTATCAGGGGGCGGAGCTTAGAAGTGGCTGGATTGAGCGTTGTATGAAGAACCTGTTATGACGATTACGTGCTTGGCCCCCGTGTGTGGCGACGCAGCTCCTTTGCTGTGTAAAGTGATGATGATCACGTGACATGAGGCGGCGGTGTGATGCCTCCTCTCCACTTGTAAGCTCTGTCCCCTCCCACCCCGGTCACATGGTAGTGACGTCATCACAGGTCCTTCAGCTATGGTCGGGTGTACATGACTTCCGTGACTCACCTCTGTTGTTTGGTGCTCTCTCTGTTATCAGTCAGGGGATTTCCCATGATACAGTAGTAAGGTAAGGTTACATGAGGTCATTTCTGTCTTGTTTTGGTGCGTTTTTGTCCGGCACAGTGCTGGTGATTATTATTATTATCGCTGTAAATATGAAATACAGGAGGGTTTAACCCCTTGGTGACATCAGATATATAGTATTATGATGGACGTGTGCCGTCACCCTAGAAGGAGCGGAGCCTGCACCGTACACGGCTTCTCACAGCCGCCTGCAACCGCCAAGATCAGAGACAGCGCAATCCTGTCCGTGTAACCCCTCAGATGTCGTGATGAATAGCGACTGCGGCATCTGATTAGATAGCGGCTTCCTCTGTCCTCCGAAAGCGATATAGACCGGTTACCATAGTAATGCATTGTAATAAGTTTCTTGTGTTTTTTAAAAAAAACATTAAAAATAAATAACGGAATCGCCGCATCTGTTATGTCCAAATTATTACTATATCAAGTTATAACCGCAGAAATAATTCACACGTGAACGTCGCTGCTTTTGGATGCCAACGTATGGAATAAAAAGTCCCCAAAATGTCACCCACAAAATCTACATCTCACCCCACAAAACCCCCCACACCGCGCAATCACCGGAAATATAAACCCCTCACACCGCGCAATCACCGGAAATATAAACCCCCCACACCGCGCAATCACCGGAAATATAAACCCCTCACACCGCGCAATCACCGGAAATATAAAACCCCCCACACCGCGCAATCACCGGAAATATAAACCCCCCCCACACCGCGCAATCACCGGAAATATAAACCCCTCACACCGCGCAATCACCGGAAATATAAAACCCCTCACACCGCGCAATCACCGGAATTATAAAGCCCCTCACACCGCGCAATCACCGGAAATATAAACCCCTCACACCGCGCAATCACCGGAAATATAAAACCCCTCACACCGCGCAATCACCGGAAATATAAAACCCCTCACACCGCGCCATCACCGGAAATATAAACCCCCCACACCGCGCAATCACCGGAAATATAAAACCCCTCACACCGCGCAATCACCGGAAATATAAACCCCTCACACCGCGCAATCACCGGAAATATAAACCCCTCACACCGCGCAATCACGGAAATATAAACCCCCCACACTGCGCAATCACCGGAAATATAAAACCCCTCACACCGCGCAATCACCGGAAATATAAACCCCTCACACCGCGCAATCACCGGAAATATAAAACCCCTCACACCGCACAATCACCGGAAATATAAAACCCCCTACACCGCGCAATCACCTGAAATATAAAACCCCCCACACCACGCAATCACCGGAAATATAAAACCCCTCACACCGCGCAATCCCTGGAAATATAAAACCCCCCACACCGCGCAATCACCGGAAATATAAACCCCTCACACCGCGCAATCACCGGAAATATAAAACCCCCCACACCGCGCAATCACCGGAAATATAAACCCCTCACACCGCGCAATCACCGGAAATATAAACCCCCCACACCGCGCAATCACCGGAAATATAAACCCCCCACACCGCGCAATCACCGGAAATATAAACCCCTCACACCGCGCAATCACCGGAAATATAAAACCCCCCACACCGCGCAATCACCGGAAATATAAAACCCCACACACCGCGCAATCACCGGAAATATAAAACCCCTCACACCGCGCAATCACCGGAAATATAAACCCCCCACACCGCGCAATCACCGGAAATATAAAACCCCTCACACCGCGCAATCACCGGAAATATAAACCCCCCACACCGCGCAATCACCGGAAATATAAAACCCCTCACACCGCGCAATCACAGGAAATATAAACCCCTCACACCGCGCAATCACCGGAAATATAAAACCCCCCACACCGCGCAATCACCGGAAATATAAAACCCCTCACACCGCGCAATCACCGGAAATATAAACCCCTCACACCGCGCAATCACCGGAAATATAAAACCCCCCACACCGCGCAATCACCGGAAATATAAAACCCCACACACCGCGCAATCACCGGAAATATAAACCCCCCACACCGCGCAATCACCGGAAATATAAACCCCTCACACCGCGCAATCACCGGAAATATAAACCCCTCACACCGCGCAATCACCGGAAATATAAACCCCTCACACCGCGCAATCACCAGAAATATAAACCCCTCACACCGCGCAATCACCGGAAATATAAAACCCCTCCACACCGCGCAATCATCGGAAATATAAAACCCCTCACACCGCACAATCACTGGAAATATAAACCCCTCACACCGCGCAATCACCGGAAATATAAACCCCCCCACACCGCGCAATCACCGGAAATATAAACCCCTCACACCGCGCAATCACCGGAGATATAAACCCCTCACACCGCGCAATCACCGGAAATATAAAACCCCTCACACCGCGCAATCACCGGAAATATAAACCCCTCACACCGCGCAATCACCGGAAATATAAAACCCCCCACACCGCGCAATTACTGGAAATATAAATCCCCTCACACCGCGCAATCACCGGAAATATAAACCCCCCCCCCCACACCGCGCAATCACCGGAAATATAAACCCCTCACACCGCGCAATCACCGGAAATATAAAACCCTCACACCGCGCAATCACCGGAAATATAAACCCCTCACACCGCACAATCACCGGAAATATAAACCCCCCACACCGCGCAATCACCGGAAATATAAACCCCTCACATAGCGCAATCACCGGAAATATAAACCCCTCACACCGCGCAATCACCGGAAATATAAACCCCTCACACCGCGCAATCACCGGAAATATAAAACCCCTCACACCGCGCAATCACCGGAAATATAAAACCCCCCACACCGCGCAATCACGGGAAATATAAAACCCCTCACACCGCGCAATCACCGGAAATATAAACCCCTCACACCGCGCAATCACCGGAAATATAAAACCCCCTCACACCGGGCAATCACCGGAAATATAAACCCCTCACACCGCGCAATCACCGGAAATATAAACCTCCCCCACACCGCGCAATCACCAGAGATATAAAACCCCTCACACCGCGCAATCACCGGAAATATAAACCCCTCACACCGCGCAATCACCAGAAATATAAAACCCCTCACACCGCGCAATCACCGGAAATATAAACCCCTCACACCGCGCAATCACCGGAGATATAAAACCCCTCACACCGCGCAATCACCGGAAATATAAACCCCTCACACCGCGCAATCACCGGAGATATAAAACCCCCCACACCGCGCAATCACGGGAAATATAAAACCCCTCACACCGCGCAATCACCGGAAATATAAACCCCTCACACCGCGCAATCACCGGAAGTATAAACCCCCTCACACCGCGCAATCACCGGAAATATAAACCCCCCACACCGCGCAATCACCGGAAATATAAACCCCCCCCCACACCGCGCAATCACCGGAAATATAAACCCCCTCACACCGCGCAATCACCGGAAATATAAACCCCTCACACCGCGCAATCACCTGAAATATAAAACCCCTCACACCGCGCAATCACCGGAAATATAAACCCCCTCACACCGCGCAATCACCGGAAATATAAAACCCCTCACACCGTGCAATCACCGGAAATATAAACCCCTCACACCGCGCAATCACCGGAAATATAAAACCCTGCACACTGCGCAATCACCGGAAATATAAAACCCCTCACACTGCGCAATCAGCGGAAATATAAAACCCCCCACACCGCGCAATCACCGGAAATATAAAACCCCTCACACCGCGCAATCACCGGAAATATAAACCCCTCACACCGCGCAATCACCGGAAATATAAAACCTCTCACACCACGCAATCACCGGAAATATAAACCCCCCACACCGAGCAATTACTGGAAATATAAAACACCCCACACCGTGCAATCACCGGAAATATAAACCCCTCACACCGCGCAATCACCGGAAACATAAAACCCCTCACACCGCGCAATCACCGGAAATATAAACCCCTCACACCGCGCAATCACCGGAGATATAAAACCCCTCACACCGCGCAATCACCGGAAATATAAACCCCTCACACCGCGCAATCACCGGAGATATAAAACCCCCCACACCGCGCAATCACGGGAAATATAAAACCCCTCACACCGCGCAATCACCGGAAATATAAACCCCTCACACCGCGCAATCACCGGAAATATAAACCCCTCACACCGCGCAATCACAGGAAATATAAACCCCCTCACACCGCGCAATCACCGGAAATATAAACCCCCCACACCGCGCAATCACCGGAAATATAAAACCCCCCCCACACCGCGCAATCACCGGAAATATAAACCCCCTCACACCGCGCAATCACCGGAAATATAAACCCCTCACACCGCGCAATCACCTGAAATATAAAACCCCTCACACCGCGCAATCACCGGAAATATAAACCCCCTCACACCGCGCAATCACCGGAAATATAAAACCCCTCACACCGTGCAATCACCGGAAATATAAACCCCTCACACCGCGCAATCACCGGAAATATAAAACCCTGCACACTGCGCAATCACCGGAAATATAAAACCCCTCACACCGCGCAATCACCGGAAATATAAAACCCCTCACACCGCGCAATCACCTGAAATATAAAACCCCTCACACCGCGCAATCACCGGAAATATAAACCCCCTCACACCGCGCAATCACCGGAAATATAAAACCCCTCACACCGTGCAATCACCGGAAATATAAACCCCTCACACCGCGCAATCACCGGAAATATAAAACCCTGCACACTGCGCAATCACCGGAAATATAAAACCCCTCACACCGCGCAATCACCGGAAATATAAAACCCCTCACACCGCGCAATCACCGGAAATATAAAACCCCTCACACCGCGCAATCACCGGAAATATAAACCCCTCACACCGCGCAATCACCGGAAATATAAAACCTCTCACACCACGCAATCACCGGAAATATAAACCCCCCACACCGAGCAATTACTGGAAATATAAAACACCCCACACCGTGCAATCACCGGAAATATAAACCCCTCACACCGCGCAATCACCGGAAACATAAAACCCCCCACACTGCACAATCATAGGAAATATAAAACCTTCTGTCTCACAATACGGCGACGCAAAACCATTTTGTTTTTTGAACAACTCGTTCTTTCCTTGGAGAAGATAAAAATATACATTTGGTGTCGTCGTAATCGTATTGACCCGGAGAATAAAGGTAACAAGTCATTTTTACGGCATGGTGAACGTCGCAAAACGAAACCCTAAAAATAATAGGGGTTTCCACGATCGGACAACTGATGACGTCCACCGGATAGGTCATCAGTATATGATCTGTGGGGGTCTGACACCCGGACCCCGCACTGATCAGCTGCTCCGGCTGCCTCCGGGCACCCGACGTCCATGCGGAAAGTAGATGCTCCGGTCACGGAATAGCGGCCGAGCTGCAGTGTTAGGTTATGTTCACATGCAGAGTCAAAAACGTCTCAAAATACGGAGCTGTTTATAAGGGAAAACCGCTCTGGATATTCAGACGTTTTTTTTAACCACTCGCAATTTTCGCTGCGTTTTTTACGGACGTTTTTGGAGCTTTTTTCAATAGTGTTATGAAAAACAGCTCCAGAAACGTCCCAAGATGTGTTCTGCACTTCTTTTTCGCGTAAAAAACGGTCCATCGGAACAGGACGCAGTTTTTTCCATTGAAATCAATGGGCAGATGTTTAGAGGCGTTCTGCTTCGATTTTTTTGGGCGTTTACATCCCGAAAATAGGCCGTGTGAACGTACCCTTAGGCTGGGTTCACACGAGCACATTAACGTCCGTAATGGACGGACGTATTTCGGCCGGAAGTCCCGGACCGAACTCAGTGCAGGGAGCCGGGCTCCTAGCATCGTAGTTATGTACGACGCTAGGAGTCACTGCCTCTCCGTGGAACTACTGTCCCGTACTGAAAACATGATTACAGTATGGGACAGTTGTCCTGCAGAGAGGCAGGGACTCCTAGCATCGTACATAACTATGATGTACATAGCTAGGAGTTCGGTCCGGGACTTCCGGCCGAAATACGTCCGTCCATTACGGACGTTAATGTGCTCGTGTGAACCCAGCCTTAGGCTGGATTCACACGAACGTGGCGTTTTTGGGGACGCAAAAACGCGGCGTTTTGCACGCGCAAAAATCACTTGCCAGCTCCATGTGTCATCCGTGTATGATGCGCGGCTGCGTGATTTTCGCGCATCCGCCATCATAGAGATGATTCTAGCCGACGTCAGTCACTGTCCAGGGTGCTGAAAGAGTTAACTGATCGGCAGTAACTCTTTCAGCACCCTCGACAGTGAATTCCGATCACCATATTTAGCAACCTGTTAAAAAAAAAAAAGAGGTTCGTACTTACCGAGAACTTCCCGGCCGTTGCCTTGGTGACGCGCCCTTGGTGACGCGCCTCTCTTGACATCTGGCCCCACCTCCCTGGATGACGTGGCAGTCCATGTGACCGCTGCAGCCTGTGCTTGGCTGCAGCTGTCACTTGGACTGAATTGTCATCCCGGGAGGTCAGACTGGTGGAAGAAGCCGGGAGTTATCGGTAAGTCAGGTTTTTTAACCTGTATATTGTGATCGGAAGTCACTGTCCAGGGTGCTGAAACAGTTTAACTCTTTCAGCACCCTGGACAGTGACTATCTCCTGACGTCGCATACCGGATATTTTTTTGCCGGGTTCGGCCAAAACGAGTTCGGTTCGGTTGTCCGGGTTCGCTCTTCTCAAAGACACTCCGTTTGGATGTTTGTAAACAGAAAAGCACGTGGTGCTTTTCTGTTTACATTCATCCTTTTGCCAGCTCTTGCGCGAATCACGCAGTTCGCATGGAAGTGCTTCTGTTTTCAATGGGTGCGTGATGCGTGCAAAACGCCCAAAGAACGGACATGTCGTGACTTTTTTTCAGCAGACTCACGCTGAGCAAAAATCACGAACATGTCAGCACGGCCCCATAGACACATATAGGTCCGTGCAACGCGCGTGCAAATCACGCGCGTTGCACGGACGTTTTTCATGTTCGTCTGAATAAAGCCTTACAGTGAATAGGAGCAGAGCTGCAGTTCTGTAGAACGGCCGCTGTTTAGTGGACGGAGACATTTGCTTCTGGCTTCAACTAGTTCATAACGTTCAAAACATCCGGCAGCTGATCGGTCCATGTGTCAGACCCCCCCTTTAAAAATGACATCATGTCTCACACAAGACATGTTCTCATACGGCTGTGTCACTGGAAAATAAAAAAGTTCTGGCTTTTGGAAGGAGGGAGGAAAAATGAAAATTTTCTGCGTTTCCAAGGGGTTAAGTACAAAACATGACAATAAACATTAATGAATGATTGGCTGGTCCAGAAGGAGAGAGACCCTGCCTGCGTAGAATACACTTTATAAGAGAAGAGACCCTGCCCGCGTAGACTGCACTCTACAAGAGCAGGAGAGACCCTGCCCGCGTAGACTGCACTCTACGAGAGAAGGAGAGACCCTGCCCGCGTAGACTGCACTCTACGAGAGAAGGAGAGACCCTGCCCGCGTAGACTGCACTCTACGAGAGAAGGAGAGACCCTGCCCGCGTAGACTGCACTCTACGAGAGGAGGAGACCGTAGGTGAGGGTAAAAGCTGGTCATTCGGTGGAGTAGTGGCAGACGGGATATTACAGGGTGTAAGCTTTTCTGAGCATGGGGTGTTCAGGTTACTAGTGAACGTTTGGATGGTGGGAGAGATGGGATGTGTTGGTTGGAAGAGGTCCAGAGTATGGGGGACGCACGTGAAAAATCTTCTAGACGATGTGAGGAACCGATAAAAGGAGAGCAAAGAAGGTCTCGTGAGGACAGGAGATTACGGCAGAGATCTATGGAGGGGACAGGTTGTAGACTGGAGATTACGTGTGGGGAGGTATCGGGAGATTAGGGCTGAGATGTATGGAGGGGACAAGATGTTGACAGCCTTGCATGTCATTTTTAACTTCATATAGCAGGCAATGTGTAGCCAGTGACCGCAGTGGTGGGATGAGGGGAGAGGTAGATTTACCCCTGCAGCAGAGTTGAGAATGGGTAGGAGGGTGTAATAGTGTTAGATGGGAAGCCACAGAGGAGGATGGTGGAGTAGTCTAGATGGTAGATGATGAGGGCATATGTCCTAGCATTTTTGAGGGTGAGGAAAGACTGAATTCTAGAGGGTTTATGAGGTGGAGGCAGCAAGAAGTGGGAAGCGATTGGCTGTGCTGTTTGAAATTAAGGGTTATCCCAATACAAGACGGGGAAAAGTGTGGAGCCATTACCTGTGATTGATAGTTCTGGTAAGTGGGGGGGGGGGGGTGAGTGAAATAGGGGTAAAGATGATTCCGTTTTCTCCATGTTGATCTTAAGGAAGCGGGAGGTGAAGGAGGAGATAACTGTTATACACTGCAGATAGCAGGGAGGGAACATCAAGACCAGGGGGGTAAATATCACCAAAGTTTTAGATTGAGAAGAGTAAGGGTCCCAGGACACTGAGACCCTTGAGTGACACTAAACAAAAACCTAAAAATCTAAATCTGACACACCACGAATTTATATTAAACGGTATAAATTTATTGATACATAACAACAAACAAGATTAAAAACAGAGATGATTACCACAGTATAGATGGATACCAGACACTGATACACAACAGAGGCGCTGAATCATACAGGAAAGAGTGGGCAATGTATATGAAGTGTATTGCATCATGCAACCTGCATGTTCCTATGTAAAGTCAGAAGTAACGATCCCCCACTTCTAAATGGAACCATGCATGTAGCAGATCTACAGCAGCCTAATAATAAATTAAACAATGGATAGTGAATAAATGTAAGTAGTGTAGTCCAATGTTGGTATAAACTACCAGTTACCGATGCAGTGGAACACCTTACCCATGTTTAGAGAGCGGCACTGTCTAGCATCACACCCGACGCATGTTTCGGCAGGAAGCCTTCATCTGGGGGTGGTGTCAGAAAGTCAAAAATGAGCCTTTTAAATAACAATGAGCCAATCACATGTGAGAAACTCACCTGTGATTGGCTCAAACCAATCTCAATGAGCAGCGCTGGACGCAGCATCTGACACAGGAATAACATCCAGTTCATAACCCGGAAGTGAAAAGGACATAAGCCACGTGTCCCACCAGTCCTTGTAGCCCTGGATACAGAGATACAAACAAAGGGAGATGCAGGGAACGAGCAAGCAGCCTATGCGGAGGAGGAGAAGTGAAAGTGAAAGTAAACCATGAAAGCATTTTACACAGATGTAATAGACACAGTGACTGGTAGCTGTCCCTATCTTTGCCCTATTTTATATACACAATGTAGAGCAGGGGTCTCAAACTCGGCCGGGTAAGTGGGCCGCATATAGAAAAAATGGGAAGTTGACGGGCCGCATTACTTTCAAATTTGATACAATACAAAATTATTGTTAATCAATTAGTTATTTGAACTACTATAACACTATATTACTATAATAATATAACATAGGTTTAAAATTTGAGATATTTCTCCACGTGCTTATTTCAACAATCCAGCTTTCCAGTTTAAGTGTCGCTAAATGCAGATGCTGCCGCAGAGTCCTCCGCAGATGCTGCCGCAGTGTGCCCTCCGCAGATGCTGCCGCAGTGTGCCCTCCGCAGATGCTGCCGCAGTGTGCCCTCCGCAGATGCTGCCGCAGTGTGCCCTCCGCAGATGCTGCCGCAGTGTGCCCTCCGCAGATGCTGCCGCAGTGCCGTCAGGGGCTTGCCTAGAGCTGGCGTCCCGGAGCAGAGCCGCTTCTGGCACTCTGCCTGGGATTCCAGCTCTGCTCCTGACATCACTATCCATATATAGACAGAGATGTCAGGGGCAACCCCAGAGTTGGAGTCCCGGGCAGAGCGCTAGTAGGCTCTTCCTGGGACTCCAGCTGGGCTCCTGACATCACTGGGACTCCTGCTCTGGGGAAGCCCCTGACATCATTGTCGATGTATGGACAGCGATGTCAGAGGCTTCCCCAGAGTCCCGGAGCAGAGCCGATAATAGAGCTCTGCCCGGGACTCCGCTCTGGGGAAGACCCTGACACACTGTCCACATATGGGCAGCGATGTCAGGGAATTCCACAGAGTCCCGGAGCAGAGCCGACACCAGCGCTTTACTCGGGACTCTGGCTCTGGGGAAGCCCCAGACATCACTGTTCATATGTAGACAGCGATGTCAGGGAATTCCACAGAGTCCAGGAGCAGAGCCGACACCAGCGCTCTGCTCCGCTCTGGGGAAGACCCTGACACACTGTCTATATATGGGCAGCGATGTCAGGAAATTCCACAGAGTCCCGGAGCAGAGCCTGTACTAGCGCTCTGCCCAGGACTCCGGCTCTGGGGAAGCCTCAGACATCGCTGTTCATATGTGGACAGCGATGTCAGGGAATTCCAGAGTCTCGGAGCAGAGCCGGTCTGTGTCCCGCAGATGACAGCCCCAGGGGCCGCATGCGGGCCGCGTGCTTGAGACACCTGATGTAGAGGGTGTGCCATAACAAGTGATGAATTAATCAAACAGATATAAATTTAAATACTAATACATAAATACACACGAATACAGAAAATTATTGCAGCAATTAATTAATTGAGATTAAAGACCAAACAAATGAAAAAAGACAAAAGACATATTGATAGCCATACACAAATAAAGATGCATTACATACTGACTTACACATATACATACAAAAATATTGCAGTGATCACAATACAATATAACAATGCAATATGTTCATATACACATGTGCATGAATTGATAAGAGAACATACATACAGATATATACATAAATACATATCCACTTAGCCATAAAAGCTCCCCCATTAAATGTGGCCATTCCTAAACCAAAAAAAAATCATTTTTCTTGGATGTGCATAAATATTAAATGTATGTTAAAAAATAAACAAATACCATAAAAGGTGATTAAAATACACTACTATAAATTATTTCAATTATAAAAACGTGAAAAACATATACATAGAAGTGAAAAAACCAACTAAAGTGTGAAAGAGTGAAATTAAGATGAAATAATATAATGATGTGATAAATAATAATGTGTGACAAATGTATAAGCGAACAAATCAAAAAATGTGTTTGGAAAGTGACAATTATGACAAAGTGTTTAATATAAACACATAAGTATGTGTACGTGTGAATGTGTGAAAAAATGTTGGGCAAAAGAAATAAATTCAAGTAGATATAAAACAATAAATATATTGCATCCCTACACCGCATGAAAATTAAATGTGAATGAATAATTAGTATTTATTCCAAGGGTAAGTACATACGTATGTAAGAATTTGTACTGTAAATACATATTAACAATCAAGAGAAAATAAAGTGAATACAAAGACATCAATCTCGTCCATAAACTGGCTGCTCAGAACTTTTAAGAGAATCTTATTGTGGGCTCGAACAACATCAAACGAGTAGGTCACGGCAAACTCATAAGTATGTTACTGGTAATCTGCAAAAAACTAAAAATAGGTAAAAGTTAAACAATGAAGTTTGCTAAACACTTTAGTTCAGGGACTTAAAAACAACACCACGGCAGATCCCAACACCCCTTATAGGAAAGCTGCAAAACCCCGAATTTTACTGACTTTAATTTCCACATCCATCTGGATTCCAGCTTTAACAATTTCCTCATCAATGACCCACCTCTCAGGTCCAATTCTACATGGTCGATGCCTTTCACATGAAGGTCTTTGGAATTGCATCGATGATGTAGAAAAAAATGTCTCGGTAGAGTTTTAAGGAATTCCACCTTTTCAGGTGTAGTACCCCTTGCTGCCTCAATACCATTTACATGTTCCCTTTTCCTTACTTTAAGCTGTCTTGTGGTAAGGGCAATGTACATTTTTGGACAAGGGCTGCATGCATAATAAACAACTCCTTTGGTGTTACAATTAATTGGCCAAGTAATTTTATATGTTGTTAGACCAGATGAATCCACAAATCCATTGCTTGTGTTGATGTTTGGACAGGCTATGCAACGTCCACATGGACGACAGCCCCACTTTGGTTTACTTGCTCCAAAGATTGGTCTAGTCATTGGTGGTTTGTGGTAGCTATGAACCAGGGCGTCACAAATGTTTTTTGCCCGTCTCGAGGGACACTAACAGAGAGAGGGTGGGACAAGAATGTGGTGTGTGAGTGGGAGATACTAAATCTTTGGTTGGTAAGGTATGAGGAGATCCAGGAGAGGGCCAAGTCTGTGATGTCAAGGGACTAGACATTTTGTATCGGGATGGTTTGGTCTACTGTGTCGAAGGTGGTGGACCGGTCTAGAAGGAGCAGCACAGAGTAATGTAGAAGGTGGAGGACAGGTCACACTTTACAGAAGTCTGCGTGTAAGATGTGACTGCTAAGTGATAAGATAATGCAGAGATCCTGCACACACAGCGCAATACATGCTGCTTCCTCACACTTCAGCCAGGACTTCCCGTACATGCACACTGGACTGCCGGGACCTTCTGTACATGCACACTGAACTGCCGGGACCTTCCGTACATACACACTGCACTGCCGGGACCTCCCGTGCATGCACACTGCACTGCCGGGACCTCCCGTGCATGCACACTGCACTGCCGGGACCTCCCGTGCATGCACACTGCACTGCCGGGACCTCCCGTGCATGCACACTGCACTGCCGGGACCTCCCGTGCATGCACACTGCACTGCCGGGACCTCCCGTGCATGCACACTGCACTGCCGGGACCTCCTGTGCATGCACACTGCACTGCCGGGACCATACAGGAACCATGGTTGGTGTCTGTCTTGCAGATGTGAACAAAGTTCTAGTCACAGGGTACTGTGAAGTACAATTGTTTTACCGGATAGCAGTCTACAAGGAATAGGAGAGTACAGTAATAAATAAGAATTTTAGATGTCTCTGAAGATCGAGGATCTCTGAGGTAACTTCTAATATCTGTAAAAACTTATATTAGGGTTGTATTAATTCATAAAAGGCATCTGTCACATTGAACACCAGTCTGATCTGTTGGCAGCATATTATATAGCAGAAGGACCTGAGCAGATTGTGTCTCTCCATGCACTTGTATAGGAGTTCCAGAAACAGCCGAGCACGGCCAGAGGTGGAGCCGCATCTATCAGACATTTCTGGCATATCCTGGGGAGAAATGTCTGTGTTGGGAATACCCCTTTATTCCATGTGGTGACGGCTCTGAGAAGATGTTTCTCTCAATGATGAATAAGTGAGGTTCTGTATGTCACACATGATGTTGTCCCCTGTATGATTTCCATCTTCTCCTTTCTTCATAAAGACGTCTGCAGTACTAAATCCTCAAGTTCCTCCAGTTTTCTCATCTTCTCCTCCACAACGTTCCTTCTCCTGAATGACCCACCAAGGATGGACAGGAATGAGATGAGCAGAAGAATATTAGACTTCACCTTGGAGATCATCTACCTGTTGAGCGGAGAGGTAAACTTTTCTACATTATAGAACAAGTCACACATAGGGAAGGGACAATACATAATAGGAAGAATCCAGTGTCCTGTATAACAGCGTCCAGACTTCCAAGTGACGTCAAGAAGCCACCAGCAGAAAAGCTGAAGATCAGCCACCAATATGGTCAGTTATGTGTCATGTCACCAATGCAGCAATAGTAATGTTGTAGAGCAATGAGAATGACCAGGAACCAGGAGGATCAGGATGACATCTATCTAGAAACATAGAAGATGATGGCAGGAGGAGAGCACATGGTCCATCTAGTCCCCCCGATATTATTTCCTTTTTAGTTTTGGGCCTCGTTCTATTTTCTCGATGTCTTGTAGGTGAGGTCTCCAGTATTACAGATGTGGTGTCACTAGAGCTCTATATAGCGGGGTCACAATCTCCCTCTTTCTACTGAGGGGGGAATACTGTGTTCAGTTCTCTAAGTGTCTCTCTCCATACACAGGAGTACACAATAGTGAAGAAGACATCGGGTGACTGTACGACTCCCATCATCCATGAGTCAGGAGGATGGAGCAGTAGTCAGAGCCCCATCACAGAGCCTCCCCCTCACTCCCGGATACCTGAGAAGAAGATCTTAGAACTGATCTACAAGATGACTGAGCTACTGACTGGAGAGGTGACACTGCTGGGAATGCTGGGAAATTCTACAGTAACAGCACTGGAGGTGTCTGGGTGATGACTGTATCATTGTGTGTGTCAGGTTCCTATAAGGTGTCAGGATGTCACTGTCTATCTCTCCATGGAGGAGTGGGAGTATCTAGAGGGACACAAGGATCTGTACGAGGAGGTCATGATGGAGGACTACCGGCCGCGCACATCACAAGGTGAGATATTCTGTAGATCTATCATTTATATATTCGTTTTTTGTTGAAGTGTTTATTTCGTCATGTGCAGTATATACAGACATGTGACTCCTGATCTCCGATCACACGTTCCTCGCTTTGCTGCAGTGCTGCACTAGGGAATGGTCACAGATTTGTTGTAGAAGTTTCCATATAACTGAATGTGGTTGTTTCTGCAGCAGGTACATGAGTTTTTACTAACCACAATCAGATGAGTGGGACATGGACTTGTGTGTGTGTGTGAACAGAGTCTTATATAACCAGTGACTGATCAGCGCTGCTCTTATAATTTCTACTACATGAGTGTAAAGTTCTACCATGTGGGAACAGCGGACATGACAGTCGTGTGGAAAGATGTTCTGCAGGTTCAGTGTGAGATCTAATACTGGAGTCTACTCTTCTGCACATGGATGAGACGTTCTCCTGGTAGACACTTAATTCTGCACTTACATCGTCTTTATGTCCTGGGGCAATGTTTTCCAACCTGTGTTGCTCCTGCTGTGCAAAACTACAACTCCCAGCATCTCCTGACAGCCACAGTCCACCCCAGTTATTATTGTCCCCAGTTTCCCCATGACTGCATGGAGTACACATCTTTACACTGCAGTATACAGAGGTATTGCCGTGGCGGGGGGGTGTTTTCCCCACATGATGAGACTATTGTTGTCAGGGACCCTCTTCTGTGTCATCATGTGGGTTATACACATCCGCAGCTTGGTAATACACATCTCCATACTGCGGTGTGTGATCGACATGTGGTCCAGGGAGTGACCGGCTGCCTCCCCCTCCACTCCGTACAGGGAGTGAGCTGGGAGCGTGCTCACTACACACTGCTGTATTACATAATGGGGTCCCCCTCCCCCTATTCTCTTATGTCCAGTGCTTGCTGTCCGGCATTCTATAGAGCTGTCACTGGCAGCTCGAAGCAAACGCTTTATAGAAGATGTTTGATCCCAGAACATTTATTAAAATAAAAAAATAGACTGAAAAATTCTTAAAGTCTAACCAAACGTTCAACAAACTTCTGACGTGTGAAAGTGACAAGTCAGAAGTTTTGATTGGTGGGGGTCCGAGCACTGAGACCCCCACCAATCGCTAAAACAAAGCGACAGAAGCGCTCAGCCGCTTAGTTTCTGTTTAGCTTTGCTATGGCAACTGGAGGTCTAACAATGTCCTCTAGGTCAGCCATCTACGGAAGCCTGTTAGGCCCTACCGGAGGGGGAGTCTAATAGTCAGTCTGTCAGAGTAAAGCTGACGGGTGTAATACCCTGCAATATATAAGTATTATACCAGTGATCATAACGTTGGATGTTCAAGTCCCCTAGTAAGACGAAAAAAAGTTTCACCTCTTTGTGACCACCAAAATGCCTTTTCACGGCATTCCAGTCTAAGTTCTCCACGGGTGTCCCATGTCAATCACGGCCATTTAACCCCTTAAATACTGCAGTCAATAGCGACCGCATCAATTGTGGTTTACAGAGGGAGGGAGCTCCCTCTGTCACCCATGGGCGGCCCACAAATGCGATCGCGGGCCCACGATGAGGTACCATGGTAGCCAAAGGCCCCCAGACCTGACCTGGCTATATACATATTACACTGACCGGCCGTAATGCTCTGGTATACTAAGTATACCAAAGCATTATATCTGCGATCTGAAGATCGTACAGTGAAGTCCTCTTGTTGGACTGAAAAAATAAGTAATTACTGTGAAATAAAAATTACTAATAAAGATTACTGTAAAAAAACAACAACATTTTTTCCATTAAAGTCTTTTTATTTAGTAAAAGTGTAAAAAAGAAATAAAAGTACACATATATGGTATCGCTGCGACCGTAATGATCCACACAATAAAGTTAACTTTTAATTTAAACCTCAAGGAGAATGCCGTGAAAAAAAAAAAAAATGGCGGAATTGCTATTTTTTTTTCCATCGCCCCACAAAAAAGTCATAATAAAAGTTAATCAAGAAGTCCCATGTACACCAAAAAAGTACCAATGAAAACTACGTCTCATCCCGCAAATAACAAGCACTCGTATCACTACATTGATGGAAAAAGAAAAAAGTTCTGGCTCTTGGAAAGCGACGATGCAAAAACAAATAATTTAGTTCAAAAGTGTTTTTATTCTGCAAAAGTCGTAAAACATAAAAAAAAAGCCATAATGGCGTAAATTTATAACGCATAGAACGATGGCAGAATTTCTGGGTTTTTTTCTATTCCCCCCCCACCCCCCAAAAAGAAACATACAAGCACTGCACCCCCATCAAAACAGCTCATCGGTGGGGGTATCAGGAGTTGGACCCCGACCGATCAGCTATTGGTGGCCTATCCTCAGGATAGGTCATCAATTTTTAGGGTCTGGAAAACCCTTTTAAGGCCTCTGCAAACCTACAGTGGTGCCTAGAAAACACCCTAATGAAAAGGAGGCCCCAATATCCACAACGTTCTCCTTCATTTCTGGGGCCCTTGTTTCAGTAAATAGAACACTAGGGCCACATGTGGGATATTTCTATAAAATGTGGAATCGGAGGAATAAATATTGCGTTGCGTTTCTCTGGTGACACTTGCTGTGTTACAGGAAACATGGATTATAATTGAATATCTGCAAAAAAACAATTCCTGTGAAAAAGCTAAAGGGTTAACACACGTCCTAAATGCTGTTTTGAATACTTTGGTGCAGTTTTAAAACGCTGTAATTTGTGGGGGTTTCTAATATACAGACCCTCAAAGCCTCTTCAGAACTGAATTGATCCATAAAACAATTCCAGGAAAGGTTTTGTGGCCTCTAAGGCCACCATTGCTCGGTGGATTTGAATGATTGTTCGCAAGGCTTATTGCATCCGGGGGAAGGTTCCTCTTTCTGGGTCACGGCCCACTCTACCAGAATGGTTGTAGCTTCCTGGGCTGTGTTCCGTTAGGCCTTTGCCCTTTGTGAAAGTGATTAGAATATGTTTAAAAGATAACATTTTGCATGGACTCCATTTTGTATGGTAGGCGTCCATTTTGGATCGTTGGAATCCATCTTTTGGCCTGAAGGAGCCATCTTGAGGTTAATAAGTAAAAAGTAATATGTCAGCAGATGTCCTGAAGCAATTCTATGTTATGTGTTCTTGAATTGAATGTTTTATTACTCTTGTAAGGAGCAGATCAAATAGCCTTGGTGGAATGGACAATGACTGTTTACCATAGGTCAGCCTTGGATTCAGCCCTCTGTTTAAATGATTTAATCTTATCTGCAGTCCATTCTCTAGTGAGATAAGAAGTAGAGACAAATTAACTTGTAGGAACCTTGGAGGGTGAAGAATTATTATAAGGCATTGAAATATTCTCATTGGCTGAATCAGAGTCATTATCATATTGTAGATGATTGGCTGAAACCAAAGCCTACACCTTTCCTGTCATTATACTTATATACTTATTTGGATCAATAAACCGCAGAGAAGGATTTGGAGCATACAAGCATTGTCTCTTGTCATCTTTTCTCTCAGATATATATATCCATCACCTATGATTTGGAAACTGGATAAATCACTGGAGGGCGGGTATCGGTTGACATACCCATTACAAATTTCAGTCTAATATATTTTGGCCCATGATTGCGTTAACACCCTTCAATTGTGTAAGGCGACCACGTGGTCTTCTCTGCATACCTTGGTCAAGTTCTACCAGGTGCATGCCTTCGCCTCTGCAGACGCTTCTCTGGGTCGCAAGGTATTGCAGGCATCTGTGAAATAACTGACCATGTCCTGCTCTAGTACGTTCTATGTCCCTCAATTAAACAAACAAGAAAACAGGAGTTTTTGAGTACTCCCCTTACTTTTCTTGTCCAGTTCATCGGGGTCCACCGCTCGCACCCAATTGTTTTCAAGGTTTTTTTGCATTTACGCTTGTCAGTTTGAGGGATTCTGCTCTTGTGTTTGACATCCTTCTCTTATCTTGTATCTGCTTCTCCTAATGCTTGCGGAGAGACTAAATAGCTCAGTGTCTATGGGCAGGATATATCCAAGCCTCCTAGTGGCAACAGCATATACCTATGGTCTGTGTCCCCAATGAACTGCAGTCTGCCAATAATCGTCTTTCTAAATGACTTGTATTTCCATTTTTGCTTCTAAATACAGCAATAGTCTGCGCTGCCGGCTGCTCATAACTCTGCATTAGAGTTCACAATATATTGTACAGCGCAGGCGGCTGTTGTGGAATACGGGAGCCATGGAGACAAGCAGGACTAATCTTGAGTGATGACCACCCGGCAGCACGGACTATGGGTAGTCAGTGCTATAGTTATCCCTGGACAGTGATCCAGGGATTTATTGTGATTTCCAGATTTGGAGTCGGGGAGGACTTTTCCCCTAATGAGACAATTGTCATCCACCTCATGGGGGTTTTGCCTTAATCTGGATCAACACGGTCGGATTATAGGTTGAATTTGATGGACTTGTGTTTTGTTTTTTTCAACCTTATTAACAATGTAACACAGAATGTGTGGAGAAAAATGTACCACTAACATAAAGTACAATGTGTTCCGAAAAAACAATCTCCGAATAATCAACTTCGATGTGATCTTCATTATTGTCATCCTATGTGCTTACAGACTTGGCTGATAGCGAATGATCCAGCTTCTGTGTATAGAGGAGACCTAAAAACGAAAAAAAAGTTTTCATAAAAGTCAATAAAAAAAACATGTCTAATCACTTAGAACAAATAAATATATATATATGTGTGTGTGTGTGTTTTCTTTGATAGCAGGGAACACTTGAATTCCGCCACTTTCAAGTCTATTCGCGACCACAGAGAGCAGATACAATTAAATACTATGGCGGAGCAGGGAGCCGAAGGTTTCCCACCATTCGCTATGGTAAGCCATGGTCCATTTTGGGCCTGCGGCTTACAAGGTGCAGGAACATCGACACCGGTAGTGAGGATCTCAACAATGTAATTCCGGCTCTGATCAGTAAACATAGAAGTGTAGAGAGAAGTGTCTGATATATAGACAGATATACAGTAGTCATGTATTCAGTCACTGTGTGTTTCCTACAGATGGATCCAGTAGGAGAAATCCACCAGAGAGATGTCCCAGTCCTCTGTATTCCCAGGACTGTCCAGAGGAAAATCACAATGTCCCAGAGAATCATCAGGTAGATGCGCTAAAGTCTCATCAAATTATGGCTATAAAGTAATTAACCGGAAGTTCATGCTATAGTTATTTTTCTCGTTTGATTAGGGAAAAAATCTGATTGATATTAAGGTTGAGGTTAAAGATGAAGCAGAAGAGGAGACGGATGTAGTGGCCGATCAGCAGTGTAAGGAGGGGAGACTCATGAAGGTCACCTGGATACAACTCCCATCATCTCATCATCATGTGTAAACAATCTATACAGCCACTGTGTCTTTCCTACAGATGGATCCAGTAGGAGAAATCCACCAGAGAGATGTCCCAGTCCTCTGTATTCCCAGGACTGTCCAGAGGAAAATCACAATGTCCCAGAGAATCATCAGGTAGATGAAGCTGAGCCGTATACCAGATCTATATAGGGGGGTGTGGAGCTTTTTGGTCCTGCGGTCATAGAGTTTGGTGGTTTCTTATGTTGATCTGTTAGATTTTTCGCACTCTCTGCTGTATTGTACTGAATTGTTACATATGTGAAATCAGGGGGAAGATCTCACTAATATTAAAGTGGAGGACGAAGAAGAGCGGGTGAGGGGCGATCAACCGTGTAAGAGTGAAGTGGAGGAGGAAATTCCAGGAGGTGTTATCACAGGTAAGTAATAATGAATTCAGAAAGTGAATTGGGAGGTTTGGTAAGGTGGGGTTCCTCCTTAGTTCTACATTACAGTAACACGTCAGACAATGTGTTATACATAGTGCAGGACCTGAGGGAGCTGTGACTGCACATAGAAGTTCTCTACAAAGTGTTCTATGGATCCGGTCATGTACTAGGCTTAGTGTCAGATTTTATGAGGGGCACCAGGAGCCTGTAAAAATAACAATAATTCAATACATTAGTATGTCTGACGATCGCTGGTTCAAATCCCCTGAGGGGACATAAAAAATAGTTTTAAAATAGTTTCAAAAAAATTAGTGGTGTACAAAAAATAAACTTTTCCCACTTTTCCTTTTAAAGTATTGTAAAAAAATAAACAAAATTGGTATCACCGCATCCGTAAAAGTCTGAATTATTACAATATAACATTATTTAAATCGCATGGTGAACACCGTAAAAAAAATGACACTGCCAGAATCGCTATTTTTTGGTCACCTTAGCGCTAAAAAAGAATGTAATGAAAAGTGATCAAAAAGTCGTATGTACCAATAAAAACTACAGCGCACCCCACAAAAATAAGCCTTTACTCTGCGCAATCAATGAAATAAAAAATAACCCACAGGATAAAGGTAATGGGATATTATACAGAACAGTGAAAACAAATGGAATAAAAAATGTTTAAAAAGTTGCATGTACCCCACAATTATCTTAATAAAAAGCCCTCATACCACTACGTCTATGAAAATATAAAAAAGTTATGGCTCCCATTAGTCGAGGATGAAAAAATATGCAGATGAGCCGGTCCGAGGGGAACTTTCCTTCTGTTTCAGGAGGTGATTATCAGGGCTCTAATATTTGGGAACAAGGAAGAGAAGGGCCCAAACATATCTGCTGGAAGCGAGGGCGCCCGTATTATACCAGGACAACACTTTCCCAGCAAAATTCCCCAAACTGAAAAGGCGTGTGGACCAAAAGGGGGATAAGTAAGGACACCATTTATCAGTGCGACACCGGCCTGTGCATAAAGGATTCATCACAGCGTAACCCACATCTATGGATAATTGTATTATTTACCCCATTATACCCTCTTATTATGGCCTGATGTACTCCGCACAGATTACATATACCCTGATGTACTCCTCACATATTACATATATCCTGATGTACTCCTCACATATTACATATACCCTGATGTACTCCTCACAGATTACATATACCCTGATGTACTCCTCACAGATTACATATACCCTGATGTACGCCGCACATATTACATATTCCCTGATGTACTCCTCACATATTACATATACCCTGATGTACTCCTCACATATTACATATACCTGATGTACTCCTCACAGATTACATATACCCAGATGTACTCCTCACATATTACATATATCCTGATGTACTCCTCACATATTACATATACCCTGATGTACTCCTCACAGATTACATATACCCTGATGTACTCCTCACATATTACATATACCCTGATGTACTCCTCACATATTACATATTCCCTGATGTACTCCGCACATATTACATATATCCTGATGTACTCCGCACATATTACATATATCCTGATGTACTCCTCACAGATTACATATACCCTGATGTACTCCTCACATATTACATATATCCTGATGTACTCCTCACATATTACATATACCCTGATGTACTCCGCACATATTACATATACCCTGATGTACTCCTCACATATTACATATACCTGATGTACTCCTCACATATTACATATATCCTGATGTACTCCTCACATATTACATATACCCTGATGTACTCCTCGCATATTACATATACCCTGATGTACTCCTCGCATATTACATATACCCTGATGTACTCCTCACAGATTACATATACCCTGATGTACTCCTCACATATTACATATACCCTGATGTACTCCTCACATATTACATATATCCTGATGTACTCCTCACAGATTACATATACCCTGATGTACTCCGCACATATTACATATATCCTGATGTACTCCTCACAGATTACATATACCTGATGTACTCCTCACAGATTACATATACCCTGATGTACTCCTCACAGATTACATATACCCTGATGTACTCCTCACATATTACATATACCCTGATGTACTCCACACATATTACATATACCCTGATGTACTCCTCACATATTACATATACCCTGATGTACTCCTCACAGATTACACATATCCTGATGTACTCCTCACAGATTACATATATCCTGATGTACTCCTCACATATTACATATACCCTGATGTACTCCTCACATATTACATATACCCTGATGTACTCCTCACATATTACATATACCCTGATGTACTCCTCACAGATTACATATACCCTGATGTACTCCTCACAGATTACATATACCCTGATGTACTCCTCACAGATTACATATACCCTGATGTACTCCTCACATATTACATATACCCTGATGTACTCCTCACAGATTACATATACCCTGATGTACTCCTCACATATTACATATACCCTGATGTACTCCTCACAGATTACATATACCCTGATGTACTCCTCACAGATTACATATACCCTGATGTACTCCTCACATATTACATATATCCTGATGTACTCCTCACATATTACATATACCCTGATGTACTCCGCACAGATTACATCTACCCTGATGTACTCCGCACAGATTACATATATCCTGATGTACTCCTCACATATTACATATATCCTGATGTACTCCTCACATATTACATATACCCTGATGTACTCCTCACATATTACATATACCCTGATGTACTCCTCACATATTACATATACCCTGATGTACTCCTCACATATTACATATACCCTGATGTACTCCTCACAGATTACACATATCCTGATGTACTCCTCACAGATTACATATATCCTGATGTACTCCTCACATATTACATATACCCTGATGTACTCCGCACATATTACATATACCCTGATGTACTCCTCACAGATTACACATATCCTGATGTACTCCTCACATATTACATATACCCTGATGTACTCCTCACATATTACATATACCCTGATGTACTCCTCACATATTACATATACCCTGATGTACTCCTCACAGATTACATATACCCTGATGTACTCCTCACAGATTACATATACCCTGATGTACTCCTCACATATTACATATATCCTGATGTACTCCTCACATATTACATATACCCTGATGTACTCCTCACATATTACATATATCCTGATGTACTCCTCACATATTACATATACCCTGATGTACTCCGCACATATTACATATACCATGATGTACTCCTCACATATTACATATACCCTGATGTACTCCTCACATATTACATATACCCTGATGTACTCCTCACATATTACATATACCCTGATGTACTCCGCACAGATTACATCTACCCTGATGTACTCCGCACAGATTACATATATCCTGATGTACTCCTCACATATTACATATATCCTGATGTGCTCCTCACATATTACATATACCCTGATGTACTCCTCACATATTACATATACCCTGATGTACTCCTCACAGATTACATATACCCGGATGTACTCCTCACAGATTACATATACCCTGATGTACTCCTCACAGATTACATATACCCTGATGTACTCCTCACAGATTACATATACCCGGATGTACTCCTCACAGATTACATATACCCTGATGTACTCCTCACAGATTACATATACCCTGATGTACTCCTCACATATTACATATGCCCTGATGTACTCCTCACATATTACATATACCCTGATTTACTCCGCACAGATTACATATACCCTGATGTACTCCGCACAGCTTACATATATCCTGATGTACTCCTCACATATTACATATACCCTGATGTACTCCTCACATATTACATATACCCTGATTTACTCCGCACATATTACATATACCCTGATGTACTCCTCACATATTACATATACCCTGATGTACTCTTCACATATTACATATACCCTGATGTACTCCTCACATATTACATATACCCTGATGTACTTCTCACATATTACATATACCCTGATGTACTCCTCACAGATTACATATACCCTGATGTACTCCTCACAGTTTACATATACCCTGATGTACTCCTCACATATTACATATACCCTGATGTACTCCTCACATATTACATATACCCTGATTTACTCCGCACATATTACATATACCCTGATGTACTCCTCACATATTACATATATCCTGATGTACTCCTCACATATTACATATATCCTGAAGTACTCCTCACATATTACATATACCCTGATGTACTCCTCACATATTACATGTATCCTGATGTATTCCTCACAGATTACATATATCCTGATGTACTCCTCACATATTACATATACCCTGATGTACTCCTCACATATTACATATATCCTGATGTACTCCGCACATATTACATATACCCTGATGTACTCCTCACATATTACATATACCCTGATGTACTCCTCACATATTACATATACCCTGATTTACTCCGCACATATTACATATACCCTGATGTACTCCTCACATATTACATATACCCTGATGTACTCCGCACATATTACATATACCCTGATGTACTCCTCACATATTACATATGCCACTACATTATAAACTGAAACACCAGTAATACCGAAAACAGAACTACTACCAAGCAAAATCTAGGCTCCAAAAGACGCTGCCTGAATACTCAGCCCTATAGTGTGCCCAAACAGCAGTTTACTACCACATATGTGATTGCTATAACCGGGAGAACCCTTTTAACACTTTTTGGGGTGTGTGTCTCCAGTGGCAAAGGCTGGGCACAACATATTGGACTCTAAAATGGCATATGTGGAGAAATTGCAATTTTCACTTTGTACCATCCGCAGCGCATTAATTTCTGGAAAACACCTGTGGGGTCAAAATGCTCTACACCCCTAATAAATGTCTAAAGGGGTTTCGTTTCCAAAATGGGGTGAGTTTTCGGGGGTTTCCACTGTTTTGGTCCCAAAGGTTTTTTGCAAATGCATCATGGTGCCCAGAAACCAATCCATCAAAATCTGTGCTCCTTCCCTTCTGAGCAGTTTATGAGCACATAAGGGGTATTTCCATACACTGGAGAATTTTCTTTACAAAAGTTGGGGGGCTTTTTCTCCTTTTATTTGTTAAGAAAATGAACAATTTCGAGATAAAACGACATCTTATTGGAAAAAAAAATTCGTACTTGAGCGATGTGATAGCTTTTTTTTTTTGCAGGACGATCTGTTGTTTTTATGAATACAATTTTGGGGTACATGTGAATTGTTTTTATCACTTTCTGTTACATTTTTTTGGGGGAGCTAAGGTGACAAAAAAACAATAATTCTGGTGTCTCATTTCTTTTTTTTTTTTGTACAGCGTTCACCGTGCGGGTTAAATAACATTATAATAGTTAACATTTTTACGGATGTGGTAATACGAGTTATGTTAATGAAATTTTTTTTTTTAACATTACTTTAGAGAACAGGTGGGATAAGGTTTTTTTGTTTTTTTAAACTTTTAGTTTTTTTTTACGGACATTAACCCCTTCCCGCTCCTTGACGTACTATTACGTCATGGCAGCTGTATCGTTCGCGCTCCATGCCGTAATAGTACGTCTCGGGAGTAACGGCCGTTTCGGCCGTCCTCCCGACACATACAGGAGCTGTGACGCTGCTGTCTTGTTCAGCAGCTGTCACAGCTCCTACAGCGGGGACCGATCGCTGTGTCCCCGCTGATTAACCCCTTAAAAGCCGCGTTCTATAGAGATCGCGGCTTTTTAGGGGTTAAGCTGCCATCGCCGGCCTGCTACGCGATAGCGGCCGGCGATGGTGACTATGGCAACCGGACACCAAACAATGGCGTCCGGCGATGCCATAGACGGAAGCCTAGTGGGTCCTGACAACGTCAGGACCCACTATGCTTGCTGTCAGTGAGTAGCTGACAGTTCTAATACACTGCACTACGCATGTAGTGCAGTGTATTAGAATAGCGATCAGGGCCTCCTGCCCTCATGTCCCCTAGTGGGACAAAGTAATAAAGTAAAAAAAAAGTTAAAAAAAGATGTGTAAAAATAAGAAAATAAAAGTTTTACAAGTATTAAAAGTAAAAATCCCCCTTTTTCCCTTATCAGTCCTTTATTATTAATAAAAATATATAAACAAACAAATAAACTATACATAATTGGTATCGCCGTGTCCATTACGGCCTGAACTACAAAATTATTTCATTATTTATCCCGCACGGTGAACGCCGTAAAAAAAATAAATAATAAACCGAACCACAATCACAATTCTTTGGTCACTTCACCTCCCAAAAAATGGAATAAAAAGAGATCAAAAAGTCGCATCTACCTAAAAATGGTACTGATCGAAACTACAGTTCATTACGCAAAAAATAAGTCCTCGCACGGCTTTATTGATTGAAAAATAAAAACGTTCTGGCTCTTAGAATAAGGGAACACAAAAAGTGAATGATTGTTTACAAAACGTATTTTATTGTGCAAACGCCATAAGACATAAAAAAAACCTATAAACATCTGGTATCGCCGTAATCGTATCGCCCCGCAGAATAAAGTGAATATGTCATTTATAGCGCACGGTGAACGCTGTAAAAAAAAACGAAAAAAAAAACAATCGTACAATTGCTGTTTTTTAGTCACCACGCCACCTAAAAATAGAATAAAAACTGATCAAAAAGCCGCATGCACCCCAAGAAAACTACAATGGATTCCTCAAGGGGTCTAGTTTCCAAATTGGGGTCACTTTTGGGGGGTTCCCAATGTTTTGGCACCACAAGACCTCTTCAAACCGGACATGGTGCCTAATAAAAAAGATGCTTCAAAATCCACTAGGTGCTCCTTTGCTTCGGAGGCCGGTGCTTCAGTCCATTACCGCCCGAGGGCCACATATGGGATATTTCTCTAAACTGCAGAATCTGGGCAATACGTATTGAGTTGCGTTTCACTGATAAATCCTTTTGTGTTATAAAAAAAATGGTATAAAGAGGATTTTCTGACAAAAAAAAATATGTAAATTTCACCTCTACTTTGCTCTAAATTTCTGTGAAACACCTAAAGGGTTCATAAACTTTCTAAATGCTGTTGTGGATACTTTGAGGGGTCTAGTTTCTAAAATGGGGTGTTTGATAGGGGTTTCTAATATATGGGCCCCTCAAAGCAACTTCAGAACTGAACTGGAACCTAAAAAAATAAATAAATGAGGCAATACTTCGCTTCTTACATTATACTGATAATGAGCCGTGCCCACCCCGAGATGACCCCAGTTTTGACCGTTTGTATAAACGGAGACCCCTATCTGACCGTTCCAGTGCCCGGTTTTCCCCAGCATACACCCCTGAGAAGTGTATTTCTATTGATGAGTCCCTGGTACATTTTAAAGGGAGGGTTCAATTCCGCCAGTACCTGCCGGGTAAGAGGGCAAGGTATGGCGTGAAGATGTATAAGCTGCGAGAGTGCATCAGGGTATACCTACAGGTTTAGGATATATGAAGGAAAGGCCACCCCCAAACCAGACTGCATCCTGGACTACAATAGGTACATGGGAGGGGTGGACTTGTAAGATCAAGCCCTGAAGCCCTACAGCGCCATGCGGTGTGGTATAAGAAGCTGGCCGGGCACATCATACAGATGGCATTGTACAATGCGTACATGCTACGTCGATGTGCAGGCCAGACGGGAACTTTCCTGGAATTTCAAGAGGTGATTATCAAGAACCTAATCTTTAGGGACCAAGAAGGGGGGGCACCCAGTACTTCTGGAAGCGAGCCCACACGCATCGTACCAGGGCAACACTTTCCAGGAGAAGTTCCCCAAACTGGCAAGAAGGGAAAAAGTCAAAAGAGGTGCAAAGTCTGCTATAAGAGGGGGATAAGGGAGGACACAATATATCAATGTGACACGTGTCCCGAATAACCAGAGCTCTGTATGAAAGTGTTTTAAAATTTATCATACATCCCTTGGTTTATAATTTACCCCAATTTTACTTACCCTGATGCACTCCACACAGCTTATCCCCCCTCGTCTTTCCCCTCTGGGCCCTGCTGTGTGTCCAGGCAGCTGATAACAGCCACATGTAGGGTATTGCCATATCCGGGAGAACCCACATTACAGTTTATGGGGTGTAGGTCTCCGGTCAAAATGCTCACTACACCTCTAGATGAATGCCTTAAGGGTGTAGTTATTAAAACGGGGTCACTTCTTGGGGGTTTCAACTGTTCTGGTACCTCAGGGGCTTCTGCATACATGACTTCGCACTAGAAAATCCCCAGTAGGCCAAATGGTGGTCCTTTCCTTCTGAGCCCTCCCATGGGCCCAAATGGCAGTTTATCACAACAAATGGGGTATTGCGGCCCTCAGAACAAATTGCGCAACAGAATGGGGTATTTTGTTTCTTGTGAAAATAAGAAATTTTCAGCCAAAACTACATATAATTTGAAAAAAATAATTTTGTTTTCATTCCCAGCCCAATTCAAATAAGTTCTGTGAAAAAACTATGGGGTCAAAATGGTCACAACACCCATAAATGAAGTCCTTGAGGGGTGTAGTTTCCAAAATGGGGTCATTTGTGGTTGGTTTCTATTGCTTTGATACCTCTGGGGCTCTGCAAATGCGACATGGCACCCGAAAACCAATCCAGCAAAATCTGGACTCCAAAGAACACACAGCGCTCCTTTCCTTCTGAGCCCTCCCATGGGCCCAAACGGCAGTTTATCACCACAAATGGGGTATTGCCGCACTCAGGACAAATTGGGCAACAGAATGGAGTATTTTATTTCTTGTGAAAATAAGAATTTTTGAGCTAAAATGACATATTATTGGAAAAAATATATATTTTTTTAATTCCCAGCCCAATTCAAATTAGTTCTGTGAAGAAACTATGGAGTCTAAATGGTCACATTACCCATAAATGAATTCCTTGAGGGGTGTAGTTTCCAAAATGGGGTCACTTCTGGTGGGTTTCCATTGCTTTGATACCTCTGGGGCTCTGCAAATGCGACATGGCACCCGAAAACCAATCCAGCAAAATCTGGACTCCAAAGAACACACAGCGCTCCTTCCCTTCTGAGGCCTCCCATGGGCCCAAACGGCAGTTTATTGCCACAAATGGGGTATTGATGCACTCAGGAGAAATTGGGCAACAAAATTGAGTATTTTGTTCCCTGTGAAAATAAGAAATTTTGGTAAAAAATTACATCTTATTGGAAAAAATGTCATTTTTTTAATGTCACAGCCCAATTGAAATAGGTGCTGTGAAAAAACTGTGTGGTCAAAATGCTAACAACAACCATAAATGAATTCCTTGAAGGGTTTAGTTTCCAAAATGGGGTCACTTTTGGTGGGTTTCTATTGCTTTGATACCTCTGAGGCTCTGCAAATGCGACATGGCACCCGAAAACCAATCCAACAAAATCTGGACTCCAACAAACATATAGCGCTCCTTTCCTTCTGAGCCCTCCCATGGGCCCAAACGGCAGTTTATCACCACAAATGGGGTATTGCCACACTAAGGACAAATTGGGCAACAAAATGGGGTATTTTGTTCCTTGTGAAAATAAGAAATTTTGATCACAAATGACATTTTATTGGAAAAAATGACATTTTTTTCATTTCAGAGCCCAATTCAAATACGTGCTGTGAAAAAACTGTGCGGTCAAAATGGTAACAACAACCCTAAATGAATTCCTTGAGGGGTGTAGTTTCCAAAATGGGGTCACTATTGGGGTATTCCTACTGTTTTGACACCTCAACACCTTTTCAAACCTGGCATGCTGCCTAAAATATATTCTAATAAAAAAGAGGACTCAAAATGCACTAGGTGCTTCTTTGCTTCTAGGGCTTGTGTTTTAGTCCACGAGCGCAGTAGGGCCACATGTGGGACATTTCTAAAAACTGCAGAATCTGGACAATACATATTTAGTAGTGTTTCTCTGGTAAAACCTTCTGTGTTACAGAAAAAAAAAATGAATAAAATTGAAATTCAGCAAGAAAAATGAAATTTGCAAATTTCACCTCCACTTTGCTTTAATTCCTGTGAAATGCCTGAAGGGTTAAAAAACTTTCTAACTGCTGTTTTGAATACTTTGAGGGGTCTAGTTTTTAAAATGGGGTGTTTTATCAGGGTTTCTAATACATAGGCCACACAAAGCCACTTCAGAACTCAAGAGGTACCTTAAAAAAAAGGCTTTTGAAATTTTCTTAAAAATATGAGAAATTGCTGTTTATGTTCTAAGCCTTGTAACGTCCAAGAAAAATAAAAAAATGTTCAAAAAACGATGCCAATCTAAAGTAGACATATGGGAAATGTGAACTAGTAACTATTTTGGGTGGTATAACCGTCTGTTTTACAAGCAGATGCATTTAAATTCTGAAAAATGCAATTTTTTCAAAATTTTCTCTACATTTTGCAATTTTTCACCAATAAACACTGAATATATCGACCAAATTTTACCACGAACATGAAGCCCAATGTGTCACGAGAAAACAATCTCAGAATCGCTTGGGTAGGTTTAAGCATTCCGACGTTATTACCACATAAAGTGAAATATGTCAGATTTGAAAAATGGGCTCTGAGCCTTAAGGCCAAAACTAGGCTGCGTCCTTAAGGGGTTAATAAAAAAATTCTTTATTGTTTTTTTTCATTAGCCCCCCTAGGGAACCTGAACTAGCGATCGCTCACTCTGTATACTGCAACACTAATGTTGAGCGGTATATCGTTATTTTGACATTCCTTTGGCAGGCTTAGTGGAAGTACAGAAATGGCAGACCTGGGCGCCTTCATTAGGCCCCCAGGCTGCCAAGACAACCATCAGCACCATTGCAGGAGGACCGATGAGCTTTCCGAGCGGGCCGGCCCCTTTTTCTAATGCCTTAGATGCCGCAGTCGCAATTGACCACGGCATCTAAGGGGCTAAAAAGGCGGAATCAAAGTGATCTTTGATTCCACCCTTTGCAGTGAAGTGTCGGCTGTATTACACAGCCGACACCCGTTGAATATGGAACGTGTTCAGCCCGTGAGCGTGCTCCATACTTCCTTTTAACGCTTTTTACGTACATGTAGGTGACAATGCGTTAACTAGGGGTTTATATGTAATTTTTTCTTTTATTTTGTTTGTTTTTTTACTTTTTATTTTTATGGTCTTTCCATGAGAAAAGACATTTGGGGAACTTTTTTCATTTTATTTCCTTTACATTATACTTTTCTTCTGTAACTGGGGAGATCAGCCCTGTTATAGTGACTATTGTCAATGATAGGGCTGTGCCGGGTCTAGTTAGATACAGCAGCAGCGTCCTACTACTGGCATCTCGGCGCTCATGTGAACAGTCACATGACCACCAGGATCAATAGAGGCAGCAGCGCTCATTGAGCGTTGTCTACGTGAGTGCAGAGAAGACAAGTTGTAAAAAACACTTGTCTTCTTTTCAGGGTCCCTGGCAGTCTCTGACAGCCAGGCACCCGACGTTTAGCTGCTCAATCACTCAGGCAGCAAACTTAAACCTGCACCATATATGCACAATGGGCAGTCCTCAACTGGTTGAACATCATTTTAGGAGTCAATCGAAATGAAAAAACACATACATTTTGGTTATTTCCTTTGTACTTTGTTTATTTGGTTCTTCCATTACAAATCTTCTAATAATAACAGCTGAGAAGAAAGATCCTCATTATAATTCTATATTTAATATGAGCCTGGGACAAGAATTGAGGCGCTATTAGAAAACACACAAGGTCCCCATGACAACTCTGCACACATGTCACAAGGGGACACGTTGTCTTCAGGATATTTCCGTAGTACAACCTTAGGCTGCAATATCAAGCAATCAGATCTCTGCTGTAAGCTACTATACACTAAATAGCTTTTAGGAACATGTCTGCTTTAAATGGACACTAACTTTTCAAACAACTTGTGGTAATCTAATAGTTTACCTGATATATATATCAACTTTGTAATTTACTTACTGTTATAATTGAGCTGTTTTGCCCCTGAAAATTTTATATGAAGTTAGTGCCACTAGGTGAGAGACACACAGACGCTGCTGCTTCTAGAAGTCTATGAAAAAGGTAGGGGAAGCAGAAGGATGGAGCAGGAGCACAATGACACAGATTTTGTTGCCAATAGAAGTCTTTAACCCCTTCCCGCACCTTGACGTAACTGCACGTCAATGTGTGCAGTAAGTTCGCGCACCTTGACGTGCAGTTACGTCTGTGCTTTGACAGTTAACCGCCGCGCGGCGCTACACCGCAGCGGCGGTTAACTGTAAAGGGCGTCTGCCCTGCATTCCCCATTGCCGATCAGCGGCCTATCGCCGCTGATTTCGATAGTTAACCCCTTAATTGCGGCGTTCGATTTGAACGCCACAATTAAGGTGTTTAGCGCCGATCGGCAGCCCCCATGTGAAATCACGGGGGCTGGCGATCGTACCCCTGGCAACCGGAAGCCAGACAATGGCTTCCGGGTTGCCATGTACAGAAGCCTATGAGGACCACCCGGAGGGTGGTCGTCGTAGGCTTCCTGTCAGTGTGACTGTTACGTCACAATGACAGTTGGAATGCATTACACTACGTGTGTAGTGTAATGTATTCCAGCAGCGATCAGGGCTGCAATTCTAAGTGTCCCCTAGTGGGACAAGTGAAAAAAGTAAAAAAAAGAATAAAAATGTTTTTAAAAAAAAGTGTAAAAATAAAAGTTAGAAGTGACATAAACATGAACTGCTTGCGGGTGTCTGCTGTGTATTACAGCTGATACCCGGGACTAACGGACAGAAGCAGCGATCGCGCTGTTACAGGAGCCTGTAAAAATCACAATATACTGCAATACATTAGTATTGCAGTGTATTCTACCAGTGATCTAACGGTCGCTGGTTCAAGTCTCCTATGGGGACTAATAAAATATGTAAAAACAAAAGTAAATAGTTATTATTAGTAGAAAAAATTAAATAAATATTTAAAGTCCAAAAAGAAACCCTTTTCATATTTTTTCTCTAAAGTAATGTAAAAAAAATAATAAAGTACACAAAATTGGTATCGCTGCGTCCGTAAAAGTCCAAGCTATTACAATATACCATTATTGAACTCGCACGGTGAACGCCGTGAAAAATAAAGAATTTTAAATGGCAAAATCGCAGTTTTTTTGTCACCTTCGCTCTACCAAAAAATGTAATAAAAAGTGCTGAAAAAGTCTTATGTACCAAAAAATTGTACCAATAAAAACTACAGCTCGTCCCGCAAAAAATAAGCTCCCACACCTCTCTATTGACGGAAAAATAAAGAAGTTGTGGCTCTCGGAAAGCGGGGAGGAAAAACGAAAAAGAAAAAGCAAAACATGGATCAGTCCAGAAAGGGTTAATTATTTTCTAATGAAAAAACATTTATGACCACATGTGGGGTATAGCCGTAATCGGGAGAAATTGCTTTACAAATGTTGGGGTGCATTTTCTCCTTTATCCTTTGTGAAATTGAAAAAATTCAACATTTTATTGGAAATAATGTTGATATTAATTTTCACGGCCTAATTCTAATAAATTCTGCAAAAGACGTGTGGGGCCTAAATGCTCACTATACCCCTAGATAGATTCCTTAAGTGGTGTAGTTTCCCAAATGTGGTTGCTTTTGGGAGGTTTCCACTGTTTTGGTCTCTCAGGGGCTTTGCAAATTCGACATGACACCCAAAACCTATTCCAGCTAAATTTGAGCTCCAAAAGCCAAATGGTGCCCCTTCCCTTCTAAGCCCCGGTGTGGGTCCAAACTGCAGTTTATTGCCACATACGGGGTATTTACATAATCAGGAGAAATTGTTTTACAAATGTTGGGGTGCTTTTTCTCCTTTATTCCTTGCAAAAATTAAAAATGTCTAAGTTCTTACAGAAAAAAAGTTGATTTTTACCTTTACAGACTAATTCCAATGACTTCAGCAAAACAACTGTGGGGTCAAAATGCTAACTTTACCCCTAGAAAAATTCCTTGAGGGGTGTAGTTTCCAAAATGGGGTCACTATTGGGGGGTTTCCACGGTTTTCATCCGTCCAGTGCATTGCAAACGCGACACGGCACTGAAAACTATTCCAGCAAAATCAGAAATCCAAATGGTGCTCCTTCTCTTCTGAGGCCTGCTGTGGGTCCAAACAGCAGCTTATTACCACATATGGGGTATTGCTATAATCGTAAGAAATTGCTTTACATATGTTGGGGTGTTTTTTCTACCTTATTCCTTGTAAAAATTTAAAATTTTTAAATTTTTTCACAAAAAAAGTAGATTTTCATCTTCACATACTAATTCAAATAAATATAGCAAAACAACTGTGGGTTCAAAATGCTAACTAGACAGAAAAACAGATTGTGACCCTGGGTAGTCAGCAGGTACAATACATATAGTCAATAGAAGGAATGCCTGCAGGCAGACAGAACCCTTTTTCCTGACCACCCAAATTGTAAATAAAAATATTTACATTTTTAAATTTTATTAAGCTACGTATAGCAAAGAACAGACCACATATATGAGTTTAAAATTGTCACTGCCAGAAGCCGAAGTTAGAGTGAATCGCTGGAGGAACACAGCAAGGTATTGAATCGACCAGGAATAAATGCCGACTGACACACAGTAAGTCAGCCTTCAAACAACAGGCAACATGTAGCTGAGTAACGGCAGTAAATTCGGCTAAGGCAGGAATTAAAACAAATAGAGCCCCCCCGACATGTTTCGCTAACTAGTAGCGTCCTCAGGGGTACACGGGGCTAATGGCGGCGCGGCAAGAAAACTACTCCTCTTATGGGAGTGTAGGATGACGTGGGTAGGGGGTGGGTGTGAAGACAGACCGCCAATAGAGCGGAGCAATACACAACGGCCATCAAGAGGAAGAATCCAACCAATAGATGACAGCGTATCAGGGAACCAATAACAGATAGTGGGCCGCGCAGGCGCACAACCGGAACCGCGGAGATAGTCCAAAAACGGCGCGTCTGCGCATTAAGGCAAACAAAGAACTTAGAGCAATGCCGAGTGAAACAAGAACATGACAGATCGGCGCACGCGCTGTAGATGTCCCCTTGCACTCAGTGCAGGGAATAATAAATAAATAAACATCCCCCGCTGTAGTTCAGCAATAAGTGCACAGCCGAAACAGTCCAGAACGGCGCACCTGCGCAGTAGGGCAGAGGGAGGACTTAGAACAATGCCGTGTAAGGCAAGGACATAACAAATAGGCGCGAGCGCCATAGATGTGCCCCTAGACTCAGTGCAAAGAACAGTGAACAGCCCCCGCTACAATGTAACAGCCATGATTAAGGACGTGCTTAACGTCTGAAACGCGTAGGCTCCAGGACTGGATCGTTACTTACTCCTGTCTGCACACCAGGACTCCAACCTATTGGACCTTTTTAATTGAAAATCTAGTAAACTTGGAACTAGTTTCCTTTTTATCCTCTTCAACGCTGGACTCAGCCCCTTTGCCTCTGCCTGCCTATACCCATCGTGTGCCGACACGAGAGCCCGTGCGATGACCGCGACACATACAGCAAGTGTCAGGTGAGCTGGAGGACTTCTTCTATATACTTTCTGTAATGGTAGGTGCATGTATATATAACTGTAAGTAGAACCACACACACAGACCCCCATATTAACAGATACAACAATGAAACAAAAAAAATGTCCCTGTTAATCTACAACAAATAGTAGCAGCCGCCATACTAGGAAATATATATGGTCAAATAATGAAATAATGAGTAAAAGTAAATAAACATAGTGTATCAAAACAGAGCCGCTCTATTAGGAGAGGCCATGGTAAGTATAAATGAAGACGATTAAATAGACTAGTAACCGATATATCATAAATCAGTACAGAAGATATAGATATCCATATAAATGCGAAAAGGGAATGACAGACAGAATCACAGAAAAGCACTATAGGTGAATCCCTCGTTGAGCCCCTGAGGGGTCATAGAGCCAAGACGGTGGATCCATCGTGCTTCCTCCTGTAGGAGTCTACGGTCCAAGTTACCAGCCCTGGGTCCCAACTTTAACTGTGTAATGCCCCAAAATTGGAGCAACTTGGGATTATCGGGATGAAACCTATGCATATGTCTAGAAAGAGTGGTATCCTCCTTAAGGTTGATGGTACTGAGGTGTCTAGACACTCTCCTCCTCATTTCCTGCAAGGTCTTACCCACATATAGCTTAGTGCAAGGACATCTAGCCAGGTAAACAACCCCACTACTTTGACAATTAAGAAATTGTTTGATGTGATATGACCTACCATCAAAGGGGTTAGTAAAACTCTTGACCCTGGGCATCAGGGGGCAAAAAGAGCACCTGCCACAAGGATGAAACCCTGTGACAGGTGATTTCAGCCAAGTAGATGAAGTATTGGAAGAGGTTGACGAATAATGGCTGTGTACCAAGAAATCACGGTAGGTGATAGCGGGCTTGGCAGGAATGACATCTTTTAGATCAGGGTCAGCAGTGAGGATGGACCAGTGTCTTTTCAACACCCCAACAACCTGGGAGGAATACACATCGAAAGTACCAATACAGCGGATGGCACTGGATGATGTTGGCACTGCAGATTCAGTACCTCTGTTAGAGAGTAGATCAGATCTATGAGATGCCCTAGCCCTGGCGTAAGCTCTATGTAGCCACTTTTTGGGATACCCTCGTGCCAAGAATTTTTGGTAAAGTCCATCACATTCTCTCTGAAAAGATAGCTCATCAGAACAATTACGTTTGGCTCGCAAGTATTGACCGATAGGTATCCCTCTCTTAAGGGCAGGAGGGTGATCACTATCCCAGTGCAAAAAGCTATTGGTAGCTGTGGCTTTACGGAATATATCAGTTTGGACACCGCCACCAGGGTCCAAAGAGATCTTAAGGTCAAGAAAATCAATCACCCGATCGTTTATATCATAGGTGAATTTCATGCCAATGGAATTATTGTTGAGCATAGACATGAAGTCAATAAATGTGTTTGCATCCCCATCCCACAGGATGAGAATGTCGTCAATATATCTTCCCCAAAAGGAGATATGTGACGTGAAAAAAAGGTCATCGGAAAAAACGATAGTGTCTTCCCACCAACCCAGAAACAGGTTGGCGTAAGTCGGTGCACAAACAGTGCCCATGGCTGTGCCTTTTATCTGATGATAATATTTGGCATCAAAAGTGAAAAAATTATGAGTGAGCAGAAAACGTAATAGTGACAAAACGAAATTATTATGTCGTTGGAATTGAGTGCCTTTAGTGCTCAAAAAATATTTAACTGCAGTGAGACCTAAATCGTGCTGAATATTGGTATATAGTGACTCCACGTCTATGCTCGCCAATATAGTGGTAGAAGTGACATTAATCTCCTGGATACTGGTGACGGTGTCCTTGGTGTCCCTAAGATGGGACGGCAAAGCAGAGACAAAAGGGGACAAAATCTCATCTACATAAAGGCTTATTCCCTGTGTCAGGTTGTCGTTTCCCGACACTATGGGTCTGCCAGGGATAGGGTGTTTATTTTTATGAACCTTTGGTAGGGCATAAAAAGTTGCCAGAGTGGGAGTGGGATTATATAGATTCTTAAATTCGTCCAAGGTGATAAGGTCATTACTCTTAGCATCAGTAAGCAGATCATACAATTCCGACAGGTAACTAATGGTAGGGTTGCCTCTTAGAGTGACATAAGTTGCGTGATCGTCTAATAACCTATGGACCATATCAGTGTAGTCCACACGGTCCATAATTACAATATTACCTCCTTTGTCTGAGGGTTTGAGCACCAAATCTGCATTGCCACATAGATCATCCAGTGCCAGCCTTTCATCACTGTTAAGATTACCAAAGGACATAGAACTATCACCTCTCAACTTCTTAAGGTCTTTAGAGACCATTTTTACAAAGACATCGATATGCCCATACTGGGAAAAAGGGGGAGTAAACTTGGACTTGGGTTCTTTGTTTGCCTTACTGCGCAGACGCGCCGTTTTTGGACTATCTCCGCGGTTCCGGTTGTGCGCCTGCGCGGCCCGCTATCTGTTATTGGTTCCCTGATACGCTGTCATCTATTGGTTGGATTCTTCCTCTTGATGGCCGTTGTGTATTGCTCCGCTCTATTGGCGGTCTGTCTTCACACCCACCCCCTACCCACGTCATCCTACACTCCCATAAGAGGAGTAGTTTTCTCGCCGCGCCGCCATTAGCCCCGTGTACCCCTGAGGACGCTACTAGTTAGCGAAACATGTCGGGGGGGCTCTATTTGTTTTAATTCCTGCCTTAGCCGAATTTACTGCCGTTACTCAGCTACGCGTTGCCTGTTGTTTGAAGGCTGACTTACTGTGTTTCAGTCGGCATTTATTCCTGGTCGATTCAATACCTTGCTGTGTTCCTCCAGCGATTCACTCTAACTTCGGCTTCTGGCAGTGACAATTTTAAACTCATATATGTGGTCTGTTCTTTGCTATACATAGCTTAATAAAATTAAAAAATTTAAATATTTTTATTTACAATTTGGGTGGTCAGGAAAAAGGGTTCTGTCTGCCTGCAGGCTTTCCTTCTATTGACAAAATGCTAACTATACCCATAGATAAATTCTTTGAGGGGTATAGTTTCCAAAATGGGGTCACTTTTGGGGGGTCTTTACTGTTTTGGTACCACAAGACCTATTCAAACCTGACATGGTGCCTAAAATATATTCTAAAAAAAGGAGGCCCCAAAATCCACTAGTTGCTCCTTTGCTTCTGTGGCCGGTGTTTCAGTCCATTACCGTACTAGGACCACATGTGGGATATTTCTAAAAACTGCAGAATCTGGGCAATAAATATTGAGTTGCATTTCTTGGGTAAAACCTTCTGTGGTACAGAAAAAATGTATTACAAATGAATTTTCGAAAAAAAAAATGAAATTTGCAAATTTCACCTCTACTTTGCTTTAATTCCTGTGAAACGCCTAAAGGGTTAAACACTTTCTGAATGCTGTTTTGAATACTTTGAGGGGTGCAGTTTTCAAAATGGGGTGATTTATGGGGACTTTCTACTATATAGGGCCCTCAAAGCCACTTCAGAACTGAACTGGTCCCTGAAAAAATAGGCTTTTGAAATTTTCTTGAAAAATATGAGAAATTGCTGCTAAAGTTCTAAGCCTTGTGACGTCCTAGAAAAATAAAAGAATGTTCAAAAAACGATGCAAACATAAAGTAGACATATGGGAAATATAAAATAGTAAGTATTTTGCGTGGTATTACTATCTGTTTTACAAGTAAAAAATCTAAATTGAAATTTAGAAAAATTTAGAAAAATGCAAATTTTTGCTAATTTTCTCTAAATCTTGGTGTTTTTTACAAATAAATATTGAATTTATCGACCACATTTTTTCCCTAACATAAAGTACAATATGTCACAAGAAAACAATCTCAGAATCACTTGGATAGGCAAAAGCATTCCGGAGTTATTACCACATAAAGTGACACATGTCCGATTTGAAAAATCGGCTTCGTCCTGAAGGCCAAAACAGGCTCAGTCCTGAAGGGGTTAAAGAGGGGAGGGGAAGCAGGAGCACAAAGACACAGATACTGTTGCCAATAAAAGTTGTCGCTGCAGAATTTACTTTGTCCCTTAACTTTGGACATTATCTGCATTTGTCTATGAGTTCCATATTAATTAATGCTCCATCACTGGTGGATCTGAGAGAGGCCAGCCGGAGAGAGACCATGATACGCAGCGTCGGTCTTCAAAACAGTCTCTACCCCTGGGAGGGGTAAATGCATCTTTATAAGGAAGTGAGAGTAGGCGTTCCCCTCATAATTGCATACATATACATTCTACATATGGTAACTGTAACGTCTATCGTCCTGACTTACCCTCTGACGGCCGCGGCCATGGACGAGTGAGTTCCCGGCGGCATCTCCCTACTGAGAGACGCCAGCACTCACTTCCTGGTATGGACACTGTCTCCCGCAGTTCAGGAGCTTTAAGAAGGCCTTCACGTCAGCCTCAATCCTTCATCGTCCCGATGTGTCCCTACAGTTTTCATTGGAGGTGGACGCCTCCTTTGTTGGTGCTGGCGCACTTCTGTTCCAGAGAGGTTCCAAAGGTATGTGGCTACTACTCTAAGCTTTTTTTCTCCCGCAGGGCGCAACTACTCGATTGAGGATAGTGAGTTACTTTCCATCAAGCTGGCTCTGCAGGAGTGGAGACATCTACTAGAAGGCGCAGCTCTTCCAATCCTGGTCTTCACGGACCACAAGAACCTCACCTATCTCCAGACGGCCCAACGGCTGAACCCTCGTCAAGCCAGGTGGTCACTGTTCTGCGATCGGTTCCAGTTTGAACTCCACTACCAACCAGCCGACAAGAATGTGAGGGCCGATGCCTTGTCTAGGTCGTTTGAGACCGAGGACACTATGGGGTCCCCACGGAATATCATTGACCCTTCTTGCATCATCTCCGTCAACCCTCTGCTAGTTAGAGACATTCCTCCGGGAAGGACCTTTGTAAGTCTGGCAGACAGAGGAAGAATCCTTCGATGGGGACACAGTTGCAAGCTGGCAGGTCACGCGGGTGCCCGTAAGACCCGAGACCTAATTGCCCGTCAGTTCTGGTGGCCCACGTTGCCTAAAGACGTCACAGATTAATAATGTCCTCCTGTACGGTGTGTGCATCAAATAAAGTTGCCCTCTCCAGACCAGCTGGCCTGCTCCAACCACTGCCTGTGCCTGATGCCCAGTGGCGACATATTGCAATGGACTTTGTCACAGATCTGCCGTTTTTCTGATGGATATAGTGTGGTCTGGGTGGTGGTAGATCGATTTTTCCAAGATGGCTCAATTTGTTCCACTGACTGGTCTGCCTTCTGCTTCCCGACTGGCCGGTCTCTTCGTCCAACACATCTTCCGTCTGCACGGCTTGCCTCTGCATATTGTCTCGGATCGAGGGGTCCAGTTCACCTCAAAGATCTGGAGTGCACTCTGCGGTCTCCTCTGGGTAAAGTTTGACTTAACCTAGGCCTACCATCTCCAGTACGATGGTCAAGTCAAGAGGGTCAATCAGATTATGGAGAACTAGCTGCGGCACTTTATCTCCAGGCAGCATCATGACTGGGTGCAGCTGCTTCTTTGGGCTGAGTTCTCTTATAACAACCATACTAGTGAGTCCACCACCTCCAGCCCGTTCTTCATTGTCTACGGCCAACATCCACCATACCTCTTCCCGTTTCCACTATGTCCAGGGTGCCTGCAGTTGACTCTACCTTCAGGGACTTTCTGCAGATATAGCAGCGGACCCGATCTTCTATTCTGTTGGTGGTCGACCGCATGAAGATAAAGGCAGACACTAGAAGATGAGAACCTCCCCAGTTTCTTCCAGGTACTAAGGTCCGACTGTCTTCCAAGAATATCCGGCCTAGGGTGCCATCTTGCAAATTTGCCCCCAGGTTCCTCGGACCCTTCGAGATTCTGCTGCAAGTGAATCCTGTGTTTTACAAGCTTCGTAGAATTGGAAAAAAATGTATGGATATACAGGGGAGCGCTACTAGTAAGTAAACGGTTAGCAATGGTAAATTCCTTGATTTATTAAATATAGGCAACGCGTTTCAACACAGGACATGTGTTTTCGTCAGGCCAAGGAAGAACAAACAGTGCAAAGAGACATCTTAAGTAATAAGCCAAACATGATTAAAAAATCCACAGCAGCCTGAAAAAACCGCGAAAGCACAGCTCATGGAGAGAGCTGTCAGTGATGTCATATAAACAGATGTTAAATGCAGGACGCGCAATCCAGCCAAAAAACAACAACAAACAACATCACTAAGTGATCCTGCAATTAACACTGCATCATTCTGTTGATGCATGTAAAATGTCAGAACAATGTGAAGTCAAAATAAAACGGGATACACAATATTACATTGTGCGCTGTGAAAACAAAAAAGCAGAGGAGCACATTTAAAAGACAGCAGGAAAAACACTAAACAGTTAAAATAACTCTGTAATATCTACGTGTGTCCTGGTTGAGTCCGCAGGAGAAGCGCAGGCAGTGGAGGGATAAATCAAGCTGTTAGCGAACGGCACGAAAGAGTTCCCTGTAGTTATGGCAACGGAGCAGAGACGGAGGCCGCAGAGGGCCAAAAAGAGAAAAAGAGCAAAACCAGGTAAACAGAACAAGATCTCCAGAAGGAGAAAAGAGTTGGAGGGACGGGAAAAGGATGGGTGAGTGAGCAAGTGTCAGGATTCTGAATAAACATCACGTCCTGGCTGGTAGTGATGTATATTCATTATCAGGACACTGCAGTAATGTTAGTGTTTGTGTATGTAGCTGCACATAACGATATAACTATATCGCTAGTGCAGTGTAAATGAATGGAGAGAAGTGTATGACGCTGATTGGTCAGCGTCATACACTCCTCTGTACAACGCCCACTTGGTCTAAAGTAAAACACACGCCCACTTGGGCATTAAGAAACTCATTAGCATAAAGCTAAAAATCGCTCATAAAGTGGTTTAAAATAGATTGTTTTGGCTCTTCAAGTATGGAGACACAAAAACAAATAATTTTGAAAAAAAAACGTTTTTACTGTGTAAAAGTAGTAAAACATACAAAAACTATACAAATTTGGTATCGTTGCAATCGTAACAACCCGCTGAATAAAGTTATTATGTTATTTATATCACGCGGTAAACGGCGTAGATTTAAGACGCGAAAAAGTGTGGCGAAATTTCAGGTTTTTTTCTATTCCCCCCCCCCACCAAAAAAAAGTTAATAAAAGTTAATCAATAAATAATATGTACCTCAAAATGGTGCTATTTAAAAATACAACTTGTCCAGCAAAAAACAAGACCTTATACAGCTATGTCGACGAAAAAATAAAAAGGTTATAGCTTTGGAATGCGACGATGGAAAAACGTAAAAAATGGCTTGGTCATTAAGGTTTAAAATAGGCTGGTCATTAAGGGGTTAAACTCTACTTCTAGCTCATCATTTAGACAATAGGTAAAGTAGTGATGACAGAGAAGATGATGGTCAGCTGAAGCTTGACGAGACCCACAGTTCAGCATCGTGATTGAGGACCTTTCAGCAGTGACTGTCGTGTATCCAAGTTGTCTTTCCTTCCAATTTAACCCCTTAAGGACGCAGCCTAGTTTTGGCCTTAAGGCTCAGAGCCCATTTTTCAAATCTGACATATTTCACTTTATGTGGTAATAACGTCGGAATGCTTAAACCTATCCAAGCGATTCTGAGATTGTTTTCTCGTGACACATTGGGCTTCATGTTCGTGGTAAAATTTGGTCGATATATTCAGTGTTTATTGGTGAAAAATTTCAAAATTTAGAGAAAATTTTGAAAAAATTGCATTTTTCTGAATTTAAATGCATCTGCTTGTAAAACAGACGGTTATACCACCCAAAATAGTTACTAGTTCACATTTCCCATATATCTACTTTAGATTGGCATCGTTTTTTGAACATTCTTTTATTTTTCTTGGACGTTACAAGGCTTAGAACATAAACAGCAATTTCTCATATTTTTAAGAAAATTTCAAATGCCTTTTTTTTAAGGTACCTCTTGAGTTCTGAAGTGGCTTTGTGGGGCCTATGTATTAGAAACCCCCATAAAACACCCCATTTTAAAAACTAGACCCCTCAAAGTATTCAAAACAGCATTTAGAAAGTTTTTTAACCCTTCAGGCATTTCACAGGAATTAAAGCAAAGTGGAGGTGAAATTTGCAAATTTCATTTTTTCTTGCTGAATTTCAATTTTATTCATTTTTTTTTCTGTAACACAGAAGGTTTTACCAGAGAAACACTACTAAATATGTATTGTCCAGATTCTGCAGTTTTCAGAAATGTCCCACATGTGGCTCTACTGCGCTCGTGGACTAAAACACAAGCCCTAGAAGCAAAGAAGCACCTAGTGCATTTTGAGTCCTCTTTTTTATTACAATATATTTTAGGCAGCATGCCAGGTTTGAAGAGGTGTTGAGGTGCCAAAACAGTAGGAATCCCCCAATAGTGACCCCATTTTGGAAACTACACCCCTCGAGGAATTCATTTATGGTTGTTGTTACCATTTTGACCGCACAGTTTTTTCACAGCACGTATTTGAATTGGGCTGTGAAATGAAAAAAATGTCATTTTTCCAATAAAATGTCATTTGTGATCAAAATTTCTTATTTTCACAGGGAACAAAATACCCCATTTGGTTGCCCAATTTGTCCTTAGTGTGGCAATACCCCATTTGTGGTGATAAACTGCCGTTTGGGCCCATGGGAGGGCGCAGAAGGAAAGGAGCGCTATATGTTTGTTGGAGTCCAGATTTTGCTGGATTGGTTTTCGGGTGCCATGTCGCATTTGCAGAGCCTCAGGGGTATCAAAGCAATGGAAACCCACCAAAAGCGACCCCATTTTGGAAACTACACCCCTCAAGGAATTCATTTATGGTTGTTGTTAGCATTTTGAGCACACAGTTTTTTCACAGCACCTATTTCAATTGGGCTGTGACATTAAAAAAATAAAAAATTACATCTTATTGGAAAAAATGTCATCAAAATTTCTTATTTTCACAGGGAACAAAATGCTCAATTTTGTTGCCCAATTTCTCCTGAGTGCAGCAATACCCCATTTGTGGCAATAAACTGCCGTTTGGGCCCATGGGAGGCCTCAGAAGGGAAGGAGCGCTGTGTGTTCTTTGGAGTACAGATTTTGCTGGTTTGGTTTTCGGGTGCCATGTCGCATTTGCAGAGCCCCAGAGGTATCAAAGCAATGGAAACCCACCAGAAGTGACCCCATTTTGGAAACTACACCCCTCAAGGAAATCATTTATGGGTAATGTGACCATTTAGACCACATAGTTTCTTCACAGAACTTATTTGAATTGGGCTGGGAATTAAAAAAAAATATATTTTTTCCAATAATATGTCATTTTAACTCAAAAATTCTTATTTTCACAAGAAATAAAATACTCCATTTTGTTGCCCAATTTGTCCTGAGAGCGGCAATACCCCATTTGTGGTGATAAACTGCCGTTTGGGCCCATGGGAGGGCTCAGAAGGAAAGGACCACCATTTGGCCTACTGGGGATTTTCTAGTGCGAAGTCATGTATGCAGAAGCCCCTGAGGTACCAGTACAGTTGAAACCCGCAAGAAGTGACCCCGTTTTAAAAACTACACCCTTAAGGCATTCATCTAGAGGTGTAGTGAGCATTTTGACCGGAGACCTACACCCCATAAACTGTAATGTGGGTTCTCCCGGGTATGGCAATACCCTACATGTGGCTGTTATCAGCTGCCTGGGCACACAGCAGGGCTCAGAGGGGAAAGACGAGGGGGGATAAGCTGTGCGGAGTGCATCAGGGTAAGTAAAATTGGGGTAAATTATAAACCAAGGGATGTATGATAAATTTTAAAACACTCTTTCATACAGAGCTCTGGTTATTCGGGACACGTGTCACATTGATATATTGTGTCATCCCTTATCGCCCTCTTATAGCAGACTTTGCACCTCTATTGACTATTTCCCTTCTTGCCAGTTTGGGGAACTTCTCCTGGAAAGTGTTGCCGCCCTGGTACGATGCGTGTGGCCCCGCTTCCAGAAGTACTGGGTGCCCCCCCTTCTTGGTCCCTAAAGATTAGGTTCTTGATAATCACCTCTTGAAATTCCAGGAAAGTTCCCGTCTGGCCTGCACATCGATGCAGCACGTACGCATTGTACAAAGCCATCTGTATGATGTGCCCGGCCAGCTTCTTATACCACACCGCATGGCGCTGTAGGGCTTCAGGATTTGATCTTACAAGTCCATCCCTCCCATGTACCTATTGTAGTCAAGGATGCAGTTTGTTTTGGGGGTGGCCTTTCCTTCATATATCCTAAACCTGTAGGTATACCCTGATGCACTCTCGCACAGCTTATACATCTTCACGCCATACCTTGCCCTCTTACCCGGCAGGTACTCTCGGAATTGAACCCTCCCTTTAAAATGTACCAGGGACTCATCAATAGAAATACACTTCTCGGGGGTGTATGCTTGGGAAAACCGGGCACTGGAACGGTCTAATAGGGGTCTCCGTTTATACAAACGGTCAAAACTGGGGTCATCTCGGGGTGGGCACGGCTCATTATCAGTATAATGTTAGAAGCGAAGTATTGCCTCATTTTTATTTTTTTTTAGGTTTCAGTTCAGTTCTGAAGGTCCATATATTAGAAACCCCTATCAAACACCCCATTTTAGAAATTAGACCCCTCAAAGTATTCACAACAGCATTTAGAAAGTTTATGAACCCTTTAGGTGTTTCACAGAAATTTAGAGCAAAGTAGAGGTGAAATTTACATATTTTTTTTGTCAGAAAATCCTCTTTATACCATTTTTTTTATAACACAAAAGGATTTATCAGAGAAACACAAATTAATACGTATTGCCCAGATTCTGCAGTTTTGAGAAATATCCCACATGTGGCCCTAGTGCGGTAATGGACTGAAGCACCGGCCTCCGAAGCAAAGGAGCACCTAGTGGATTTTGAGGCCTCTTTTTTATTAGGCACCATGTCCGGATTGAAGAGGTCTGGTGGTGCCAAAACATTGGGAACCCCCCAAAAGTGACCCCAATTTGGAAACTAGACCCCTTGAGGAATCCATTGTAGTTTTCTTGGGGTGCATGCGACTTTTTGATCAGTTTTTATTCTATTTTTAGGTGGCGTGGTGACTAAAAAACAGCAATTCTACTATTGTTTTTTTATTCTTTTTTTTCTACAGCGTTCACCGTGCGCTATAAATGACATATTCACTTTATTCTGCGGGGCGATACGATTACGGCGATACCAGATGTTTATAGTTTTTTTTTATGTCTTATGGCGTTTGCACAATAAAATACGTTTTGTAAACAATCATTCACTTTTTGTGTTACCTTATTCTAAGAGCCAGAACGTTTTTATTTTTCCATCAATAAAGCCGTGCGAGGACTTATTTTTTGCGTAATGAACTGTAGTTTCGATCAGGACCATTTTTAGGTAGATGCGACTTTTTGATCTCTTTTTATTCCATTTTTTGGGAGGTGAAGTGACCAAAGAATTGTGATTGTGGTACGGTTTATTATTATTTTATTTTACGGCGTTCACCGTGCGGGATAAATAATGAAATAATTTTGTAGTTCAGGCCGTTACGGACGCGGCGATACCAATTATGTATAGTTTATTTGTTTGTTTATATATTTTTATTAATAATAAAGGACTGATAAGGGAAAAAGGGGTATTTTTACTTTTAATACTTTTAAATCTTTTATTTTCTTATTTTTACACATCTTTTTTTAACTTTTTTTTAACTTTATTACTTTGTCCCACTAGGGGACATGAGGACAGGAGGCTCTGATCGCTATTCTAATACACTGCACTACATGCGTAGTGCAGTGTATTAGAACTGTCAGCTACTCACTGACAGCAAGCATAGTGGGTCCTGACGTTGTCAGGACCCACTAGGCTTCCGTCTATGGCATAGCCGGACGCCATTGTTTGGTGTCCGGTTGCCATAGTCACCATCGCCGGCCGCTATCGCGTAGCAGGCCGGCGATGGCAGCTTAACCCCTAAAAAGCCGCGATCTCTATAGAACGCGGCTTTTAAGGGGTTAATCAGCGGGGACACAGCGATCGGTCCCCGCTGTAGGAGCTGTGACAGCTGCTGAACAAGACAGCAGCGTCACAGCTCCTGTATGTGTCGGGAGGACGGCCAAAACGGCCGTTACTCCCGTGACGTACTATTACGGCATGGAGCGCGAACGATACAGCTGCCATGACGTAATAGTACGTCAAGGAGCGGGAAGGGGTTAACGGATGTGGAAGTTGTGAGTTGGACTTGGTACGGCCTGTCACAGCGCAGCTCTAGTGTTTTACGGTGTCTCTTTAAACACGCCCAGTCCCCTGGCTGTAAACAATACTCCCCTTTCACTTAGGATCTGGAATGGAATCATAAACCTATTTATACATCTGCGTGAGCTGTTTTTACAGAACTCCTAAATAACTGGTAAAGTCAGAGTGCAATGGGCAGGCACTCAGTCCAGGGTTTATGGGTTTCAGCCATGACCTTCTGGATTTTTAACTTCAAAGTCCCATTCAACCTTGCTACCTCCCCACTGCTCTGGGGATACGGGGTGTGAAAAGCTGCTCTGTGTCCAGGACCTGCAAGATTTCTTGGAGTTCTTCTCCAGTAAAGTGAGTTGCTCTATCACTCTCTATTGTCTCAGGGACCCCATATCTACATACCACTTCTGAGAGCAATCTTTTAGCAGTAACTTTTGCTGTGGCCCTTGTTACTGGCCACGCCCAAGGCCATCCGGAGAACAGATCTACACAGACAGGTACATGTTCATACTGTCCCACCTTTGGTAACTGAGTCAATCTGCAATCACTGATATGGGTAGTCTGCCTTTACCATATGCCTTTTTGCAACCCGCACAGTTTTTCCTATGTTATGGCAAGCACATATCATGCACCTCTGGACAAATCTGGCAGCAGCACTGCTGAAACCTGGGGCTACCCACCATTTGGTCACCATTGCACACATTCCTTCTCTTGACACATGCGTTGGTCTTTGCATTAGTTGGGTTACCATGGGGAAGAGGACTCTGGGTAGGCACATCCTTTTACCCACCTTCCATATTCCATCCTCCCTTTCACTGGCACCTTTTGTCTGCCACTGTCCTTTTTCTTCTTTTGTGGCTTGACTTGTAGTCTACTTAATATTGTCATGTCTATGGGACCAGATACTATGCTGGTCAGGAATACTACGTCCTCCTCTTTGAGGGACGTGAGAGCCGCAGCTTTCGCAGCCTCGTCTCCAAGTCTATTTCCCCTCGCTTCAGGGGTAGCTTGCACTTTAGTAAGAGCTTGCACTTTGAGCATACCTACCTGCTCTGGCAGTGTCTCAGCCTCAAACAGTTCTTTCACTCTCTCAACATTATGGGTTTACCCGTGGATCCAGCAAAATCCCTGCTCCTCCAGATTAGGCCATAATCATGTGCAATACCAAAATTATATCTAGAGTCAGTATATATATTTGCGGTTTTACCTTCAGACAGTCTACACACCTCAGCGAGTACCTTCAACTCCACATCCTGTGCTGAAATGGAGGGTTGGAGTGGTTCTTACTCTATTACCTCTGTTTCGGTAGTAACAGTATACCCAGTCTTGTAGCATCCTTCATGGTGGTACCTGGAACTATCTACAAAAAAAACACAAAATCTGGATTAGATATTGTATCCTCTGTTACATTTTTTTGTTTTTTTTGTTTTCATCTCCATTGTCATTAATTCGGGACAATTATGTTGGTGACCTGGGTACTGGGGAATCAAATCACAGTCTGCTGCTTCCTGCGACTTATCCCATTCCCTCGTAAGTCTCCCCGATCATGTATCCTTCTCTTCCTCCTCTGTTGGACCCTGCGGAAGCAATGTAGCAGGGTTCAACACTGTACATCTCTGTATGGTTATGTTAGATACGGTGATGAGACTGGTCTTACACTTAGTAGACATGTGCTTAGTGTGTGTTTGATTAAGAATCTCACTAACCGCATGGGGCACCATGAGAACTAGAAGCTAATCTTAGCACTGTCTGTTGCCTTGTCTTTGAGTAGAGCAGCTGCTGCTACTACACAGATATAAGACGGTGGGTATGACCGAAACCACAGCATGCCTCAGACCGTTAAAGTGAAGGGTTACTGCCCTATTGCATCGTATAGGGGTTACATAAGGGCAGAAGCGGAGGACACCCTTTCTTTACAGTACCCTATGAGACCCTGGAAGGTACAAAGTTGTTTAGCATTCTTTGGGAGAGGGGCGTTTATAATGACATACACATTTCTTCAGTAACCCTGCTTCCAAATACTGTATTATCTGGATCTCAATACTTTGCAACTGTGGGAGGCTCGGAGGGCGCTGCTTCAACTGGGGTTTGGGGCTGTTTGCAAACAATTTTAACAGTCACAGGGGACACAGAAATGCGTCCAACGTCTGTTTACCCTGTGCCCAGGAGGAGGACAGGACTGCCCTCAATATTTCCTGAGGTGTGAGGTCTTCCTCTCAGTACAATCCCCATAGAGTGCAGCACACACAAAATTTAGCATATCATCAGCATCTTCAATCTGTCCATCAGCATGGCCGGCCTTAACTACGTGCGACACGTGCGGTCGCACCGGGCGCCATGCTGTAAGGGGTGGCGCCAGCTGGGTAATTTCTCCCGCTCTATGGCTGCTGCTCGGGGCGCCAGCGGGTCAGGTGTCACTCACTGACCCCACTACTGGCTTCCCTGCGCTGCTCTCCCTCCTCGTCTTACATCCTGAGTGATGATCAGGCGTGATGACATCACTCAGGGCGCAAGACAGGGAGGAGACTATCTTACCATGTGTTCCTTCCCTGGCTATTTCCGCAGGGCTGCGCTCCAGCAGTGTCAGCGGGCACAGTGCACTGTAAGAAGCCCAGCAGGTCAGTCAGACTGTGGGCTTTGGTTGTATAGGGGCACTGATGGGGGTCTAAAAATGGCAAATGGGCAGAGGATTCAGTGCCCCTTCGATGCGCATTTACCATTTATTGTTCTTCTGTGACAGAGGGTGCTAAAGGGGCAGTAAATGGCAAATATGCATCAAGGGGGAACTGACCATAAGGACACTAAAGGGGAAATAAGTGGAAAATGGGCACCAAGGTGGCACTTAACGACACTGTTAATGGCAGATGGGCACATTGTTCATTTGCTCCATAGTGCACATTTACCATTTGTTGCCTTTTTAGACCCTGTGCACATTACTTTAAAGGGGTTAAAAATAAATTCTTTTTTTTTTGCTTTTTCATTTACATTTTTCACTACCCGTATTCGTAGAGCCATATCTTTTTTTTACATTTTTCCGTCAATAGGGTGGTGATTTATTTTTTGCGGCATGAGTTGTAGTTTCTATTGGCACAATTTAAAGTACCATATAATGTACTGGGAAACTGTAAAAAATTCTTTGTGAGCTGAAATTAGAAAAAAACTGATTCCTCCATAGTTTTTTGGGTTTCGAATCTATAAGTCCTATGTACCCCAAAATAGTACTAATGAAAACTACACATTGGCCCGCAAAAATCAAGGCCACATTGACGGAAAAATTACGTCTCTTGGAATGCGGCGATGCAAAAACAAGTAATTTTTTTCTAAAAGGGTTTTTATTGTGCAAACGTAGGAAAACATATAAAACCTATACATATTTGATATCCCCGTAATCGTGCCGACCCATAGAATAAAGTTAACATGTTATTTACGCTGCATAGTAAACGGCGTAAATTTATAACGTGAAAATCAATGCTGGAATATCTGCTTATTTTCAACTCTCTCCTAAAATATAGTTCATAAAAGTTAATCAATATATTATATGCATCCAAAAATGGTGCAATTGCAAAATACAACTCGTCCCGCAAAAAACAAGCCCTTATATGGCTATGTCGACGAAATAAAAAAAAAAGTTACGACTCTTGGAATGCGACCGTGAAAAAACAAAAAAATAATCCTTGGTCATTAACGCGCAAAATGGCCTGGTCATTAAGGGGTTAATTATTATATGTCAATATTATATAAATTAATCTATTAACACAAATGATTAAACATATTGTGCACTATATGTCAGCATATACCAATCGAACCTAGTTAATATCAAATAATCGTAAACTAAAATGTAACAATGACATATAAAAATCTTTCTTGTCAAATCACTTATGCGATTTTCAAATAAACCATTTCCCTTTATAATAGTTCAGCACACACACCAGTCGCTCACTATACCTGCTGTTACCAGTCACTCACAATACCGGGTGTTACCAGTCACTCACAATACCGGATGTTACCAGTCACTCACAATACCGGATGTTACCAGTCACTCACAATACCGGATGTTACCAGTCACTCACAATACCGGGTGTTACCAGTCACTCATAATACCGGGTGTTACCAGTCACTCATAATACCGGGTGTTACCAGTCACTCATAATACCGGGTGTTACCAGTCACTCACAATAACGGGTGTTACCAGTCACTCACAATAACGGGTGTTACCAGTCACTCACAATAACGGGTGTTACCAGTCACTCACAATACCGGGTGTTACCAGTCACTCACAATACCGGGTGTTACCAGTCACTCACAATACCGGGTGTTACCAGTCACTCACAATACCGGGTGTTACCAGTCACTCACAATACCGGGTGTTACCAGTCACTCACAATACCTTCTGTTACCAGTCACTCACAATACCTTCTGTTACCAGTCACTCACAATACCTGCTGTTACCAGTCACTTATAATACCTGCTGTTAGCCAATTCCTAATCCTAACTATCTCTCTATCAAGCATCCCTGAACATTTCACCCAATGTTTCCTTTTTAGGAAGTGAAGAGTTACATTCAATCACTTCTATCTGTTCTCTGTAACTCTGTCTATTAATCCAAGGCCCATCATCTATCAAGAAACCATCCCATCTAGTATAAGGGTATGTTCACACGATGAGAGGCATTTTCGTGTGAAAAGACAGACTGTTAACAGCTGCCTCGTTTCATACGTAAATGCTCCTCCTTGCATTTTGCGAGCCGTCTGAGACGCTCGTAAATCTTGAGCTGTGCTTCATTGAGTTCAATGAAGAACAGCTCAAATTACGTGGCAAAGAAGTGCCCTGCACTTCTTTGCCGAGGCAGTCCATTTACACGTCGTCGTTTGACAGCTGTCAAACGACGACGCGTAAATTACAGGTCGTCTGCACAATACGTCGGCAAACCCATTCAAATGAATCAGCATTGTGAGAAACTAGACATGGACCGCACAATCCACAGTATATACGTTGATCTGAGCCGCTAGGCATAATTTAGAAACATGAACATGAGGTTCTTTGTAAACATTTTGATCAAACTGTATAAGCCCACTTGACACTTCACGGCGACCTCTTTAAAGTGGGTCCCTACTCTAGCGGTTGCAGCACCGCATGACGGCTACCGCCACCGCAGCACCGCTCCTGCAGAGGGAGCAACCCAGGGGCCCAAAAGCACCCATGCCTTCAGACCGTGCCAAGCCTCCTTGGCTCTGGGCCACTTCCCCCCACAAGTGCAGCACTACAGCAACAGACACCACCATACAGCACCACAACATGTGAAAAGATGGAATGAGCTCACCTTGCCATGCGCCCCCAGTGGCCAACTGAGAGCACATGAATGGGCAGATGTTTGCCGACGTATTGTAGCCCTATTTTCAGGCATAAAACGAGGCATAATACGCCTCGTTTATGCCTGAAAATAGGTTGTGTGAACCCAGCCTTACTGAGGACTCCCCTGCTTGGACATTCTCGCTTTCTACGTTATTTTCTCTAGGTCCTAAACTAAACCTTTTCCCGCATAGTTTTCTAACTATATCTGCTGCTGTTTTTCCCCACCCTGTACCTTGGGTGTTATGCTCTAATTCCCGGCTGGCCAGCCCTTTACCTTGGGCATACTTTGATCCAGATTTCCCCATGCCCCTCTGCTAAATCTCAGACTTACTAATGTAGCCACCCTTATCTTGGCTTTTTCAATGGCTTTTGCTGCGTGATGTTACGCTGCAGCAAGTTATCAGGGTCAAGACAACCCTGGCCACATCCGCATTAACTCTTCAGTCTATTTTAATCCTAGCCTACTTAACCCTTTGTCCTATATTTAGTCTGTCATGGCGGTTACCCTATGCACTCTGCTATATCTTTTAGTCTGTCATGGGGGTTCCCTATGCACTTCTGCTGATCAGCAGGGCAACCACGTATATCTGATCTGTTTAATCCTGAACAGCAGCCAAATAACTATTGTCAACAAGCACAAGTCTCTTAGTATAATATACTTTAGCCTACTTTATGTTGTATTTAAAGGGATGGGTGTGATTTTTAACTGTCTTAGGGGCACCAGGATATTATATAAACTTTCTAGTTGCAGAGGTTTTACTTAACAATCAGCAACTCATTCATATTGATCATCCGAGGATTAGCCCACATACGTACTCTTACTTCCGGCCAGGTGCGCCTCCTATAGGTCACAGTCTGGATGCGCGAAAGTCCAAACAATCACTTGGGTGGGGATGGGTACCCGTCACTTCTACAAGGATCAATTTGCAACCTGATCCTAATACAGACTAAACCCAGGGGCCAGAGGGAACACTTCGGACAAACCGTTTAGTGTTATCTCGGTATTTGGTTGTTTCTGTATGTCTTGGGTTCAGAAAACAAACGCTCCTTTATCTCAGCCTCTCACAGATACACTCACAGATTCGTGTCTACTCACACACCTATTCCTATAACACATACAACAACTCATAGACAAATGGTGTTCATGGTTCGCAATTAGTCAAAAGAGGCAATACCTGGATGGCAGCTAAAACAGGGACGTGCACAGTAAGAATAACATTTCTTACTCACCAGTATTGTGTGCAATTCCCCGTTGTTTCCTCAGCCGTCATCCACCTCTGATTGTCTCCTTGGATCTGTGATGGGATCCCGGACAAATAGCCCCCAAGTAATGTTGCTGCCTAATTTACTTTGTCCGTTAACTTTGGACATTATCTGCATTTGTCTATGAGTTCCAAATTAATGAATGCTCTCTCAGTGGTGGATCTGAGAGAGGCCGGCCGGAGAGAGACCATGACACGAAGCGCCGTGTTCAAAAACAGTCTCTGCCATAGGGGGCGGATCCATCTTTATAGGAAAATGAGAGTAGGTGGTAACCTCAACTTGCACATATACGTTCTACGTATGGTAACATACAGAATCCCAAGCTCATCTCTAGTATGCATCTTTAGCCATAAGAAATACAATGTCATCAATTTTTGTCACGTCCACCTTTGTAACAGCTGAATGCAAAGTCATAAACCAGAAGACTGATAATAGAATAGCCATCCCCCTGTAGGCTGTTGTTTCAGCAGTTCTATGAGCTCCAGTTACAACTATCCATAGTAGTAGATATTAAGCACTTTTAGGTTCACACATATAAAGATATTAAAATATTTTTGACATAAGTGTGCGCCGTCAGCGTGATGTGATGCGACCAGCACTGCATTAATGAGCGGCGGCACTGAAGATGAACATGGCGGAAGCACTGCAAAAGACCCCCATGTTCTGTCTTTAGTGCCTGAACCGCCGCTCATGAGTGCTACGCCGGCCGCATCACCTCATGCTGACCACGTGCGCACTTATTGTCAGGAGCGGGGCAATGGCTGTATTACACAGCCGCAGCCCTGCTCTAACGGCGGAAAATAGAGAAACCTGATCTCCGCCCTTATTCCCCTGAATGCTGCGATCAAAGTTGACCTCCGCATTCAAGGGGAAAATGAGATGGGGGGATGCCCCTTGGATCGCATCACAGGGAATTCCTGTGACGCGATTGAGGTAGACACCATATATGGGCAGAAAGCCCAGGGTCCATTGAAGGACCCCAAGGCTGTCTTACCATATTTCCTGTTGTTAGGTCATACTGAGGTATGTCCTAACAACTGACTGTATACTATCCGTACACCGGTTAATGTACTGGCATTTAGATATATGCCAGTACATTAAAGTTTAAAAATAAAAAAGTAAAAACATAAAGTAATGTTAAAGAGGCGCTGTCGCCAGTCACTCCCGTAGTTCCTTTACACAAGCGACGAGAGAATGACCGGACATCGCCTCCAGCCTGGTGGATTAAGCTGGACATGAACGAAGAGAAGTGTATGACGCTCATTGGTCCGCGTCATACACTTCTCTTTACTGCGCCAACTTGGTCAAGAGTAAAAAAACGCCCATTTGGGCATTAAGAACAAATTTTCATAACACTTAAAATGCTCATAACTTTGTCAAAAAGAAACTTTTTTTTAGAAAAAACAACCCATTACTTATCTACATTAAAGCGCCTATTGGATTAGGTAGAAGATAGGGCCGTTATAAACTGGTGACAGAGCCTCTTTAAAAATAAAAAAAAATACACATAGAACTTTTTTACAGTAAACATTAAAATAAGTCTCAATACATAAAATATACACATTCTGTATTGGCGCGGCCGTAATAACCTGCACAACAAAGTTTTTTGCATCATTTATGATGTGTACGCTGTAAAACAATAAAATATAAACTTCGTTCTTTCACATATTAATGTGAGGCACGAGGTATGATGAATTTGACCTCCGTGTGCCTCACATTAAAAACCCCATCATGTACTTTACACATTAACCCATTATGACTGAGAAACATGATGGGGTTAATTACTATTAATGTGAGGCACGTTCAAAATTCATCACACCTCGCTCCTCACATCAGAATATAGAAGAACTTATTTTTTTTTTTATTACTGTTGGCAAAGTATCGTTTTGGTATCGAAAATCGCAATACTACACAAAGTATCGTAATCGAAGTCCAAATTCTATTATCGTGATAACCCTAGTGCTGTCATGGTCTCACAGAAAATGTAATCATAAACATTATTCTTTTCCCCATTAGCCGTAACAGCACCAGGGAAAGGAAACGAGGTTATATTACCGTAGAGCTTCCTCCAACACCTCAGTGGTTCTCCATCCCTTGTAGAGAGGAAACTTAGAGTAGTTGTTTTCCTTACTACAGGTACTTTGTCTGACCGAGGGTTCCGTCTCATGATGTTTTGAATTCCCTTATAAGCAGTGGGTATTGTTCCAGGGCAACGACCTTGTACTCTTTTCGTTGGCACGGGGCTCTTATAAAAAAAGGACCCCTGCATCCTGCCGATTTCACCCGTATTCACAACCTTAGGAGACAAATGCAATTGAACACTATGGTGGAGCAGAAAGACGTTGGTTCCCCACCATTCACTCTGGTAGGCCACAATAAGTCTGTAGCTTACAAAGCGCTGGGACCATGGCGCAGGTGGTGAGAAGCACAACATTGTAATCTCGGCTCTGATCAGTAAACATAGAAGTGTAGAGAGAAGTGTCTGATATATAGACCGATATACCGTAGTCATGTATTCAGTCACTGTGTGTTTCCTACAGATGGATCCAGTAGGAGAAATCCACCAAAAAGATGTCCCAGTCCTCTGTATTCCCAGGACTGTCCAGAGGAAAATCACAATGTCCCACAGAATCATCAGGTAGATGAAGCTGAGCCCTATACCAGATCTATATAGGGGGGTGTGGAGATTTTTGGTCCTGCGGTCATAGATGTGGTCATAGATTTTGGTGGTTTCTTATGTTGATCTGTTAGATTCTTTGCACTCTCTGCTGTATTGTACTGAATTTTTACATATGTGAAATCAGGGGGAAGATCTGACTAATAATAAAGTGGAAGATGAAGCAGAAGAAGAGCAGTTGAGGGGCAATCACCCGTGTAAGAGTGAAGTGGAGGAGGAAATTCCAGGAGGGGTTACCACAGGTAAGTAATAATGAATGTAGAAAGTGAATTGGGAGGTTTGGTAAGGTGAGGTTCCTCCTTAGTTCTACATTACAGTAACACTTCAGACAATGTGTTATACATAGTGCATTAGCTGAGGGAGCTGTGACTGCACATTGAAGTTCTCTACAAAGTGTTCTATGGTTCCGGTCATGCACTAGGATTAGTGTTAGATTTTTGGGGGCACCTTCTGCGCAAACCACCGAGATCTGAGAAAACTCAGTTTAACCACTTGAGCACCGAGATCAATGCTGATGGGTGGCTCTCTGACATGTCTAGACTTGTACTGTATGTGAAACCACCCACAGTGTCCGTTTGTAGTGGCATTTTTCCTGCCTTTTTTTTTTTTTTCAGGCAGGTGTTACATGACAGTTTATAGTAAAATATAAAATGCACTTCACACAATGGCTGTTTTTTATTTGTGTTTTTTCTTCTGTCCTTTTGGTGCGTGTTTTGCTTCCGTGGCATTTTTATCAAAACGCGGCATGCTTCTCTAGAACATGAAAGACGGCAGAAAAAAATATGTTACAAATGTAGGAATAAAAAAATTAAAAAAACCTCCAGATGAAACGCTTGTAAAATACACATTAAATTCATGGCATTTTGTACAATTTAAGAATTGACACGCAGCAAATTTGTTGTAGAAATTTCTTCAACTCTTTCCATTCATCTGTATGAGGCTTGAAGAAATTCATGCACAGAAACTTTTCTATTCACATGAGGCTCATCTGCAGAAGTTTCTGTAACAAATCTGCCGCGTATGAATTTACTATAAATGTCAGTACATTGTGGAGGAACTACATACCGCCAATCACTTACATTTTGCGGGAAAGGGTTCAACATATTATATTTTTTAATTTATTTGGTTCAACCATTACAAATCCCCTAATAATAACATCTGAGAAGAAAGATCCTCATTATAGATCTATATTTAATATGAGGCTGGGACAAGAATTGAGGAACTATAAGAAAACACACAAGGTCCCCATTACAATTCTGCACACAAGTCACAAGGGGATTTTTTTTTTTTTTCTATTTGGGGGTAATCTAATCTTCCAGATCCATGATTATTAGGAAGCTCATATTTCACATAGAATTATTTTACATACAAAGATGTTTCAGTGATGATCACCTGCACTCAGAGGCCTTCACTATGTCCACCTATGTCAAGTATGTCAAGTACTAATAAGTACTTGATAGGACCCTCTTTCCCCTTAGAACAGACCTCATTGTCATGTCCATGAATTCAGCCGGAGATGTGTGCTTTGTGTCATGACGCATTATCTGTGGCTGAGATGAGATTGTCAATGACAATATTAGGTTCTTGTAATAAAGTGATTCCCAATTGGTGTTAAAGGGTCAAATGTGTTGGCAGAGGACAGGTGAGATTGTCAGACAAAGTTATGTTTTTTTTAAAATATTTTTGTTTTTTCAAGTTAATGTTTATGTAATAAAAGTGGTGGCTGGGTGTAGGCCAGAATCCTGGACTTTATCATTGATAGATTTTAAAGCACACCTATGTTTTTATCAAAAAGTTCAAAATAGTCATGCTTCTCAGTCCCCCAACGTACCCGCATTTTAGAGCTTTGAAAATTTTTGCAAATAAAAGCAAAACTGTACAATTTTGCCGTGATTTTTGTGAAGTCACGACATAATGCCAGGATTTCCTGTGATTCTCTGCAAAAAGTCTAATTTTTAGCGTGACGTGAGAACCCTGTACATGCAACTGTTTAGTTATTATTGAGAAATACTTGCAGCAAACGTTAAACATCTAGGGCAAAGTGCACATGGGAGTCAGAAATGTTGTGACTTTGGGAATTTTTTTTAACAAAGCAGAGAGAGATGCAAGCAGCTACTGCAAGGATTACATGAGAGAGTTCAGTCAGGCTATGAGTACAGGGAGCTTTACCAGAGAGAGGTATCTCCATTTTCTTCTGTCTGTCTACTCTTCTCTGTAACCAGAGACTGAATTTGCAGGACAACCGAGGGGGGGACAACAAATTATAGAAAATGAGTCACCTAGTGGCAGTGACTTCATGCAGACTTTGCAAGGATAGAACTGAAAATTTTTGAAAATTAACACAAGTTTTTAATGAAAAGTTAATTTAAACTGTTTTTTTTAAAGATAAATAAGGCTGGAATTAGGCATTCAGTTTTAGTGGCAGTATTTGGTGCAGCTTTTTAAGCCAAAGCCAGTGGTGGTTTTGAAGGGAATGGCTCAAACCTTTCCTTCCTGCTGGATCCACTTCTGATTGACTATAAAAAAATAATAATAAAATGCATGCCCCCGAATAGGTCATAAATGTGTCTACTTTGTGTTTTGAAAAATATAAAAATCACAAAATCCATTTTTTACCCGAACAGAAGATGCCAATGAGAACTCGATCAATTATGAAGTAGAAGATGAAGATATCAAGCAGCAGTCTTCAGGAGAACACCTGATTACCAATAATGTACATCCAGGACTTCACAGTAAAGATCTGTTATATATTTCCCCTAATCATGAGGAACCTTCGACTGACCAATCCCAGATTGTTATCACAAGTACAGCTCAGAAAGGGGGTAAAGGATTTCAATGTGGTAAACAGGTCACAAAAAGCGCAGGTCTTTTTAAGCACAGAAGAATTCACACAGGGGAGAAGCCATATTCATGTTCAGAATGTGGGAAAAGTTTTAAATATAAATCAAATCTTGTTACACATGAGAGAAGTCACACAGGAGAGAAGCCGTATTCATGTTCAGAATGTGGGAAATGCTTTCCATATAAATCACATCTTGTTATACATGAGAGGATTCACACAGGAGAGAAGCCGTATTCATGTTCAGAATGTGGGAAATGCTTTCCATATAAATCAAGTCTTGTTATACATGAGAGGATTCACACAAGAGAGAAGCCGTATTCATGTTCAGAATGTGGGAAATGCTTTCCATATAAATCAAGTCTTGTTAGACATCAGAGAAGTCACACCGGAGAGAAGCTGTATTCCTGTTCAGAATGTGGGAAATGTTATACACAAAAATCAAATCTTGTCCTACATGAGAGAAGTCACACAGGAGAGAAGCCATATTCATGTTCAGAATGTGGGAAATGTTTTAAATATAAATCAAATCTTGTTACACATGAGAGTAGTCACACAGGAGAGAAGCTGTATTCATGTTCAGAATGAACTACTTTGTACGAAAATGACATCTTGTTAGACATGAGAACTCACAGAAGTCATTTTGATGTTCTATATATGGAAAATGTTCTCATGGAAATAAAAATGTTAAACTCATCAGAGAATAAAAAAATATATATTCTTGTTTGAAATGTGGGAAAAGCTATAAGAGCAAAAAACTATTTTTAACTCATCAGGTTATTCACAGACCATAACCCCTTGGCGACGCAGCCAATGATGGACTTTTGAACACCGCCCCATTGTTTTAAAATCTGATGTCACTTTGTGAGATTAATTTAAATGTCCTTTAACCTTTCCCGATATCTGCCGCGTAGCAATGTTGGAAAATCATTTCCACAAACTGCTGTACATGTATGACAGGGAGTCTGTACCATCACCAGTGGGTGTCAGCTGCACAGTCCTTGGCAAAAGTTTTGAGAATGACACAAATTTTGGCTTTCACAAAGTTTGCTGCTTCGGTTTTTATTGTGACAATTTGCATAAAAGGGCCAGTTTACTATGAAAGGCTTTTAATATGTGGCTGAATGCAAAATAAGACACTAATATAAACTCTTCAGCCCTTCTGCCTTTTTCTCCAGTTTAAGAAAGCCATGCCCAGGTGAAGAAAATCCTGTCCCCTCCATCACGCCGCCCTCGTCAATAGTGGCGCGCGACATTGGCAGGCAGAAGACTGAGCTCATCCATACCGAAACTATACTCCACTTCCGGCCCCACTTCTGCGCTTGCGCTGCTCCTTTGTTTTAAGTTCGTTATTTACACGTGCGATCAGCCTGTCAGTTCAGGATGATCGCACATGCATTTAGGTGAGAGCAGAGAAGTATCACTGTCAATAAATTGAAGTATAAAGTTCCCCGCTAGTAACTTAGAGAGGCTCAACCCGGGCCACCCAGGGTCCATCCTATCTTTCCGGTCTGGTGACAGGCAGCGCGCAGATATTGGAGCGGCAACCAGCGGGCTGCTGCCTTCAGTGATTTGCAGTGAGAACCTCTCAGTGCCCTGTGTCCACCCCCCTACCCCACCCCACACGTTCCAGGAGCAATAAGTCATCACAGGCCTCTCCTTCACTCCATGCAACCTGCTACATACTACTGTTGCTTCTATCTCCTCTTTGGGTATCTAGCACAGCGCAAAAGATTTGCACAAAGGCTGTGACACACATGCTCCACCGAACCCTCTTGTAGGGGCCTGGCCTGCAACCTTACCAGCTTCAACCCTGAGCAGCCCCCTTAGTACCAGTTATACCATTATTTTTATATATAGATAGATATAAAAAAGCAACTTGTAAGGAGCAGCACTGTAACCAATTAAAAACCTTGCGGTTGGTGCAGGGCTTCAACGGAGCAACTTTCTCCCCATGTAATGTAGGAAAGGATAGTAGGGAAGCAGCACTCATGTAAAAAAAAAAAAAGGGTTTTAATCCGCAGAACTTCAGACAGCGACGTTTCACTCTCTCAATGAGAGCTTTTTCAAGCAATACAAAAACAGTGTTTACAGAGTGTATATAAGGAACCAGAGCATCATATGTGATTAGTTGTACAAAAATCCAACATACAATAAAATATCTGCGTGTAATATACCAAAAAAGTATAATAGATAAAGTGCAAAGTGCCATATGCAATGTTTAAAAAGATCAAAAATGCTAAGTACGTAATTACAGAGTCACATGTGTTATCCCCATATTCCAATCAAAAACAAATCAGCACCCACCATTACACATTACAAGTTACATACCGCGTGGAGTAGGTACATTGTATAGCGGCGTCCCCACCGCTGTACTGCACAGAACCAATGGAAAAAGATGTCCATTATATAAAACACGATGTGGTCAGAATCAGCTGGACCACACATGATAGAGGTAAGGGATCGGTTTAACTCCAGTGCAGAGCTTGCTCAGGAATGGCAGCAGGCAGGAGTCAGTGCATCTGCACACACAGTGAGGCGAAGGCTTTTGGAAGCTTGTCTGGTGTCCAGAAGAGCAGCAAAGAAGCCACTTCACTCCAAGAAAAACATCAAGGACAGACTGACATTCTGCAGGAAGTAGAGGGTCTGGACGGCAGAGGATAAAGTTATTTTATCTGATGAAGCCCCCTTTAGACTGGGACATCTGGAAGAATGATTGTCTGAGACCACTCGTGTGGCATTGCTTTTCATCCAGGGGAGTGGGCTCACTTACAATTTTGCCTAAGAACTCTTCCATAAATAAAGAATGGCATCGAAATGTCCTCCAAGAGCAACTTCTCCCAACCAACCAGGAGCAATTTGGTGATGTACAATGTGTTTTTCAGCATGATGGAGCACCGTGTTACAAGGCAAAAGTGATAACTACGGATGTAGCCAACTTTAAATTGACTCTGGTAACTTGCTGCAGCGTGATGTCACACAAATAAGCCATTGAAAAGTAATTGAGAAAGTCAAGATAAGGGATCTAGTCACTGTTTATTTAATGCGTTAAAAGTCAAGGTAAAGACGGCTACATCTGTAAGGGGCTCGTTGAACAACACATTTAAATTTTGGGTCCATGGCCAGGAAACTCCCCCAGATCTCAATCTCTTCAGGAACCTGTGTTGAATCCTCAAAAAGCGGGCGGACAAACAAAAACACAGATTAGGCAAGAATGGGTCATCAGCCAGGGCAAATTTCACAAGTCTTGAAAAAGAAGGGTCAACGCTGTAAATATTGAGTCTTTGCATAAACTTGATATATTTGTTAAGAAAACTTATGAAATGCTTATAATTGTACTTCAGTTACCATAGAAACATCCGACTAAAAGACCTAAAAACACTGAAGCTGCAAACTTTGTAAAAACCAAAATTTGTATCGGTTTCAAAACTTTTGGTCACTACTGTGCACTACAGCTGACACTGCTGTAACGGTGATGATCGGAGCTACCGCCGATTCTGGCTATTTAACCCATTAGATGCCGGGATCAATAGTGACCATGGTAATTAAGTGGTTAGAACACTTTCGCCCCCCTCCGCGATGCAATTGTGGATTGCCCATTGTTGCTTTGGCAACAGGAGGCCTAACAATGGCCTCCATGACTGTTAGTTTCTATGAAAGCCGGTTAGTGTAAGAGCGGATTTACACGAACGTGATTTGCGTCCGCGCAACCCGCGGGTCGCACGGACCTATGCAAGTCTATGGGGCAGTGCAGACTGTCCATGATTTTTGCGCAGCGTGAGTCCGCTGTGTAAAACTCTGACAGTTTCTATATTTCGCCGTTTTTCGCGCATCACGCACTCATTGAAGTCAATGGGTGCGTGAAAATCACACGCACCACACGGAAGCACTTCCGTGGGACGCGCGTTATTCGCGCAACAGCAGTAAAAAAATGAATGTAAACAGAAAAGCACCACGTGCTTTTCTGTTTACAAACATCCAAACGGTGTGTCGTTAATGATGGCTCGCACCAAATGAACATGACACACAGAGCTGTTAAGTGCCTTTTGCGCACGCAAAACGCTGCGGTTTTTGCGTGCACAAAACGCACACGCTTGTGTAAATCCGCCCTAAAGCTGACCAGCATAATGAACGGCAATACAAAAGTTTTGCAGTGTGTTATACCAGCAATCAGCAAGTAGTCCCCTATTGGGACTATATAAAAAAACAAAACCATAGTGGATACTGATCTCCCTAACAGCCGGGAGAACAGCCCAGCTAGTAGTCTGCGGGATGGTAATGCAGGTAAGGCAAGACAATTGATAGTTGTAGGGGATTCTATAATCAGGAAGACGGATAGAATAATTTGATGCCAAGACCGCCTCAACCGAATGATTTGCTGTCTCCCTGGTGCCAGGGTTCGGCATGTAGTGGAACGGGTGGACAAATTTCTGGGAGGGGCCGGTGATGATCCAGCTGTCGTGGTCCATGTGGGTACCAACGACAGAATAAATGGTAGGTGGAGGAGCCTTAAGAATAATTTTAAAGAACTAGGCTACAAGCTGAAGGGAAGGACCTCGAAGGTAGTATTCTCAGGAATACTGCCTGTGCCATGCGCATCACAGGAAAGACAGTGGGAGCTCAGGGAGTTAAATGCATGGCTTAAGTCTTGGTGTAGAGGAGAAGGCTTTGGGTTCCTAGAGCACTGGGCTGATTTTTCATTGGGGTACAAACTGTATTCTGCAGATGATTTGAACCTAAATGGAAGGGGTTCCGCTGTGCTGGGGGAGAGAATTTAAACTAGGGCTGAAGAGGGAGGCCAATGTAGAAAATAAAGGGGTAGTTAGGTTAGAGAGGGGTCAGACTATATTGGTGGGGGGAGAAACAGACTATGGGGAGAGGACTAGGCAACAAGATAAGGAGATTCTTTCGTTACAAAACTGCAGTGAAAATAAAAATGCCCAAATGTCAAATAATCACATTTCTGATACTGAAAGTGAAACATTTAAGGGCAAGTTAAAGTGTATGTTCCCAAATGCCAGAAGTCTATCAAGCAAAATGGGGGAGCTGAAGGCCTTGATACTAGAAGAAAATATAGATATAGTTGGTGTTGCTGAAACATGGCTGGTCTCTTCACATGATTGGGTTGTAAATCGACAGGGTTTTACACTGTTTCGGAAAGACAGGGCGAATAGGAAAGGTGGTGGTGTATGTCTGTATGTGAGAAGTGATATGAAGGTGAGTGTGAAAGAGACATTAGGGGGTGAAGACTGTGAGGAGGTTGAAACCTTGTGGGTGGAATTACAAAGGGAGGTTAACACTGAAAAAAATACTTTTGGTGTAATCTATAGCCCCCCCAATATAACTGAGGAGATGGAAGATCAGCTATATAAACAGATGGAGCGGGCTGCAGAGGCTGGTACAGTAGTGATAATGGGAGAATTTAATTACCGGGATATTAATTGGTGTCATGGTTCAGCTTCAACTGCAAAGGGGAGACATTTCCTCAACCTGTTGAAGACCCGACTAGAGGTGAAGCTCTGTTGGATCTGGTCATTTCTAATAATGCAGAGCTTGTTGGGAACGTCAATGTTCGTAAAAACCTCAGTAACAGTGATCATAATATAGTTATATTTTACTTATACTGTAAAAAACAAACACCGGCTGGGAGGGCAAAAACACTTGATTTTATGAAGGCAAATTTCCCCAGGATGAGGGCTGCAATTCAGGATATAGACTGGGAAGAACTAATGTCAAATAATGGTACAAGTGATAAATGGGAGATTTTCAAATCTACTTTGGGTTATTATAGTGCAAAATGTATTCCTATAGGTAACAAGTATAAATGACTAAAATTAAACGCCACATGGCTTACACCTTCTGTAAAAAGGGCAATACATGACAAAAAAAGGGCATTTGAAAAATACAAATCTGAGGGTACAGCTGTTGCCTTTGTAAATTATGAAGAGCTTAAAATCTGTAAAAAGGTAATAAAATCAGCAAAAATGCAAAATGAAAGGCAGGTGGCCAAGGATAGTAAAACAAATCCCCAAAAATTCTTCAAATATATAAATGCAAAAAAGCCAAGGTCTGAACATGTGGGACCCCTAGATAGTGGTAATGGGGAGTTGGTCACAGGGGATCAAGAGAAGGCAGAGTTACTAAATGGGTTCTTCAGCTCTGTATATACAACAGAAGAAAGAGCAGCTGATGTAGCTGGTGCCAGTGCTTTTAATATATCAGTTGATATACTGAATTGGATGAATGTAGATATGGTGCAAGCTAAATTAAATAAAATGAATGTGCACAAGGCCCCGGGACCAGATGGGTTACACCCTTGAGTTCTTAAGGAGCTTAGTTCAGTTATTTCTGTCCCCCTCTTCATAATATTTAGAGATTCTCTAGTGACTGGTATAGTGCCAAGGGACTGGCGCAGGGCAAATGTGGTGCCTATTTTAAAAAAGGGCTCTAGGTCTTCCCCGGGTAATTATAGACCAGTAAGCTTAACATCCATTGCGGGGAAAATGTTTGAGGGGCTACTGAGGGACTATATACAGGATTATGTGACAATAAATAGTATTATAAGTGACAGCCAGCACGGTTTTACTAAGGACAGAAGCTGTCAAACCAACCTGATTTGTTTTTATGAAGAGGTGAGCAGAAGCCTAGACAGAGGGGCCGCTGTGGATATAGTATTTTTGGACTTTGCAAATGCATTTGACACTGTCCCCCATAGACGTCTAATGGGTAAATTAAGGACTATAGGTTTAGAAAGTATAGTTTGTAATTGGATTGAGAATTGGCTCAAGGACTGTATTCAAAGATTTGTGGTAAATGATTCCTACTCTGAATGGTCACCGGTTATGAGTGGTGTACCCCAGGGTTCAGTGCTGGGACCACTATTATTCAACTTATTTATTAATGATATAGAGAATGGGATTAATAGCACTAGTTCTATTTTTGCAGATGACACCAAGCTATGTAGTAATGTTCAGTCTATGGAAGATGCTTGTGAATTGCAAGCGGATATAAACAAACTGAGTGTTTGGGCGTACACGTGGCAAATGAGGTTTAACCCCTTCCCCCTGCTGGCATTCTGGGCCCTAATGTCCAAGCCATTTTTTAGATTTTTCCATTGTCACATTCGAAGAGCTGTAACTTTTTTATTTTTGCGTCGGCATAGCTGTATAAGGTCTTGTTTTTTGCGGGACGACTTGCAGTTTTTATTGGTACCATTTTGGAGTAGATGCGACTTTTTGATCACTTTCTATCACATTTTTTTTAAGTCAGGATTAACAGAAAACAGCAATTTTTCCATTGTTTTTTATTTTATTTTTTACGGCGTTCACAGTGCGGGTTAAATAATGTAACAGCTTTATAGTCGGGGTTGTTACGGACGCGGCAATACCAAATATGTGTAACTTTTTTGCTTTATTGTAGTTTTTTTTAATAGTAAAGCATTTTGTAAGGGGAAAAGCTGGGTTTTTCATTATTTTTTTTTCACTTTTTTTTTAAATTAACTTTATTAAACTTTTTTTACTTTTTTACTAGTCCCACTAGGGGACTTCCCTATCCTCCGATCGCTATTATAATACACTGCAATACTTTTGTATTGCAGTGTATTACTGCCTGTCCGTTTAAAACGGACAGGCATCTGCTAGGTCATGCCTGCGGCATGATCTAGCAGGCATTCGCTGCAGGCAGACCTGGGGGTCTTTATTAGACCCCCGGCTGCCATAGAAGACACAGACACTCGGCGATTTTATCGCCGGGTGTCAGTAAGATGAGAGGGAGCTCCCTCCCTCTCTCCAAAACCACTCAGATGCGGTGCTCGCTATTGTGCACCGCATCTGAAGGGTTAAACAGGTGAGATCGATACTAATATCGATCTCACCCGGCAGAGCAGGGACGCCCCCAGCCCTCAGCTGCTTCTGGCAGCTGACAGCAGGGAGATTTCACGGCTCCCTGCTCTGTTTACTTTATTCTAATGCAGCGACGTAGTTTGGCGGCGCTCTAGAATAAAGCCCACTAATGACCGCCGTAAAAAGACGTATCGGCGGTCATTAAGGGGTTAATGTAGATAAATGTAAAGTTATGCACCTGGGTATGAACAACCTGCATGCATCATTTGTCCTAGGGGGAGCTACACTGGGGGAGTCACTTGTTGAGAAGGATCTGGGTGTACTTGTAAATCATAAACTAAATAACAGCATGCAATGTCAATCAGCTGTTTCAAGGGCCAGCAAGATATTGTCGTGTATTGAAAGAGGCATGGACTCACGGGACAGGGATGTAATATTACCACTTTACAAAGCATTAGTGAGGACTCATCAAGAATATTCAGTTCAGTTCGGGGCTCCAGTTCATAGAAATGATGCCCTGGAGTTGGAAAAAATACAAAGAAGAGCAACAAAGCTAATAAGGGTCAACAAAATTGTCTCACAGGAATAGTAATTGGTTAGGTGTCACCCAAAAGTTTATATTACAACACCTCCACAATATCAGTACAGAGTAGCAAACTCCAATCTATCATAATGAACACTTTGAGAACAAGGAGTCATTGCGCCACGAATCATAGAAAAATATAAGTTTTATTCTTTATTACATACAATAATATACGTACACAATATATAAAAAACACAACGAGGTTCTAAAAAGTTGAGGTCTATTTGTGGGTCAATCACAAAAACCATACAAACATGGATAAGGTAAAGTTGCTGTACAATGCAAATCTCAATAATAGTCAAAAAGCAGGATCATTTAGTAAATACAGTCTCATACTGCTGGTACTAGGTAAATTGACTATAATTTAAATCAACTGTCACCATAGCCTTGAGGTGTAAAACACACATTAAATTTTCTTTAAGGAACTATACAAAAAACGTATTCTCTGCATGATCTTAGACACAAGTCAGGAAAAAGGTAGTAACCTGACATGGTCAGAAGTGAAAAGAGATTATATCCACCTGGCAGCACCAGGGGAACCAGTATAGTCAGTCTTACCCATGGAGTTGGAAATGAGAGTGGTCCACACGGTAGTTAGGCACCCGACGCGCGTTTCGCAGGTATTGCTTCCTCAGGGGGTTTTCGTGTTTACAGCTTTCGCCGTGCGGTAAAAAAGGAAAACTACAGCAATTTTGGCGGTTTAAATTATTTACATTTTTTACGGTGTTCACTGAGCGAGTTAAATAATGGTATATTGTAATAGTTCGGCCTTTTACGGATGTAGCGATATCAATTCTGTTTATTTTTTTAGATTACTTTTGAAGAAAAATGGGAAAAGGTTTTTTTTTTTAACTTTAAACTTTTTTCTTTCTCACTACTAATAACTTTAATTCTTCTACACATTTTATTAGTCCCCTTAGGGGACGTGTACCAGCGATCATTGGATCCGCGGGTACAATATGCTGCAATACTAATGTATTGCAGTGTATTGTTATTTTTACAGACTCCTGTAACAGCGCGATCGCTGTTCCTGTCCGTTAGTCCCGGGTGTCAGCTGTAATGGAGCGTATGGAGCGAGCTCAGCACGTGAGCCCGCTCCATACATCACCCCCGTACCATGACGTGCTATTAAGCCATAGTGCTCAAAGGGGTTAATGCACAGCGGATGGTGTGAATATTGCAATTTTCCACTGATATGCCATTTTGGTGCATAATATGTCGTGCCCAGTTTGTGCCCCTGAAGACAAATACCTCATAAAGCGTTAAGCGGGTTCTCCCGGGTATGGCGATGCCATATATGTGGGCACAAACTGCTGTTTGGGCACGCTGCAGGGCTCAGAAGGGAGGGACGCCATTTTGCTTTTGGAGCGCAGATTTTGCTTGGTAGTTTTTCTGTTTGGGGTTTTGCTGGTATTTCAGTTTATAATGTGGGGGCATATGTAATCTGTGCGGAGTATATCAGGGCATAATAAGAGGGTATAAAAATGCTGTAAATAAATAATAATTCATAGATGTGTGGCCGGTGTCGCACTGATAAATGGCGCCCGATCTTATCCGCTTTTAGAAAACACTGCACATTTTGCATCGCCATATTCTTGGGAGCCAGAACGTCTTTATATTTTCACCACCGGAGCTGCGTGAGGGCTTATTTGTTGCGGGACAATCTGTACTTTTCATTGGTACCATTTTGGGGGACATGCGATTTTCTTGATCACTTTTTATGACATTTTTTTGCAAGCCGGGTGACCAAAAACAAGCAATTCTGACAATGTTTTTTAGTTTATTTTTGCGGCGTTCACCGTGCACTATAAATGAGCATTATATTTTATTCTGCGGGTCGGTACGATTACGGCGATACCATATGTATATAGGTTTTTTTTATGTTTTGCAGCGTTTGCGCAATAAAATCACTTCTTTATAAAATAATTTATTTTCTGTGTCACCATATTCTGAGAGCCGTAACTTTTTTATTTTTCAGTCAAAAAAGCTGTGTAAGGGCTTGTTTTTTGCGGGACGGGTTGTAGTTTTTATCGGTATTATTTTCGGGTACATGCAACTTTTTTATCACTTTTTATTCTCTATTTTGGGAGGGATGGTGACCAAAAAATAGCGATTCTGTTGTAGTTTTTTATTGATTTTTTTGGGGTGTTCATCGTGCGGGAAAAATAACATTATAGTTTTATAGTTGGGGTCGTTACGAATGCGGTGATACCAGATATGTGTACTTTTTTTTAACGTGTTCATTTTTTTCCTATAATAAAAATGCAGTGTTTGTTTATATAACTTATAACTTATAACTTTTATATTTACACTTTTTTTTAAAAAATTGAACATTTTTTTATTATCTTGTTTTTTACTTTTTTCACTTGTCCCACTAGGGGACACTTAGACTTGCAGCTTTGATCGCTGCTAGAGTACATTACACTACACACGTGACAGTCACACTGACAGGAAGCCTGGGAGGACCGGCAGGAGGCTGCTCCTCCGAGGCTTCCGTACATGGCAACACAGAGGTCATTGTCTGACCTCTGATTGCCATGACAAGCATCGGTAGCCCCTACGATCACTTCGTGGGGGCTGCCGATGTGCTTCAAAGCACTTAAATGCGGCGACGGCAATCTATGGGTTAATTGCCGAAATCAGCGGCGATGGTCCGCTGACCGGCAAGGCTGGAGTGTCAGCTGTCGGGGACAGCTGACCACCCGGTTCCCGAATACAAAATGGCCGACTTCAAAATGGCCACCATGGTCAACACCCAGCTTGAAAAGTTTCCCCCCTCCCATATACTAATGTGCCACAAACAGGAAGTTAATATCACCAACCATTCCCATTTTATTTAGGTGTACCCATATAAATGGCCCACCCTGTACATTAAGAGTAATGAGGTTTTCTCCTGAAGGCTTCTGCATGATATCTTCATTTTCTACTTCATAATATTTCAAAAAAATTAAGTTTCTTTCAGAGTTCTTACTGGCATCTTCTGTTAGGATAAAAAAATGGATTTTGTGATTTTTATATTTTTCAGACTACAAAGTAGACAAATTTATGACATATTAGACTGCATGTAGTTTTTTTTTTTAATAGTTAATCAGAAGTGGATCCAGCAGGAAGGAAAGGTTTCAGCCAGTCCCTTCAAAACCACCACTGGCTTTGGCTAAAAAAAACTGCACCAAATACTACCACAAAAATTGAATGCCTAATTCCAGCCTTATAAATCTTTGAAAAACACTTTAATTGGACAATAACTTTTCATTAACAACTTGTGATAATCTAATAGTATACCTGATATCTAGCAATTTTGCTATTTGCTTTATCCTTGCAAAGTCTGTATGAAGTTACTGCCACTAGTTGACTCCTTTTCTATAATTTGTTGTCCAACCTCGGTTGTCCTGCAAATTCAGTCTCTAGTTACAGAGAAGGGTAGACAGACTGCAGAAAATGGGACTGCCTCTCTCTGCTAAAGCTCCCTGTACTCAGGGCAGCCATCAGGGCATTACTGCTGGTCCTGCAGTAAGGGGCACGGCCACAATGATGAAAGAAAGGGCCCCGCCCGCTACATTAAACATTTAACTTACATTGGGGCCCTGAGAGGAAGATGCTGCATGTGCAGGAAACATAAGCGCTATATGGAGGAAGCCGCCCACCAGATAGGGAGGACCAAGAAAGAGCTGGAGAGGAGCAGTGACACACAGCTCTCCTCCCCTCCTGCCTGCAACTTCTACCAGGCAGCTGAAGAAGATTCCTCCAGGACAGGTAAGAAACTGTCATGTTATGTGTGGGGGAGGGGAGATTCTTTACAAATCTAATTTATGGTGAGGGGGGATTTAACTGTAAATGCTATATGTGGGGGAAGATATTTTGTGTAAAATAGTTTTGTGGGGGACGGGTGACTTAGCTGGAAATGCTATATGTGGGGGAGGGGATTTTGTGTAAAAGTTTTTTGTGGGGAAGGGGGGGACCTAACTGTAAATGCTATATGTGGGGAGGATATTTTGTGTAAAATGGTTTTGTGGGGGAGGGGGGACTTAGCTGGAAATGCTATATGTGGGGGAGGGGATTTGTGTAAAATGTTTTTGTGGGGGAAGGTGGGACTTGTCTGTGAATTATGTGTGGGGGAAGGGATTCATTATAAAGAATTTTTGAGGGGAGGGCGAACTTAACTGTTTGGCTGAGTTCACACGGGGATGATATGCCTCGTAAAAGCACACAGCATATCCGCCCTGTGCACCGCAGGGAATTTCAAGCGAAATTCCACACCAAACTGTGGTGCAGTTTTTCGCCCGGAATGTCCGCTGTGCAAACTGCAGCACTGCTAGCAGGCCGGCCTCCTGAGATGACGTTTCATGCCAGGAGACCGCTGACGGCTGTGATTGGCTGCAGCGGCCGTCACATGGTTGAAGCATCATTCCAGGAGGCCGACCTGGAGGAAGAAACACAGACTTCTGGGTAAGTATAAGATTATATTTTTTTATGAGTTGCGTTTTTTTACGGTGGAATCGCTGCGAGCCTGCCGCAAAAAAACGCAACGTCTGCTTTTTGTTGTGGGTTTTACCTCCCATTGAATTCAATGGAGAAAACCCGCAACAAATAAGCAGTGATTACGCAAATACAATTGACACGCTGCGAAATAAAACTCTGCACCGTATGTCAATGTCTGAGCCTTTTTTCCGCTCACTATTTACACAGCATGTGGATGGGTTTTGTTCTAACTAATCCACTTTGCTGCTACTGTATTGGCTGTGGACTTTTTAGCAACAAATTCCGTTGCGGAAAAGCCGAATGTATTTACCCAACGTGTGAACTGACCCAAAATGTTATGTGTGGGGTGAGGAGATACTATCTAAAGGCTGTGTACCTTTTGAAATTTTTTTATTTGAAATAAAAAATTGTGTTTGGTGCAACTTTGTGATTACTTTTTATCAAAAATTATTAAACTTTTTTTTAAATACAGTTGCTTTGTATCCTGTATATAGAGCAGCTGTATCATGCACTGAGACCTCAATCTGTCGGGTCAGCGGTATTTACGGGTTCAGTGACAGCGATTGGATCAAGATGTTATCAATCACATATTTGTACATAACTTAGATGTGATCGGTAAGGCCGGGTTCCCACATAGCGTAAACACTGCAGAATTTCGGTAATTGCATTCTGTGTGGAAATTCTGCAGCGTTTACAGTAGTGCGTGGGATTTTGCAAATCTCATGCCCACGCTGCGTAAAAAAACGCAGCGTAAACGTTAATAACTTGACCTGCGGTGCAGAATTTAAATCTGCAGCATGTAAATTTATGCTGCGTTTTTGTTGATTTTTTGTTGCGGTTTTTCCCTAATGAATTCAATGGGGATGCAAAACCCGCAACAGAAAGCCAAGTGTTGCAAAGTTTTTTGGCGTAATCTCTGCATTTACCCCGCAAAAATCGCAACTTCGAAAAAACAAAAATCATACTTACCCAGAATTACCCAGAAGATCGTCCTTCTTCCTGCAGTCCAGCCTTCTGGAATGACGTTGCATCCCATGGGAAGGCTGCAGCCAATCACAGGCTGCAGTGTCACATGGCCTGCAACGTCATCCAGGGAGTCCGGCGCAGACGTCACAGGAGGAGGTAAGTATGAGAGTTTTTTTGCGCAGCGGAATTCCTGGCCGAAAAACCGCACCGCAGTGTGGTGCGATTTTTTTTAAACGGAATGTGCTGCAGGTTCCAGGTCGGACATGCTGCGTGTTTTTTATGCAGCGCATCCATCCAGTGGGAACCCGGCCTAAGGCCTCTCACACACGAGCGTTTTTGGTCCGTGATATATGCTCCGTACATCGGCCGCATTTCCTGGACCGAACACACTGCAGGGAGCCGAGCTCCTAGCATCATAGTTATCTATGACGCTAGGTGTCACTGCCTCACTGCGGATCAACTGTCCCGTACCTAGTGTCATACATAAGGGGGGATTCACACGAGCGTGTATTCGGTCCGTGCGGGCCGCGTGGTTTTCACGCGGCACGCATGGACCAATACAAGTCTATGGGGCAGTACAGACAGTCCGTTCTTTTTGCGCAAAAAGCGCGACAGGTTCAATAACTGCGTATTTCGCGCATCACGCACCCATTGAAGTCAATGGGTGCGTGAAAACCACGCAGGCTGCACGGAAGCACTTCCGTGCGAACCGACTGAAACAGCGCACCAGCTGTCAAAAGGATGAATGTAAACAGAAAAGCACCACGTGCTTTTCTGTTTCCGAACATCCAAACGGAGTGTCTTTGCGATGAGCGAAGCCAGACAAGCGAACCGAAATTCACCGGGTTCGGCCGAACTCGTTTTGGCCGAACCCGGCAAAAAATTATCGGTACGCGACGTCAGGAGATAGTCACTGTCCATGGTGCTGAAAGAGTTAAACTGTTTCAGCACCATGGACAGTGACTTCCGATCCCAATATACATGAACCTGTAGAAAAAAAAACGAAGTTCTGACTTACCGATAACTCCCGGCGTCTTCCTCCAGTCTGACCTCCCGGGATGACAATTCAGGCCAAGTGACAGCTCCAGCCAATCACAGGCCAAGCACAGGCTGCAGCGGTCACATGGACTGGCGCGTCATCCAGGGAGGTGGAGCCCAATGTCGAGAGGCGCGTCACCAAGGACGCGTCACCAAGGACGCGTCACCAAGGCAACGGCCGGGAAGTTCTCGGTAAGTACGAACTTTTTCTTTTTTTTCAACAGGTTTTTCGATATTGTGTTCGGCATTCACTGTCGAGGGTGCTGAAAGAGTTAGCTCTTTCAGCACCTTGGACAGTGACGGGCGTCGACTAGCCTCATCTCTATGATGGCGGCTGCGCGAAAATCACGCATCCGCGCATCATACACGGATGACACACGCAGCTGTCAAATGGTTTTTGCGCGCGCAAAACGCCGCGTTGTTTGCGCGCGCAAAAACGCAACGTTCGTCTGTATCTGCCCTAACTATGATGTTAGGAGCTCGGCTCCCTGCAGTGTGTTCGGTCCGGGAAATGCGGCCGACGTAGGGAGCGTATATCACGGACCGAACACGCTCCTGTGTGCGGCTCCTAACAGCTCGATACTGCATGGCAGAGACACAGTACCCGCTGACCTCACAGCTACAGGATTCAGCACTAGATACAGCTGCTCTGTATACAGGATACACAGAAGCTGGTTCTCAAAAAGTAAAAATAATTTTTAATAAAATGTAATTGCAAAGTTGAAACAAACACACTGATTGACCTTTATATTAAGAAAACAGTTTCCAAAGGTGTAGCCTTTAAATAGTTTTTGTGGGGGTGGGTGGATTTCACTGTAAATGTCATGTGTGTGTAAGCTTATTTAGCATATATTCACAGGTTACGGTTTGCGTTTTTTTTGTTGCAAAACATGGCAAATAACATGGTTATAAAGCAATTTTACGAAAACTGTTGCAAAAAAATGGATTTGACCTCGACATGTGAAGAGACACTTGTAGTTAATTTGTGTATGGTGGGGGGGGGGGGGCTTTGCTGTAGTTGTTATGCGAGGAAAATTTTAGTTAAAGTTTTTGTGCGGGGGAGGGTATATTCACATGTAGCATTTGAGGTGAAGTTAAAAAAAACACATCAATATCAAGCAGTCGACTGCGCTGTTGATTCCGCCAAAACAACAGAAACCTTAAAGAACAGTGACAAATGGAAACCAATTGCAATTGATGCATTGCCATTGAATTCAATGGTAATGCAAATGGAAAGCTATGGTCTCCATTTGTTTCCATTTTGGTTTCTGTTCAGAAAAGTCAGACGGAACCCATGAACGGATGATGTGAACAAATGTCCATGTTCCTCATGTCCATATGTGTAAGGCTTCCCACACACGAGCGTGTTCGGTCAGTGATATACAGATCGTACACTACCGTTCAAAAGTTTGAGGTCACCCAGACAATTTTGTGTTTTCCATGAAAACTCACACTTATATTTATCAAATGAGTTGCAAAATGACTAGAAAATATAGTCAAGACATTGACAAGGTTAGAAATAATGATTTTTATTTGAAATAATAATTTTCTCCTTTAAACTTTGCTTTCGTCAAAGAATGCTCCATTTGCAGCAATTACAGCATTGCAGACCTTTGGCATTCTAGCTGTTAATTTGCTGAGGTAATCGTGAGAAATTTCACCCCATGCTTCCAGAAGCCCCTCCCACAAGTTGGATTGGCTTGATGGGCACTTCTTGCGTACCATACGGTCAAACTGCTCCCACAACAGCTCTATGGGGTTGAGATCTGGTGACTGCGCTGGCCACTCCATTACAAATAGAATACCAGCTGCCTGCTTCTTCCCTAAATAGTTCTTGCATAATTTGGAGGTGTGCTTTGGGTCATTGTCCTGTTGTAGGATGAAATTGGCTCCAATCAAGCGCTGTCCACAGGGTATGGCATGGCGTTGCAAAATGGAGTGATAGCCTTCCTTATTCAAAATCCCTTTTACCTTGTACAAATCTCCCACTTTACCAGCACACCAAAGCAACCCCAGACCATCACATTACCTCCACCATGCTTGACAGATGGCGTCAGGCACTCTTCCAGCATCTTTTCAGTTGTTCTGCGTCTCACAAATGTTCTTCTGTGTGATCCAAACACCTCAAACTTCGATTCGTCTGTCCATAACACTTTTTTCCAATCTTCCTCTGTCCAATGTCTTTGAGCTTTTGCTCATATTAATCTTTTCCTTTTATTATCCAGTCCCAGATATGGCTTTTTCTTTGCCACTCTGCCCTGAAGGCCAGCATCCCGGAGTCGCTTCTTCACTGTAGACGTTGACACTGGCGTTTTTCGGGTACTATTTAATGAAGCTGCCAGTTGAGGACCTGTGAGGCGTCTATTTCTCAAACTAGAGACTCTAATGTACTTGTCTTGTTGCTCCATTGTGCAGCGGGGCCTCCCACTTCTCTTTCTACTCTGGTTAGAGCCTGTTTGTGCTGTCCTCTGAAGGGAGTAGTACACACCGTTGTAGGAAATCTTCAGTTTCTTGGCAATTTATCGCATGGAATAGCCTTCATTTCTAAGAACAAGAATAGACTGTCGAGTTTCACATGAAAGTTCTCTTTTTCTAGCCATTTTGAGAGTTTAATCGAACCCACAAATGTAATGCTCCAGATTCTTAACTAGCTCAAAGGAAGGTCAGTTTTATAGCTCCTCTAAACAGCAAAACTGTTTACAGCGGTGCTAACATAATTGCACAAGGGTTTTCAAGTGTTTTCTAATCATCCATTAGCCTTCTAACACAGTTAGCAAACACAATGTACCATTAGAACACTGGAGTGATGGTTGCTGGAAATGGGCCTCTATATACCTATGTAGATATTGCATTAAAAACCAGACGTTTGGGGGCCGGAGTTACGACGCATCGTGATGGCAGCTTAATTCCTGAGCTCCTCACTTCACCTTCAGAAACTACAGCTTTATAGACGATATATCCAACCAAAATGGTGAGAACATCAAGGGACAAGAGCAGAGACTCACCCGGTCCTGCAAAGCAGGGAAAAAGTCAGTCCGAAATGGACAAATACCTGAAGAAAAAACTTTCCTCTCCTGCGGCCCGGGAAAAAATGGCGCCGGCACAGCATGCAGACGAGGCTGGAGATGATGACTCAGAGGAAGATAGCTCTGCAGCCTGTTCAGAGCCGGTGAGGGACAGAGACACGCTATCACGCTCCTACTTTAAAAAGGTACTGACACAAGCAATCACCCCTGTAATGAAAGAGTTGGCGGATATAAAAGGGGATATTAAACAGATTGGGCAAAGGGTGGAATACCTAGAGGAAACGCAAACCTCTATTTTAAGCCACAGTGCTGTCGTTTCCAATATGCTTGTCTCACATCAGACTCACATAAATAACGCTCATTTGATGATTGAGGACCAGGAAAACCGAAGCCGCCGCCGGAATATCAGAGTGCGGGGCCTCCCTGAAGCAGTAACAGGAGACACATTGCCCCAAGTAATCACACAGATCTTTGCTGACCTTGTGGGTCAAGAGAGAGCCGACAAGATGGTGGTGGAAAGGGTACACAGAGCGCTAAGACCAAAGCCTGCGCCGAACGAACCGCCGAGGGATGTGATTTGCGGCCTGCTGAGTTTCCTAGACACATCAAGCCTGCTGAAAGCGGCGAGGGAACGACAGGAGTATTTGTATGAAGGGTCACAAGTACTCTTTTTTCAAGATATAGCACCCAGTACCTTGGCTAAAAGGAGGATCTTAAAGCCAGTGACAGACATGCTTCGTGTCAAGAAATTGCCGGTGAGGTGGTTATTCCCGTTCGGTTTAGCGACCATGATAGAAGGGCGACAATGCATCATTCGTTCCCCAGATGACCTCCCTAAACTCTGGGAAAAGTTGGGCATTTCACCGCTTGACATCCCATCATGGCTGCCTGTACAAGCAACTTCGGATATACCAGAACTCCCATACTTACCGTCGCCAACAGGATGGCAAGTGGCGTCAAGGATGAAGTCTCCGCGATATCGGAAACACCCAACGCCAGCTTTGGCTGATTGAAAGGCTCACCATGGACGATAAAAATATTTGCCATTACTACATAAGTGGTGAATTGTAGGGAGTGCGTGAGTGATTACTGAAATGCTTTTGTTTATAGCAGCAGATCCCTTTGTGCCTTATATTACATATGTAAATGGTCTATTTCAAATGTCCTCATATAATATGTATACTATTATCTGCTGTGTAAGGGTAGATACAGTGGTATTAGATATTGCTATAGTATATTTGCTCACGATTAGACAGTGTTGAACATTGTTAAGCTGTTAGGAGTGATTATACTGTGATAAAATGAGATGCAATATGGATATACTGGTTTACACTAATATAGTGAGATGGTCGGAGAGGACAGCCCATTCTTACTTTAGTATTGTCGACGAGCTTAAAGTGGATAATACAGTTTCTGGAGGTGGAACCTTGTTTTCTGGCGTTCCAATCTCCCCCTCCTCCTCCCCCTCATCCCCACCCTTATCCAGGTGCTTTCTCCGGGTTGGAGATATTGATGGCAATTGTGGATACTAGAGGATGGGCGGGAATTTTTTCTGCCCTTCCTCTGGGATCTCTTCGCTGCGGGGTGGATAGTCCCACAGGAATATATGTATATAGTTTAAGTTTTTATGTTTACACCGTGACCGTGCTCAGACATCACTGCGTTTGTCTCACTGTATCACTTCATTATGGCTTCGCTTAAAACTTTATCATTTAATGTTAAAGGCATGAACGTCCCACAGAAACGAAGTCAGATTTTCAACATGTTGAGAAGAGAAAGTGCTGATCTAATTTTCTTACAAGAAACACACTTTAAATCAAATAAGCTCCCTTCACTTCCTACTAAGCCTTATGACAAATGGTTTCACTGTTCTTATGATAGTGCTGCGAGGGGGGTCTCAATAGCGATACGAGACACAATACCCTTTGTTCATGAAGCCACACAAAGTGATCCTAATGGTCGTTATATATTTCTCAAAGGAACTATTTTGAACACGAAAATTACATTAGTTAATCTTTATGGACCAAATGTGAGACAGGCGCAGTGGTTGACGAAGGTATTACATTCACTTCAGCCCTTCTTTGAAGGAATGGTGATAGTAGGAGGGGACTTTAACATGGTCTTAGATCCGAACTTAGATTCCACATCTAAAGCATCACATATTACCCATAAGACCCGCAGAAGATTAAAAATGCTGTTAACCAGGTTAAAATTGATCGATGTGTGGAGAGTACATCATCCATCCGACCGGGATTATTCCTTTTATTCAGCCCCACATAAGTCATACCAACGCTTAGATCATTTGCTAATTTCAGAACGTTTCTTGCCGGCGGTCACATCTTCCGGAATCGGTAACATTACCATTTCAGACCATGCACCGATCTTTATCAAAATTAAGTTAACAGACCTCCCTATGAGAGGGTGGAACTGGAGGCTAAATGACACTTTACTAGAAAATGTAAAAGATTTTGACGCCTTAGAACTCCGGTTGAAGGAATTTTTTGTGGTTAATGATGATCCTCTTATATCTCAGCCTACACTATGGGAGACACATAAAGCTGTTATAAGAGGGGAACTCATTGCTTTGGGGTCTAGAGTTAAGAAAGAACGGATGAAAACTATTAACCAGGTGTTGGGTAAAATCTCCTCACTGGAAAATATACATAAATGTGCACAGTTGGAGTCAGCGCAAGCTGAATTACGACACCTTAGGCAGGAATTAAAGAATATCCTTAATGTAAAATCGGCGAAAACCCTTCAACTATTAAAGTATAAAACCTATGCACACGGGGACAAGGGGAACAAAATAATGTCAAACCTCATTAAAAAACAAAGAGGGAAAACGTTCATTTCATCCATCAAAAACAAGGAAGGGCATAAACTCACCACAACAGATCTAATTGCCAGGGAATTTAGGAATTATTATTTGGAATTATATAATATTAAAAAGGATCCTAAACAGGCCAGTAGGACCCCACAGGCGGACGCCATACAAAAATTCTTAACATCTATTGAAGCGCCCTCCTTGTCAGAAGAAGAACGAGCCTCGCTGGTGGTTCCTTTCACTTTGTCTGAAATTGAAAAGATTCTGATGTCCATACCAAATGGGAAAAGCCCTGGGCCGGATGGTCTGCCCATAATTTATTATAAAAAATTAAAAAATACATTAATGCCGTACTTTTTGTCACTATGTAATGCCCTGCTGAATGGAGCTATCTTCCCTAAACAAGCTTTAGAGGCCAACATTACTATTCTACCAAAAGAGGGGAAGGATCTGGAAAGGTGCAGCAGTTACAGGCCTATTTCTCTATTAAATTCGGACCTGAAATGGTGGGCAAAAATTTTGTCAACACGCATTAATGGTTACCTTTCTAAATTGGTTGGAGTGGAACAGGTGGGATTTGTTCCAGGGAGGGAAGGGAAATTTAATACCATAAGAACGGTTCATGCAATATATCACGCTAGACAACACAAAATTCCCTTGATCTTACTAGGGACAGACGCGGAGAAGGCCTTCGATCGCATAGATTGGATATTCCTGAAAGCTGCTCTTTCTAAATTTGGCTTCCCCCAAACACTTATAGACATGATTTTCTCCTTATATCAAAATCCTACAGCAAGAATACAGGTGAACGGCACCTTTTCAGATCCTTTCCCTATTCAAAATGGAACAAGGCAAGGCTGCCCTCTGTCCCCCACGTTATTCGTTTTGGTAATGGAAACACTCTTACTTAAAATTAGACAGACTCCCTCTATTAAAGGCCTGAAGGTAGGACAATTCGAGCACAAAACAGCTGCATATGCAGATGATTTATTGGTCCTCATAACAAACCCTGTAGTGGCCCTTCCAAACCTCATACAAATTTTTGAAGAATTCGGTTGGATTTCAAACTTCAAGATCAATTATGAGAAGTCAGAAGCATTAAACATAACCTTACCTAACAATATTTTATTGACAATTAGCTCATGTTCACCTTTTAAATGGCAAAAATCCGAACTGCAATATTTAGGACTGAAACTCACGGCTAGCCCAAACTTGCTTTTTGCCAGGAATTACGACCCATTGTACTACAAAATTAAAAATTACTTGAACAAACTACGCATCCCATATATGTCGTGGATAGGACGCAAAAATCTCCTTACTACATTCATTCTACCACAAGTTTTATACCTGTTTCAGACTTTGCCAATTGACATTCCGAAGTATTACTTCCTAAAATTTAGACGCTTATTCACGGAATTTATGTGGAATAATAAAAGGCCTAGAATCGCATATCAGCAATTGATAAGGAAAAAAACTGAAGGAGGATTGGCACTGCCAGACCTAATTTCGTATTACAATGCAATACAATTGGGGAGATGGACACAATTGGCAAAGGCTGAAGGGGGATTGCCACATGTAGATATAGAGAAGGGGTTATTGATACACAATCAGGCTTCTGCTTTTTGGGTCGGAAACACGCTTCCTGCCAGAACATCGGTGGTGAGTGATATGACATGGGGGATGTTTAAGGTATGCCACACTTCCCCGGCACTACATCTACGTGACAGTAAGTTCTCAATGTTAGCGCCACTCTCTGTACTTCCATGTTTGGTGAACCCCACTTGCTCTAAGGTTCCTGATTCTTGGTCTCATTTGAGGTCCTTAAAGATAGAAAGAGTTTTTGACTCAATGGGACCACCTACACTTCATACCCTACATGAGGAACTGAAAATCCGTAGCCCTTCAAGCTTACAAGTGATAGACTTCACACACACATGTAAGAGGTTTCTCGCTTCCGTAGCTGCAAGCAAATCAGACCCCACATGGTTGGAAAACTACACTTTATGGGATACAACCCCTAAAAAGTGTCTCTCTAAGATATATAAACAGTTGATAACAAATATGAGCAAGGACACGCCAGGTTTTATACCAGCATGGGAAAGGGAACTGGGTTGTTTGTTCAATGCAGAGGATAGATCTTACATTTTGCGCCATTCACATGGTTTTTCTAGATGTGTTAGAATGCAAGAAAATTCTTACAAGCTACTAACGCGATGGTACAGAACGCCGGATTACTTATACAGGATTCGGGCATCTACTTCAGATCAATGCTGGAGGTGTGAGAGGGAAGTGGGTAGCATTTCCCACATATGGTGGTCGTGCAGGGAGATCCAACCCTTCTGGAAAGAAGTAGAAAATCTGATTGCAAGAATTTGTTCAAATCCAGTGTTACTCACAAAAGAATTGATCTTACTGTGGTTACCCACAAAAGAGTTCTCCCCATCCTCCAAAAACCTTCCCACATACATAATCTCAGCGGCTAAAATATTGATCCCTACCTTGTGGAGGAGCTCAATGCCCCCATCACTGGACCAACTAGTGAACAAAATACACCAAATATGTCGGCTGGAGGAACTTGCAGGGTGGGAAAATAAAAACAGGAAATCATTTCTCAAAATCTGGCAACCTTGGCTAGCGAATAGGGACAAGGCTTTAGGTAACAAAGGATAGGGGAAATATGAGTGGGACTCGTTGATAGAGAGGGGAGTCCAGAAAAATTTTTGATCAAGAGGGACAGCACAGAGTGTTTAGTACTTGATAGTACTTACAGTACGGGAAGAATATTACATGAGTCACGGTCACGGTGATATGTTTACTTGTTTATTTGTTTGTCTGGTTGTCTGTCATGTCGCAGTTGAGCATACAAGACAGACTGATTATATACATCAAACATCGGATTGCTATGGCATAAAATTTTAGATGTCATGAAGAGAAGATATTGTTCTCAAGCATAACATATTGATGTGCCAGGCATAAATGCTGCCTGTTATGGTTGTTGTAATTGACTAATGTATTTCTATGCAATTGCTTTAATAAAAAGAGTTTATACAAAAAAAAAAACAGACGTTTGCAGCTAGAATAGTCATTTAGCATATTAACAATGTATAGAGTGTATTTCTGATTAATTTAATGTTATCTTCATTGAAAAAAACTGTGCTTTTCTTTCAAAAATAAGCAAATTTCTAAGCGACCTGTAAAGGATCTGCCAGGCACAGCTTCTGTGTCAACGCGCATAGGTAATCAGTCTGCACCGGCTTCTATGTCTGTGAGACTGACTCCATCTTCCACCACTCAGGATGGAAGGCTTAGGAGTGGGAGAGCATATCACAGCCTGGCCAGACGGAGCTAGCTCCCGCCCTCTGTCTATTTATACCTGCCTTTCCTGTTTCTCCTTGCTTGTGATTCTTCCCGTTTGGTTTCCTGGCCCTGCTGCAGCTTCTGAACTATTTGACCCTGCTTCATATGGACTCTGGCTTACTGACTACTCTCCTGCTCTGCATTTGGTACCTCGTACACTCCTGGTTTGACTCGGCTCGTTCGCCACTCTTGTTGCTCACGGTGTTGCCGTGGGCAACTGCCCCATTTCCCTTAGCTTCTTTGTACCCTTGTCTGTTTGTCTGTCGTGCACTTATTGAGCATAGGGACCGTCGCCCAGTTGTACCCCGTCGCCTAGGGCGGGTCGTTGCAAGTAGGCAGGGACTGAGTGGCGGGTAGATTAGGGCTCACTTGTCTGTTTCCCTACCCCGACATTACAGTTTCCTTGGTAACATTGGACATGATTTCATTTTTTCCGGCATTGATGCTTTGGCAGCATAGGCAGTTAAACAAATATTGATTCCTCCGAAACAATAAGAATAAACATCGAATACAGTTAGAAGAAAAACAATCAAAGAAAAAAATCTTTTTTTAAAATGAAAAAAAGTGCCTTTTATGAATTTTATAGAAATACAGAATTTTTATTCTAAAGAAAACAAATAAACTCTATTTTATTCAACAACCTCTAAACAGGTTTCTATGAATCAAGGTTATCAATAAAAGAAAAAAACTCTAAGAGGAATAAGAATAGATTAGTAACAATACCATTTACATTACTTTTCCTCGTTACGTTTCTTGGTAACAGGGGCCCTCGGCGTCCTAGGGCACAGTGAAGGCAAGCCAGTAAATGAAATGAGAGAATCATTCAAACAATGACACAATTGGTTAAAACTATATTATATTATACATGGGACAAAAATTCATATAAAATTATATTATTTATATATTAATTACATATAATTATATTATATCTTGGGGGAAAAAATTCATATAAAATATGTACATAGAAAAAGCTGACACAAGTATCAGCATATTACGTTGGTAAGTGTCCAGAAATACACCGCATTCCAAATTATTATGCAAATGTTATTTTTCGCTGATTTTCCTAATCTTCACGCCATCAGCCGTTGGAGTATAATGCGAATTTTATTGAACAAATCTCCTAATGATAACAGATTTTGTTTTAGAAGTAAAAAACTCAAAATGCACTATTTCAAATTATTCTGCACAACAGAGATCAAAACATTTTAAAGGTTGTAAAGAGAACTAAAATGGTAATTTGTTGAATTTGCAGCATCAGGAGGTCATATTTACAGAAATCAAAAGCTCTTTCAATCAAAAAAACTTTAACAGGCCAAGTTACATGTTAACATAGGACCCCTTCTTTGATATCACCTTCACAATTCTTGCATCCATTGAATTTGTGAGTATTTGGACAGTTTCTACTTGAATATCTTTGTAGGATGTCAGAATAACCTCCCAGAGCTTCTGTTTTGATGTGAACTGCCTCCCACCCTCATAGATATTTTGCTTGACGATGCTCCAAAGGTTCTCAATAGGGTTGAGGTCAGGGGAATATGGGGGCCACATCATGAGTTTCTCTCCTTTTATGCCCATAGCAGCCAATGACACAGAGGTATTCTTTGTAGCATGAGATGGTGCATTGTTATGCATAAAGATAATTTTGCTACGAAAGGCACGGTTCTTCTTTTTGTACCACGGAAGAAAGTGGTCAGTCATAAACTCTATGTACTTTGCAGAGGTCATTTTCACACCGTCAGGGACCCTAAAGGGGCCTACCAGCTCTCTCCCCATGATTCCAGCCCAAAACATGATTCCACCACCTCCTTGCTGACGTCGCAGCCTTGTTGGGACATGGTGGCCATTCACCAACCATCCACTACTCCATCCATCTGGACCATCCAGGGTTGCACGGCACTCATCAGTAAACAACACGGTTTGAAAATTAGTCTTCATGTATTTCTGAGCCCACTACAACTGTTTCTGCTTGTGATAGAAAAAGGGAGAGAACCTCCAGCTCACCGGTCTGCGTCCCCGACAGCGTCAAACGGATCCCCGCGACGGCCCGCGGTATAGAACAGCAATGTAGAGAAGAAAATGATCCAGCGCTGGTGATGATTTAAAAGGGAATTGAGAGTCCCATGTTTATTTGAGAAGGTTATTAAAATCAAATGGGAGACGCAGTCCCAAGATGCAAGTAGTCAGGACTTGTGCCTGAGCCTACGCGTTTCGAACGCGATCTGCGTTCTTAATCATGGCAAGTAAGGTAATAACCGTGTGTCTGAGGTTTCCCTATATGCTGAGTAATCAGCTGTTGGAGCCAATATGCAAATGTCAGTAATTGGCAGAAATCGTCAGTTAAGGAGTGGCTAGCGAACGTCGGGCGAGTAAGTAAAGATTGTATAAAATCAAATCAACACAATAGTATTATGTGTACGTCGGGTATATAATGTTAATCCAATTTAGTTCAAAACACTATATATGGATGTAAATTCGACAACGTTGGTAGTAGGTGAGCCCGTTTGTCATTGGTGAACTCGTACGGGTAAGACTGAGACACACGGCCTTACTTGTACTTGTACATACATGGAATACAAACATGACATGTTGACATATCAAAGCATTAAAAATATTTATATATAGAAACAATTAAAAAGAAATGAAGAAAAGAAAGATAATTATATATTTATATAATATAATAAACTGTTCAAAGTTTATGGTTGTTCAAAATCTATGGTTATGAAATTTATATATGTCAAGGTAAGTAACTTAATTGTAATGTAAATATGTTGGTATGTTATCGTTTTGGATGTTATATTAATCTAATGTCCCGAGTAAATAGAGAATATTAGTGTTTTGTGGCATTTGTTGAACTGACAATATAATTTATTCTAACAAGTATATTAAATATTGTTTTATTTGATATTAATCTTATTGCAAAAAGAATCCAGTACTTGATTCCAAAATAAATAATATATAATAAATTCTGTTTGAATAGTGGAGAAACATCACAATGGACAAGAAACCATTACTGAATCCCAAACCAGACGAGAAACGCAAATCGAAGGCATTGGCCCGTATGTACACCGGAAACCTGTCAGCACCGCAACAAAGGGCCTCTGTATATGGATAAAAGTTATAGGTATTAATGTAAACTGCATATGCTGATAATATTGTTGCAATATCGCAAATTCATGTATGATGTAAAAATCATGTGGGGAAAGAAACATTGACGCATCATAATGAGTGTGAATTTGGTCTTATGATATATAAGAGTAGAATGCGTTTTCTTGTGAGAAAAACATAATATAAACCGAAAGTTGATCGATAATAACTTAATATGAAAGAAAGTGACACAATGTCAGAGTGATAAATGTAAATTTTGCCTTCACGGAACAACATGTAATAGAATCGTTGGCATGATTATATATTATAGTTGACCGTATGTAGCCAGTACATGCATATCCAACTAAGGTGACCCTAATAAGTTTGCCACGATATAAATATATAGCCACCCCAAACTAAGTATAAGAAAAAGAAATTTAACATGTCATAATAATGGATGTGAATTACATCTTGAAAGAGAACATAGAATGGATGACTGTGGTATTATCTGCAGTAAAAACATGTGTGATCGAACAATGTTGATCCGAGTTTACAATACGCCTTTATTCGGATACTGTAGAAATTGCTAAACGTAAGCCTCTTTCTTCACGACTCATATTACATGTATTAAGGGAATCTATGGAAAGGATATTTGCTCGTAGAAGTGAACCTATAATAGAAGCAAGGTATACTAAAATCAATATGACTGTTATTATGTCGTATAAATGCGTATAATTGATCCTATATGTATAATGATGAAATTGATGTTAGATGTAATGTGACATTCCAAACGAGAGAGACCGCGACGCAGTGAAAAACGCCCACCCCAAAACAAAGCCGGAAACACGAGAAAACCACGCCGAGCAGAGAGGCACCCCGCGATATGGCCAGATCGTCAAGCGACAACAAGTGAGTAGCGAATGTGTTTTAATAATTGTGCAATGTATCGTAAAAATGTAGCTAATAGTCGGCACTATCATAATATGTATATACAAATGTTGCTCTTGAATTGTTGGCAGGAATATTAGATTTGTCGGGGACAGGACCGATGATGATGTTGACATAATTAACAGTACCCGATTATAGGGAATTTGTTATGTAGAAAACAGGATAATGTATTACTCGGCAAAAGATATGTAATAAGACCCGATTGATGTTTATTTATTTATATTACTGATTATTATCATCAATGAGTTCTTAAGTCTAGAATGTAGATGAGATCTAAATATCTCAAAGTTCAGTAGTAGAACATAATGTTAATATAATTGTCAGTACCAATTTATTTGTATTGCTTGTTATTTATCATCAGTGAGTACTTTATACTGGAATTTAAGTTGGATCTTAAATATCTGTAAATTCAGTAATGGAACATAAGATCCTTCCTGAGATTAAGTCCTTTTGTAAAACGAGTTTCCAGACTGTAGATCCAGAATGCCTCCCTCGTGAGTAAACGATGTTTCAGATCTCCTCCTCTCCTTGTCCCCCTTATTTTCTCTATAGCATATGTACAAAATGAGCTGACATTTCTGTTATGGCAAGTAACGAAATGTCTAGCTGCATTAGAAATATTGATGATGGATGGATTGCGTATATAACTGAGATGTTCCAAACTACGAGTTTTAAATTTCCTCGTAGTGCAACCTACATATTTAAGTTTGCATGTTGTGCATTCAATAATGTACACTACATGGTCGCTATTGCAGTTCATATAGGATTTAATCGCAAAAGTAGTAGTTTCTGTAGAGTTTGAATATTGTTTATTTATTTCAACAAATGTACAGACTTTGCAAGGGCTGACCCCACACTTGTAAAATCCCTTGTATGTCAGCCAAGTAGGTTTGGGGTTGTTTGTTGGTAACAGTGATGGAGACAATATGTTACCCAGGGTTTGTGTCCTACGGGACACTATTCTACATCCATCTTTCAAAAGCTTCTCTAATATGGGATCTTCGTACAGTAGAGGAATGTATTTTAACACCATATTTTTAATAGTGTCAAACTGCTTACTATATTGGAGTACAAGAGTTTGAGTATTATGACTTTTTGTTGGAATAATTTGAGTTCTATCCGTTGATATAAGAGAATCTCTATTTTTAGTTCCAACTATACTTTTAGCCCTTGCCAAGGTCCAATCCTTGTAACCCCTAGCTTTTAATTTTCTATAGATGATAGACTCCTCTTTAGCATAGCCTATATGGGAGCTACAGTTTCGTTTGGCGCGTGTCAGCTCACCTATGGGGATCGCAGAAATGGTGTGGATAGGATGGCAGCTAGATGCATGCAATATGGTATTTCCTGATATCGGTTTGCAATAGATATCAGACTGAATGGTGTCTCCAATTTTACATGTCAGACTCAGATCTAAAAAATTAGTACACGTTGAATTATAGTTGTAAGTGAATCTGAGATTGGAATTATTGTTGTTCATGAATGATATGAACAACGGTATGGCAGATACATCTCCCTCCCAGATGAATAGGAGATCATCAATGTATCTGCCATACCAGTGGATAGAATTTGAAAATGGGTTGGCTGGAGAATATATGAAGTGCTCCTCCCACCATGCCATGGTGAGATTGGCTATGGAGGTGGAGAACTTGGCCCCCATGGATACTCCACGTTTTTGTAAGTAAAATTTTTCTGTAAAGCTGAAGTAATTATGCGTCATGAGATACTGAGTTATTTCTATCAAGAATAAATGCATGTCCTGGTCATATCCACTATATTTCTGGAGATGATACCTCAGGGCCTCTAGGGCAATATCTTGTGGGATACTGGTGTAGAGGGCAACAACGTCACAAGTAAGCCACGTAAAGTCACGGTGCCAAGTTTTCTTGTGAAATGCCTCTAGGACATCTTTGGTGTCCTTGAGATATCCCGGAGTCCTAGTGACCAAGGGCTGGAGAAAAATGTCCAGCCATTCGGATATCCTTTCCGTAAGGGAACCTATGCCAGAGACAATTGGTCGCATGGGGGGAGGATTCAATCTCTTGTGTGTCTTGGGGTGTGCGTGAAGGATAGGAACTATCGGGTGTTCTACCAACAAATATTTAAATTCTTTGTTTGAGAATATGCCCAGATTTAACCCTTTATCTAATATTTTGTTGAGAATGGTATAAAACTTCTCAGTTGGATTGTGGTGTAATCTGGTATAAGTATCTATATCGTTTAGCAGTATCATAATTTGGCTAATATACACATCTTTATCTAACACTGTGATGCTACCTCCCTTATCTGCCATGCAAATAACTATATCTGGATTGTCATGTAGGGATCTTATTGCTTGTTTCTCCAGTAATGTGAGATTGTGTGAAAAATTATCATTTTTGACCACTTCCTGAATTTTGTACAGCTCACGTTCCATGATCTGCTGAAATGTGTCCATTGACTCGGTGCGAGACTGGGTAGGATAGAATCCTGGATTCTTGACTTCAAATTTAGATGTCAAAAGGGGAGATGGGTTGATGTGTTGTCCAGCTAGATCTTCCAGATGTAACAGTGTAGTTTGTTCCTGGAACAACAATGTCCTGTATACATTAACTGCTGGAGATGTGAGCGATGTTTCTGATGAGGAGATGGCTAGAGATTCTTCAGAGGCTGAGAAATGTCTCTTGACAGTGAGATTTCGTACAAACTTGTTTATATCAAGCAAAGTGTTGAATAGATCGAAATTTTGGTTGGGTACGAAATTTAGTCCCAATGAAAGGACTTTAGTCTGAGCTTTAGTAAGTGACATTGATGAAAGATTGACTACATCTAGGGTTCTTAGTGCCTCTGGTTCCTCAGTCTGCGGGGCAATATGGTGCCGGCTTGATTGATGCTTTCGACCCCCCCTCCTCCCCCGTTTTTTGGAGCATCCCGAGTGCTGTTGTAATTGGATCTTGATCGTTGGTTGTATCTGGTCATATCCGTATCCGATTCTCCCTCTGCTCCATCTGTAGTTTCAGGTTCAGTGGAGCTGAAACTGACTTTATGAGAGTTGGGAAAGTATTTATATGGAGAACGTCTGTTCCTCAAAATGGATTTGGTCTTATATTTGTTGTAGTTGACATGTTTTTACTGCAGATAATACCACAGTCATCCATTCTATGTTCTCTTTCAAGATGTAATTCACTTCCATTATTATGACATGTTAAATTTCTTTTTCTTATACTTAGTTTGGGGTGGCTATATATTTATATTGTGGCAAACTTATTAGGGTCACCTTAGTTGGATATGCATTTACTGGCTACATACGGTCAACTATAATATATAATCATGCCAACGATTCTATTACATGTTGTTCCGTGAAGGCAAAATGTACATTTATCACTCTGACATTGTGTCACTTTCTTTCATATTAAGTTATTATCGATCAACTTTCGGTTTATATTATGTTTTTCTCACAAGAAAACGCATTCTACTCTTATATATCATAAGACCAAATTCACACTCATTATGATGCGTCAATGTTTCTTTCCCCACATGATTTTTACATCATACATGAATTTGCGATATTGCAACAATATTATCAGCATATGCAGTTTACATTAATACCTATAACTTTTATCCATATACAGAGGCCCTTTGTTGCGGTGCTGACAGGTTTCCGGTGTACATACGGGCCAATGCCTTCGATTTGCGTTTCTCGTCTGGTTTGGGATTCAGTAATGGTTTCTTGTCCATTGTGATGTTTCTCCACTATTCAAACAGAATTTATTATATATTATTTATTTTGGAATCAAGTACTGGATTCTTTTTGCAATAAGATTAATATCAAATAAAACAATATTTAATATACTTGTTAGAATAAATTATATTGTCAGTTCAACAAATGCCACAAAACACTAATATTCTCTATTTACTCGGGACATTAGATTAATAGAACATCCAAAACGATAACATACCAACATATTTACATTACAATTAAGTTATTTACCTTGACATATATAAATTTCATAACCATAGATTTTGAACAACCATAGACTTTGAACAGTTTATTATATTATATAAATATATAATTATCTTTCTTTTCTTCATTTCTTTTTTAATTGTTTCTATATATAAATATTTTTAATGCTTTGATATGTCAACATGTCATGTTTGTATTCCATGTATGTACAAGTACAAGTAAGGCCGTGTGTCTCAGTCTTTCCCGTACGAGTTCACCAATGACAAACGGGCTCACCTACTACCAACGTTGTCGAATTTACATCCATATATAGTGTTTTGAACTAAATTGGATTAACATTATATACCCGACGTACACATAATACTATTGTGTTGATTTGATTTTATACAATCTTTACTTACTCGCCCGACGTTCGCTAGCCACTCCTTAACTGACGATTTCTGCCAATTACTGACATTTGCATATTGGCTCCAACAGCTGATTACTCAGCATATAGGGAAACCTCAGACACACGGTTACTACCTTACTTGCCATGATTAAGAACGCAGATCGCGTTCGAAACGCGTAGGCTCAGGCACAAGTCCTGACTACTTGCATCTTGGGACTGCGTCTCCCTTTCGATTTTAATAACCTTCTCAAATAAACATGGGACTCTCAATTCCCTTTTAAATCATCACCAGCGCTGGATCATTTTCTTCTCTACATTGCTGTTTCTGCTTTTGAGCATTGTTTAGGGGTGGCCGAATAATAGCTTCATGCACACTTGCAAACCTCTGGAGGATCCTACATCTTAAGGTTCGCGGGACTCTAGAGGCACCAGCGGCTTCAAATACCTGTTTGCTGCTTTGCAATGGCATTTTAGCAGCTGCTCTCCTAATCCTATTAATTTGTCTGGCAGAAACCTTCCTCTTTATGCCTTTATCTGAACGAACCCATCTGTGCTCTGAATCAGCCACAAATCTTTTCACAGTACGATGATCACGTTTACGTTTTCTTGAAATATCCAATGTTTTCATACCTTGTCCAAGGTCTTGCACTATTTCACGCTTTTCGGCAGCAGAGAGATCCTTTTTCTTTCCCATATTGCTTGAAACCTGTGGCCTGCTTAATAATGTAGGACGTCCTTCTTAAGTAGTTTTCCCTTATTGGGCACACCTGGCAAACTAATTATCACAGGTGTCTGAGATTGATTACAATGATCCAAAGAGCCCTAAGACACAATACCATCCATGAGTTTAATTGAAAAACTAATAATTAAATGTTTATGACACTTAAATCCAATGTGCATAATAATTTGGAACACAGTGTATAAGTCAAAACAAACAAATATACATTTTCTATATATCGCTGTTGAGAACAATAAAATCCCTGCACTGAATGCAATAATAACTTTAATAATAACAATAAAACTCTAGAACTGATAATGATCCACACGTACCTTTTGAAAAACTCCCACAATGAACTTCCACCCTGACTGTTTAACCCGGGTGTGAAATGTATGAAACGACTATTTAAGATGTTGTATATCCAAAATTTATATGCCTGACGAAGACCTCAGTGCGAGGCTGAAACGCATTGCAGCAGCAATTTTTATTGTTTTATATAATGTTCTCTAATAAATTGTTTTAAAATCCATTTGATGGGTTCGTTATTACCACCGTACCAGCTACACAAGAGCGCCCGACACGAGGGGCATTTTTTTCCAGTTCCCTGATTTCGAATGACCACGCTGAAGAAACTCCAGCATTGGAGCTTTCTACCGTGGGTCTGCTCCAGAGGCCAGCACAGTGTACCTGAGATTACACCTAACGAGCAACAAAGTTAGGTTGTACTGATGATCCTTCACAACAAAACCCGGTGAGTCTACCTATACTCATCTGTACATCAAAATACCAATAGTACATACAGTATCACCATAGAGGAGCGCCGTCTCCGATTTTGTTTTTCTCCAAACACCCTTATGGCAGAGGTATCCCTAACGGCAGTGCCCTCTTTCAGCAGGATAATGCCCCCGCCACACTGCAAATATTGATCAGGAATGGTTCAAGGTATTGACTTGGCTCCAAATACCCCAGATCTCATTCCGATTGATTATCTGTAGGGTGTGCTGGAAAACAAAGTCAGATCGATGGAGGCCACACCTCACAACTTACAGGACTTGAAGGATTTGCTAACGTCTTGTGCCAGATACCATGGAGATGCCACGTCTCCATGGGTCAGAGCTGTTTTGGCAGCACGGGGGCGACCTACACAATATTAGGCAGGTGGTTTTAATGTTAGGGCTGATTGGGATAGACAGAGAGAGAGAGAGACATTTTACATAGTTACATAGATAGTGGGTTAAAGAGGCTCTGTCACTACATTATAAGTGGTCTATCTCCTACTCTCACGATACTGGTGTATTTAGCTGGGTCCTTTTAGCTGAAGAGCAATCATACAGATATAGCAGGTTGTCAGATGAAGCCGGGTCGGTACACAAGCAGGTAGTCAGATGAAGCCGCATCGGTACACAAGCAGGTAGTCAAATGAAGCCAGGTCGGTACACAAGCAGGTAGTCAGATGAAGCCGGGTCGGTACACAAGCAGGTAGTCAGATGAAGCCGGGTCGGTACACAAGCAGGTAGTCAGAGGAAGCTGGGTCGGTACACAAGCAGGTAGTCAGAGGAAGCCAGGTCGGTACACAAGTAGGTAAATATTCCAACAGGAGCAAGTGCAAGGCAGCAGGAGCAGAGCAAACAGATACTCAAGCAAAGGCTATATTCAGGAAGTACCTATTTATAGGCCCAAACAGGAAACAGGAACCAAGATGGATTCTTCCGAGGTAAAACTGGCCATCTTGGAAAAGGGCAAGTTTAATGGGTTATAGTGGCCTCTTGTGGCTGGAGGTGGTAATGGCTAATGATATTCCTAACAGTATTCCCCCTCTCAATGACGTCTTCTGGACGGTACCTGGCTAGGTTTTTCAGGGTATCTTTGGTGGAATTCTCTCAACAACAGAGGAGCATGGATGTTTTCTTCTGGTTCCCATGAATTGTCTTCTGTGCCATAACCCTGCCATTGTATCAAATATTGAAGTCGATTTAGAAAGATACGTGAATCCAGAATCTTCTCCACAAGGAATTCTTCATGTTCGTTAACCTGAACCGAATCAGGGGGAGATGAAATACGACCAGGAAACAAATTTGGAATCATTGGTTTTAGTAGAGAGACATGGAGTACTGGGTGAACCTTTATGGAGTCTGGAAGCTCAAGTCGGAAAGCAGCTGGACTGACCTGTGTCAAAATTTTAAAGGGACCCAGAAATCTTTTACCTAGTTTAGCGGTAGGCACACTCATTTTCAGACTTCGTGTAGAAAGCCAGACCTTGTCGCCAACCTTAAACACTGGTGCAGCTTTACGATGCTTGTCTGCAGTCTTTTTATAGGTGTCCTGGGCATGATGTAATGTCTCTTTTAGTATCTTGAGGTTATCTTGTAGCAATTTTATTCGTATATTATTAAAAATAGGGCACTAAATGCCAAAAGTACTGAGTGTAGGCGTAGGCACACAGATCCACGGTCCCTGATAAATGTCAGGAAACAGGTGATATTGAAAAACCTTTCAATCAATATGACACAAGACAGGGGTAGCAGTAGTACTCCTCAACCACTTGCCATAGCGTTGCAAAGGTAAACAAGCCTCCTTGGAATGTCCTGTATGCACATAGAAACAGACGTGCCACACTCTGGACATGCACAGGGGACCTAAGAAAATGTAGATGTGGTCTGGTTTCTACAATAATCTCAGCCATAGCTCAATATGGGATGTGTATTTCTCCATAGCGTCACTGAACACAAATTCCTTCTCCCACTAGCCCAGATAGAGATTGGCATAGGTGGGAGTACAAGGGCTACCCATGGCCACTCCTCTGAGCTGATGGAAAATCTTACGTTCAAAGAGAAAAAAATTGTGTTCCAGCACAAATCTCAGTAATTTCAGAATCAATTGGTTGTGGGCATGGAATTGGATACCCCTATCCTGGAGAAAGTATTCCACCGCTTGACAACCCAAGGTATGCGGGATGGAGCTATAGAGCACTTCCACATCCAGACTCGCAAGGTGCACGTTGGTTTCAACCCTAATGCCCTCCAATTTTCTCAGCACCTCCATCGTATCTCTCACATACGATGGAAGTGCCACAACAAAGGGTCTGAGTATCCTGTCGACATATACAGTGGCATTCTGGGAGATACTCCCAATGCCAGACACAATAGGCCGACCTTTAAGGGGATGTAGTCCCTTATGAACCTTAGTGAGGCTATAAAAGGTAGCCATTTGTGGGCAATTACCCAATATAAAAGCAAATTCCTGATCATTAATGATCTTGGATTGCTTAGCATCCACGAGAATATTTTTGAGTTCAACTTGAAATCTTTGTGTGGGGTTGTCAACTAAGGTCTGATAGCACCCCCGATCTCTTAGGATATTCATACACATGGTGACGTACTGACTCCGGTCAAGAACCACAACATTGCCTCCCTTGTCCGAGGGTTTGATAACTATTTCTGTCTGGAGTGCCGATGCTTCATTTAATGTTAAATTGTAGGCATGATATTGATTCTGTTCCAACTTAGCAAGCTGGTCAGTGACCACTTTCAGGAAAACATCCAATAGGGTGTTGTCATTGAGGGGTGGATTCTTATTTGAGGGTAGCCTCAAATCAGTAAAAAGTCCCTCCCCCACTTCCCTCTGACCCTCATCCCAAAGTTCCCCCAACATCCTATCATGGGGAAGATCTTCTTCCAGAATTCCCAATTCCTCACATTGGCGCTTGTCATGGGTCTTGAATTTTTTTTTCTATTTGAGCTTTCTAATAAAGAGGTTCAGATCTTTAACCCAAGCGAATAGGTTAAACCCATTGGTAGGAATAAAGGACAATCCCTTACTTAAAACCTTGGTCTCATCAGTGGTTAGTGGTCTTACTGACAAATTAATAAGCTGCATTTCATCATCCCTATTGGAACTGTCACCAGTTACAAATCTCTTTGATCCCTCAGGAGGTAGTCTGAAATTGGATGGCTTCTGCCTAAAAAACCCTCCCTATTGTTGGCTCGTCCTCTACTTCTCCCTCTTTGAGAGGGACGTGATTGAGCTCTACCCTGAGGCCTATTGCTCCGGGCTGTCCTTAATGGATATCTCTGGGTATCTGAGTCCGACATGTCAGGTTCGGAAGACGACAATTCCGTGTCAATCTCATGACACCCAGAGGACTTGAGCCCAAAATCAAAGACCCTCCCCTCTTTGAAGTCAGTTGTATCGCGAACATACTGGAAGTGTTTGCGTTCTTTGATATGCGCTGTGAATTTATCAATTGCCATTTGCAATGTACTTTCTTTTTTCTCAAAGTCAGCGCTACCTGCAAACTTCCTGACATGCTCGATCCCTTCCTTTAATTCTTTGGAGCTACGTGCAAGTTGAATTTTTTCCACATCTAGCAACAAGCCCATAAAGCGCAAGGACAAGTCTATTGACTCCTTTTCCCATTTCTTAATGAGGTCCCCAGAACGTAATCTGGCTGCTGGTATGAGGTTGATTCTAAGACCTCTCGGCACAATGTGATTTTTCAAATACGTCTCAATAGTTTGGACTTCCCACCATGAGCGAATGTGGTCCTTGTAGGATTTAGTAAGATATTTAAAAGCACTGTGATGCTTACAGTCTGTGACTGGGATGCCAACTCGCATTCTGAGAAAACCTCCCTCGCATCACATAGCCACTTATCAGTGTTAATGTCAGCTGTAAGGAAACCTGCCATCCCCTTTTTTTTTGTTTCAGAGATTAAATTGTTAAATTCCAAAAAATCAGTGTAAGTAGTAAACGTTAATTAATAAATGTATAGTACTGCCTAGAAAAACGTTAAAAGTAGTTTTCCTCTGTCACACTGTGACACTTACTCTGTTGCTGCAGCAATGTATATATGAGATCGCCTGAAATTCCCCTAGCAACTGGTGATGTGTTCTGCATCGTGGTGATTGGCTGTGATGTCATTAGGAGGCCGGTCTATGTCAGTGGGCGTCATTCCGGCGTTGTGATACACTGATTGGTCCTGGCTTTCCATCACACCTCTGAAGGAGGTGGGGCTAGCCGTATAAGGCACTCGAGTTTCTCCAGCGCGTGTTAGACCAGTTATCAGTGTCTCAGTGCACGCCGGAGAATACAAAACAAACAGCAGAAAATGTGCTGTTCGGCAGTTCATTAATAATAAGCGAATTTAACCCCTGAGGATGCTGCCCTGTAGTTACAGGGCTGCAGAAACGCGTTGGGACGTTGCTTTACTGTGGTAACCAGACCACATCTACATTTGCTTAGGTCCCCTGTGCATGTCCAGAGTGTGGCACGGAGGCTTGTTTACCTTTGCATCGCTATGGCAAGTGGTTGAGGAGTACTACTGCTACCCCTGTCTTGTGTCATATCGATTGAAAGGTTTTTCAATATCACCTGTTTGCTGACATTTATCAGGGACCGTGGATCTGTGTGCCTACGCCTACACTCAGTACTTTTGGCATTTAGTGCCCTATTTTTAATACTATGCGAATAGAACTACTTTTAACGTTTTTCTAGGCAGGACTATACATTTATTAATTAACGTTTACTACTTACACTGATTTTTTGGAATTTATCTTGTAGCAACTCCAATCTAGCAGTTACAGCGGGAATGGAAGATTCTCTTTGGAAATTAGGAAGGAGACTTGGATGATAGCCCAAATTGGCATAGAAAGGACTTTGTCTTGTGGATGAGTGTTGGGAGTTATTGTAGGAGAACTCTGCTGTTGGTTGAATGTCAACCCAATCATCTTGCAGATGGCAAATATAACAATGAAGATATTGTTCCAGTGACTGATTAGTACGTTCTGTTTGACCATTGGATTGCAGATGGAAAGCAGTCGATAAATTAATATGGATATTGAGAGCAGAACAAAATCTGAGGCATCTGCTTCAATGATAAAAGGGAGCCTTGGATCAGGATAAATCAAGATGGGGCTGTTGTAAACCTCATCTTCAATGCAGAAAAAGCCTTCTCAGCTTCTGAGGACCAAATAAAGGATGATCCCTTCTTAGTTAATTGAGTGATTGGAGAAGCAATCTTGGAAAAGTCTTTAATGAAGCGTCTATAGAAGTTGGCAAATCCTATGAACCTCTGAACCTCCTTAACGTTTCTAGGAATTGGCCATTCTATTACAGCCTGAACCTTGCTGGGATCCATTTGTAAACCTTGAGGTGAAATTATATAGCCCAGGAACAGAACTTGTGTCTGATGGAATTCACACTTTTCCAAGTGAATGCAAAGGTTATGTTTCTGAAGACGCTCTAGCACAGTTCGAACCTGATCTTGATGCTCTTCTAGAGAATTTGAGAAAATTAATATGTCATAAAGATAAATGACAACAAATTGGTCCAGTAAATCCCTAAAAATGTCATTAATGAAATGTTGGAACGTTGCAGGGGCATTGCACAGTCCGAAAGGTATTACCAAATATTGATAGTGTCCATATCTGGTTCGAAAAGCAGTCTTACATTCATCACCTGGTCGTATTCGGGTTAAATTGTACGCACCTCGTAAGTCTAATTTGGTGAAGATCTTAGCCAAGGAGAGCCTCTCCAACAATTCAGAGATAAGTGGGAGAGGATAGCAGTTCTTGATTGTGATTTTATTCAATTCTCTGTAATCGATGCAAGGTCTTACGGAACCGTCTTTTTTCTTTACAAAGAAGATAGGTGCCCCTGCTGGAGATGTAGAACCACGAATAAAACCCTTTGCTGAGTTTTCTTCTAAGTACTCCTTAAGAACCTTTAATTCAGGTTTGGCTAATGGGTATGTACGTCCAAAGGGTATGGCTGCTTCAGGTAATAAACCCACTGGGCAATCATATGGCCGGAGAGGTGGTAATTGTTCAGCATTTTTCTTATCACAGACGTCAGAGAATTATTTATATTGAGGAGGTAATTGTTCTGCCACTTTAGAACAGAGGCTATTGGTAGTATTAATATTTATGAAAGAGGATACAGAATCAGCCTGAGCAGCAGCAATCTCCTGGGGAAAAGAAATGGTCTTTTATTCCCAGTTAATAGATGGGTTTTGTGTCGTCAACTAAGGAATCCCCAAAATAACAGGAAACTGAGGGGATGAGATAAGCAAGAAGTTAAGGGCCTCGCAGTGATTTGGTTCAATTACTATGTTTAACTGTTCAGTTTCATGAGTAACCCGACCTGAGCTCAAAGGTGAACCATCTACGGTTTCCATCAATACTGGTGTTGGCTTTTCTCTGAATTTAATTTGATTGTTCTGAGCAAACGTAATGTCCATAAAATTGCCATTTGCCTCAGAATCCACCATCGCGGAAGTGGAAATCCAACAAGACCCAACTTGGAATCGAATTGGAATGGAGATGTGCGAACTATTGTTTTCTTTGTTCTCAGTTGCTGCTAATGGGGACAGACGAGGGATCACTGCGTACACATGCTGAGGCGTACTGGAAATGATAGACTCCTGGTCATAAAGGTCAGCGTCTGCCAATGTTGCTAGTCTTTTGAGGTCTTTTGAGACAGTTTGACACATAATGTCCAGGTTTGCCACAATACAGACACAAGTTCTCCTGGCGCCGTTGCTCTCTTCTTTCATCAAGACTCTGTTTGTGAACTGCGTCTACTTGCATAGATTCAGTCTCCAGTTCATTAGTGGATTTAAACTCAGAGTTCCATGAATAATTGGAGACCATGGGTTCATGATAACTGGAATAACTCCAAGTGGAAGCCTTCTTTTCTCATCTTCTCTCAACCAGTCGAGCATCAATACAAAGACAATGGTTAATAAAAGGTTCAAGTTCTGTGGGAGTCTCGGCTCGGGCCAATTCATCTTTGATTGGGTGAGAAAGTCCCTTATGATAGACAGATAGCTGTGCTTCAGAATTCCATGTGGTGTGAAGAACCCATCTTCGAAAATCTGCAGTATATTCTGCTACTGAGCGTCTCCCCTGACGTAGCCTCAATAATGTCTTTTCGGCAGTATCTCTCCGATTTGGATCATAAAAAGTTTGTCTCATTGCTGTGAGGAAGTCATCAAGTTTCTCCAGTATTGGACTACTAGATTCAATATAAGGAGTGGCCAAAGCCAAAGATGCGTCTTTCAGAAGTAAAAGGATACACCGTACCTTTAATCTTTCAGATCTGAAATGAGACTCATATAATTCAAAATGCATCCGACACTGACTAATGAATCCACAAAACTTTTGGGGATCTCCTCCGAAACGGGCTGGAAGAAGAGGGAGAGTACCCGGTGAAGCTGCAGATTGTGGAACTGATCAATTCTCCAAATCGGAAATGCGCCTTTCTTGCTGGAATAATTTAGTTATAAATTCCTGAAAACCATTATGTGCATCACGGATCTTTTGCGAACAGACTTGAACCTCCTGAGTCACATGTACCTCAAGGGCAGCAAAACTATTCTTCAGGGATATTAATTGACTCTGGCATTCAATTAATACAGTGCTTAAACCTGCTACACGTCGCTTAACAGGTATGTCCTCGGCAGGATCCATTTGTTTGCTTGAGTATTCTGTCACGATACTGGTGTATTAAGCTGGGTCCTTTTAGCTGAAGAGCAAACATACAGATATAGCAGGTTTTCAGATGAACCCGGGTTGGTACACAAGCAGGTAGTCAGAGGAAGCCGGGTCGGTACACAAACAGGTAGTCAGATGAAACCGGGTCGATACACAAGCAGGTAGTCAGATGAAGCTGGGTCGGTACACAAGCAGGTAGTCAGATGAAGCCGGGTCGGTACACAAGCAGGTAGTCAGATGAAGCCGGGTCGGTACACAAGCATGTAGTTAGATGAAGCCGGGTCGGTACACAAGCAGGTAGTCAGAGGAAGCCGGGTCGGTACACAAGTAGGTAAATATTCCAACAGGAGCAAGTGCAAGGCAGCAGGAGCAGAGCAAACAGATACTCAAGTAAAGGCTATATTCAGGAAGTACCTATTTATAGGCCCAAACAGAAAACAGCAACCAAGATGGAGGTAAAACTGGCCATCTTGGAAAAGGGCAAGTTCAATGGGTTATAGTGGCCTCTTGTGGCTGGAGGTGGTAATGGCTGATGATATTCCTAACACCTACATAATGTGATCGGCGCTGTAATGTAGATTACAGCAGTATTTTTTATTTAGAAAAACGATCATTTTTGACGGAGTTATGACCTATTTTAGCTTTATGCTCAAGTGTCCTGACAGTGAATATACATTACCTCCTGCCAGGACGGGATGTCTATTCGAATCCTGATACTTCTGTATCGGTTGATTTACAGCAGAGCAGGGGTAGTCTCGCTGTAAATGGCAGTTTACAGCGTAATCTCGCGAGACTACCACTGCTCTGCTGTAAATCAACTACAAACGATAGAGAAGTGTCAGGATTCTGAATACACATCCCGTCCTGGCTGGAGGTAATGTATATTCATTGTCAGGACACTTGAGTAGCGTTAGTGTGTGTGTATGTTTCTGCATATAGTGTTCTAGTAAGAACACTATTGCAGCGTAAATGAATGGAGAAGTGTATGACGCTGATTGGTCACTGATTGGTCAGCACCATAACGGACAGGCATCTGCTAGGTCATGCCAGAGGCATGATCTAGCAGGCATTCACTACAGACAGACCTGGGGGCCTTTATCAGGCCCCCGGCTGCCATCGGAGACACAGACACTCGGTGATCTTATCACCGGGTGTCGGTGGGATGAGAGAAAGCTCCCTCCTTCTCTCCAAAACCACTCAGATGCGTTGCACGCTATTGAGCACCACATCTGAAGGGATAAACAGGTGAGATTGATACTAATATCGATCTCACACGTTCGAGCAGGGACGCCCCCAGCCCTCAGCTACCTCTGGCAGCTGGGAGCAGGGAGATTTGACAGCTTCCTGCTCTGTTTATTTATTCCAATGCAGTGACGTAAAAAGTCTATTGAATCGGAATAAAGCCCATTAGTGACCGACGTAAAAACACTATGGGGCGGTCACTAATGGGTTAAGAAACTCATTAGCATAAAGCTAAAATAGGTTATAACTCCATCAAAAATGATAGTTTTTCTAAATAAAAAACACTGCTGTAATCCACATTACAGCGCCGATCACATTATGTAGAAGATAGGGTACTTATAATGTGGTGACAGAGCCTCTTTAAACAAGGTCTAAGTCCATCACGTTTAAACTTTTTAGGCTTACAAACCCCAGTTCATCCAGAGGAAGGCAAAACCCACTCTATATAGAGGACTTGTCGGCTCTCCTCACGTCTGTTTAGTACATAAAAGTATTCCCCATGAATCAACAATTCTGGAGCATCTTTTCTCAGAACTCTGCGTTATGCTGTTCCTCTGTTATTCTATCTGAAAATGTAAAATTAAATTGAGAAAAGGGTGTAACCATTACCCCTGTGAAAGAGCTGTGTCCCTACACCGTCTGATATTGACAGCACTGATTGGACACTGTCAGACTGTATGGACACGCCCCCGGCTGGTAACACCTAGATATCAAATCATTCATACATACAGCAGCTCAGACATCTTGTAGATCAGTTCTAAGATCTTCTTCTCATGTATCATGAGGGGAAGGCACTGTGATGGGGCTCTGACTACTGCTCCATCCTCCTGACTCATGCATGATGGGAGTCGTACAGTCACCCGATGTCTTCACTATTGTGTACTCCTGCGTATGGAGAGAGACAATTAGAGAACTGAACACAGTATTCCCCCCTCAGTAGAAAGAGGGAGATTGTGACCCCGCTCTATAGACCTCTAGCATACCTCCCAACCATCCCGGATCCGGTGGGACAGTCCCAGTTTCTCACCGCTGTCCCACCGTCCTGGCGGTCTGCAAAATGTCCCGCTGGGCGCTGCTTCCAAACAGCTGATCGCTGCTGACTGCAGCAGCGATCAGAATAAGGCAGGAGTCTTGCAGCAGTGTTCTCACTGCTATCGATGCCGGCCCGGGAGTGGACCAGTCCAGTCACCTGACCTGTCATCTGACCCACCGGTCGGGTGACTGGACTGGTCCACTCCCGGGCCGGCATCGACACCAGTAAGAACGCCGCTGCAAGACTCCTGACTTCTGACGTGAGTGATATCAAAAGCAGAGCGGAGAGTGGCAGCAGTAGGCTACCTCTACCGCTCTCCGCTCTGGCGGCAATGTTGCACCTACTGGGGGGCTGTGTGGAGCTATTTACAGGGGGGCTGTATCTGGTGCTATCTGCAGGGGGGCTGTATCTGGCGCTATATACTGGGGGGCTGTGTGTGGCGCTATCTACAGGGGGGCTGTGTCTGGCGCTATCTACAGGGCGGCTGTGTCTGGAGCTATCTACAGGGGGGCTGTGTCTGAATCTATCTACAAAGGCTGTGTCTGGAGCTATCAACAGGGGGGCTGTGTGTGGAGCTATCTACAGGGGGGTTGTGTCTGGAGCTATCTTCAGGGGGGCTGTGTCTAGAGCTATCTACAGGGGGCTGTGTCTGGCGCTATGTACAGGGGGCTGTGTCTGGCGCTATCTACAGGGGGCTGTGTCTGGAGCTATCTACAGGGGGCTGTGTGTGGAGCTATCTATAGTGGGGCTGTGTCTGGAGCTATCTACAGGGGGCTGTGTGTGGAGCTATCTACAGTGGGGCTGTGTCTGGAGCTATCTACAGGGGGCTGTGTGTGGCGCTAGCTACAGGGGGGCTGTATCTGGAGCTATCTACAGGGGGGCTGTGTGTGTCGCTATATACAGGTGGGCTGTGTCTGGCGCTATCTACAGGGGGGCTGTGTGTGGAGCTATCTACAGGGGGCTGTGTCTGGAGCTATGTACAGGGGGGCTGTGTTTGGAGCTATCTACAGGGGGGCTGTGTGTGTAGCTATCTACAGGGGGGCTGTGTGTGGCGCTATCTACAGGGGGCTGTATCTGGAGCTATCTATAGGGGCTGTGTGTGGTGCTATCTACAGGGGGGTTGTGTGTGGTGCTATATACAGGGGGGGCTGTATCTGGAGCTATCTACAGGGGGCTGTATCTGGAGCTATCTACAGGGGGGTTGTGTGTGGATCTATCTACAGGGGGGCTGTTTGTGTCGCTATCTACAGGGGGGCTGTGTGTGGCGCTATCTACAGGGGGCTGTATCTGACGCTATGTAGAGGGGGCTGTGTCTGGAGCTATCTACAGGGGGGCTGTATCTGGAGTTATGTACAGGGGGCTGTGTCTGACGCTATGTACAGGGGGGCTGTATCTGGAGCTATCTACAGGGGGGCTCTGGTGGATGAGTTTTCCATTGACTGGTAGCAGAGTTACACAACTGGAAAAAAAATCCCCATCATGTAACTCTGCTACCTGTCAATTGAATAGTCATCAACCACAGGGTCTCCCTCTTGACTTTCATTATTCTCAGCTTTTTGGTTTGTCCTGCAGCTGCTGCCGCCATGATGAGCAAATGTTATACCCAAGTTAGGAAAAGTAACACAAAGATGACATAACCGGATCCATAATATCTGTGATATCCAGACAGTCTAGAGATCCACAGTGACAATGTGCGCGTGTTATTTGCAGAAGGATCTGGCCGTGATTTGATGTGTTGATGCGGGATATTGGGCGTGGCTTAAAATGTCCCTCTTTTCCGAATTCAAAAGTTGGGAGGTATGCCTCTAGTGACACTGTAACACTGGAGACCTCACCTACAAAAAAACATTGAGAAAATTGAATGAGGCCAAAACTAAAAAGGAAATAATATTGGAGGCGACTAGATGGACCATGTGCTCTCCTCCTGTCATCATCTTCTATGTTTCTATATAGATGTCATCCTGATCCTCCTGGTTCCTTGTCATTCTTATTGCTCTACAACATTACTATTAGTGGCGGATTAAGTAAACCATAGGCTCTGGGCTGTTACCCAAAGTTGGGCCCCCCTTCTCCACCGCCGCCCTGTAACTATTGTTAACACTTCCTTTTTGTCCAGACATTAACAAATGGGTGTTACTACTCCCCTTGTCAAAAGGCAGTGTCCCCACATACTGACAGTCTCCAACCATTGCTGACAGTATCGCACCGTGTAGGGACACATTCTCCTGACAAGGGGAATAGTAACACTTATTTGTCTATCAGTCCTGGACTGCACAAAGACCTTTTCTGAAATACAAGGATTTCCTATAATAAACATGTCAGGAGAGATGACAGATTGTCTATACATCTAGTGACTCACAGGTGACGACTTCGTTTTTTTTCCTTTTTTCTACTCCATCCGGTCCAAACTTCATGACGACTTTTCCCGGCCATGACCCATTTCTGCAGAATTTGCCACTCAGATGTATTTGGCTCCTCACTTTCCAACATTTCCACACCTATAAACAAAGATAAAATTATCATGGTGCCACACACTGTGCCCCTAAATATAATAGCACCAAACACTGCGCACCTGAATAAAATAGTACCAAACGCCGGGCCCCTAAATATTATAGCACCATAGACTGCGCCCCTGAATATAATTGTGTCAAACACTGTATAGTAAAGCACCACATACACACAGCCCCTGTAGATAGCACCACACACAACCTCCCGTAGATAGCGCTACTCACAGCCCCCTGTAGATAGCGCTACACAGCCCCCCCTCTGTAACTAGCGTCACATAGACCTCCCCCTCTTGTATAAAGTGCTACACAGCAATCCCCCTTAGATATAGTGATACACAGCGCTCCCCATTCTATATAGTGCTATACAGCAATCTCCCCTTCTATATAGTGCCACATAGCGCCACCCCCCCTTGTATATAGTGCTACACAGCTCCTCCCCCTTGGACCTGCAGCTCTTGTAATTGCTCAGTATAATGTCCTCCATAGCTTCCCCACAGTATATTGCCACCCATAGCTGCCCCATACAGTATAATGCCCCCATAGCTGCTACACAGTATAATGCCCTCCATAGCTGCCTCTACACAGTATAATGCCCTCCATAGCTGTCTCTACACAGTATAATGCCCTCCATAGCTGCCTCTACACAGTATAATGTTCCCCTTAGCTGTCCTACACAGTATAATGCCCCCTAGCTGCTACACAGTATAATGCCCTCCATAGCTGCCTCTACACAGTATAATGTTCCCCTTAGCTGTCCTACACAGCATAATGCCTCCATAGCTGCTACACAGTATAATGCCCTCCATAGCTGCCTTTACACAGTATAATGTTCCCCTTAGCTGTCCTACAAAGTATAATGCCCTCCATAGCTGCCTCTACACAGTATAATGCTCTCCATAGCTGCCTCTACACAGTATAATGTTCCCCTTAGCTGTTCTATACAGTATAATGCCCTCCATAGCTGCCTCTACACAGTATAATGCCCTCCATAGCTGCCTTTACACAGTATAATGTTCCCCTTAGCTGTCCTATACAGTATAATGCCCACATAGCTGCCTCTACACAGTATAATGCCCTCTATAGGTGCCTCTACACAGTATAATGTTCCCCTTAGCTGTCCTATACAGTATAATGCCCCCATAGCTGCCTCTACACAGTATAATGCCCTCCATAGCTGCCTCTACACAATATAATGTTCCCCTTAGTTGTCCTATACAGTATAATGCCCCATAGCTGCCTCTACACAGTATAATGCACTCCATAGCTGCCTCTACACAGTATAATGTTCCCCTTAGCTGTCCTATACAGTATAATGCCCCCATAGCTGCATCTACACAGTATAATGCCTCCATAGCTACCTCTACACAGTATAATGTTCCCCTTAGCTATCCTATACAGTATAATGCCACCATATGTACGTACCTAATAAAAAAAATAACATAATTACTTGCCTATCCCCGTTCCCACGACGGGTGGGGGATGCTTCTCCTCCTCTGCACTGTCCCATGAGTGACTCGGTGCAGACAGGTGCAATGACATCACTACATCGCGCCTGCCTGCGCCGAGCCGCTCACGGCAGAATGAATGATGGAGCAAGGCTCCAGCATTCAACCAAATTGAATCTGCGTCCTGGGGATACAGGTTCAGTTGGAAGCGGGACCAGCGCGGTCCACAGCGGCAGTTAGAAGCGCTAGAGCGCTGCATAGTTTTTTAAGATTATGTGCGGTTCGGGCGGCCATGGGTCCCCTGGGAGCCGCAGGCCCCAGGCGGCCGCCCGAACCGCCCATATGATAATCCGCCATTGATTACTATTGCTGCATTGGTGATATGACACATAACTGACCATATTGGTGGCTGATCTTCAGCTTTTCTGCTGTTGGCTTCTTGACGGCGCTTGGAAGGTCTGGACGCTGTTATACGGGACACTGGATTCTTCCTATTACTTCCTATTATGTAATGTCCCTTCTCTATGTGTGACTTCTTCTATAATGTAGAAAAGTTTACCTCTCCGCTCAACAGGTAGATGATCTCCAAAGGGAAGTCTAATATTCTTCTGCTCACCTCATTCCTGTCCTTGTCCATCCATGGTGGGTCATTCAGGAGAAGGAACGTTGTGGAGGAGAAGATGAGAAAACTGGAGGAACTGGAGGATCTAGTACTGCAGACGTCTTTATGAAGAAAGGAGAAGATGGAAATCATACAGGGGACAACATCATGTGTGACATACAGAACCTCACTTATTGATCATTGAGAGAAACATCTTCTCAGAGCCGTCACCCCATGGAATAAAGGGGTATTCCTAGCACAGACATTTCTCCCCAGGATATGCCAGAAATGTCTGATAGATGCGGCTCCACCTCTGGCGGTGCTCGGCTGTTTCTGGAACTCCTATACAAGTGAATGGAGAGAGTCGTGCACACGTGTGGTCACCTCTACATTCATTCTCCGCCTGGATGCAGTCATCACCTCACCAGACGGGTTGGGGGACCCCTGTTCTCCACATAGAGTTGGGACCCCCATATATCAGACATTTATGGCATATCTCTCAGATGAGAAGAGTAAAATGAAGACATCCCCCCCCCCCCCACATAATGAAGACCTGACTCCTGACTACCTGACACACGGTGGATACTGGGGAGACATTGCTGACATCTCACAAGACGTGGTGCACACTATGCAGTCAGTGTTTGATATGAACTGTGAGGTTCTGCAGCAGCTGAGGTGACATTATATATATATAAAGGGGACATGCAGTGTAATCTCTTGTCACCTAAGTGTTTGGGAGGGGGCTCCTCTGTAAGATCATTCTCACCTCAAGATTGTGGAGTAATGATGAGTTGTCAATTTCAATTGTGTACAGAAAAAAAACAAAAAACTTCACCTAACAAAATGTTTTATTATGGATTTTTTTTGAACTGTAAATAATTGTTATCATCCCAAAAATAACGTCCGGGCTTATAAATGATGATATTTTACGACTTCTTTCAGCGTGAAGTATAAAGAGCTCAGAAACATTATTGTAAAGTGTCTTCCCATTTGCGGTCAGGACTGGATGACATCAGGATGGTGTAAGAGCTATTCCAGAGAGACCCCAACACGAGGACAAGTCTCCCCCTCCCCCGAGTTTATGTGACAGTAAAATACGGAGTCATAGCCGATCCTGGAATTATAACAAAGCTACAAATAGTTCTTTGCCTTGTACAGATAACGGGGTGTCACTAGTAAGACAGATATAGATTATAATACATCACGTCATTTATCTCATCCGCTCTCTACAATGTCAGGTTCAATATGTCAGTTGTACAACATTAATGGTGCGAATACATAAACCCCTTCTAGATAGTAACAAGAAAGACGCAAGTAATCCATCAGTCATGTCCAAATGCGGCCAGCCCCATGACAACACTGAATGTCATAGTGCGGGAAGAGAAGTATGGAGCGGGTTTACCGGCTGGGCCTGCTACATATACGCTGCGGGTGTATTACAGCTGACAACTCGCACTAACAGCCAGGATCAGAGAGCATGCCGATCCCGGACATTTTACTACTTAGATGCTGTGGTCAATAACGACTGTGGAATCTAAGCTTTTAGAAAGGGGGTGGTTCTCTCTGACAACTCATCGGCCCCTCGCGACGCAATCACTGGGTGCAGATGGTTGTCATGGCAGCCTGGGGGGGAGGGGGTAATGAAGGTCTGCCATCTTTCTGCCCTTAATATTAATCATGATATACTGCAATATATTAGTATTACAGGTAGGGCTGGGTGATTTTTTTATTTGAATCTCGATTTTCTTATTTTTTTCTGTTTATTTAACAGTAATACCAAGAGATAATTTTATAAATTATTTTCTTTATATAAATAACTTTTTAACATGTATTACTATAATTATTGTACGGAAGTTGACAACTTTCAACCTCTGCAAATACCTTTTTATCCTGGCATCTACAACAGGGGGTAAGGGGTGCGATCTACACGGGAGAGTGGGAATGCAATCTGCAAGGGAGTGTGTTGGTGAGATTTGCAATGGGGGGTGGTGTTGCAATCTGCAAACGGGGTGGTGGTGCGATCTACAAGCGCGGTGGTATCTACAGGTCAGTGTGGCTATATACCAGGAGTCTCTGCTTCCCCATACAACTGTTGTTCTGTAGTGTATCATTTTGTTCAGTACAGAACAGAAGTTCCATAGGGAAGCAAGGACAGAGCGGGGCGCAGCTTGTCAGACGGGACAGATCAAGCAGTGGTGAGGCGGAGCTTCCTCCTGCAGAACGGCGGCAATAAAGAATCGATACAAAGATTCTGCTAAAAAACAGAATCATCTAGAACCATTGCGGGCGAATTAATCAAATGAATTTGATTAATCGCCCAGCCCTAATTACAGTGTATTGTACCATCGATCTTATCATCTAATCTCCCCCAGGGGCGAAATTAGTTACAATTTTTAGCTATGTACAAAGTACAGTAAAAAATAGTGTATTGATTAGCCAATAAACGTATCATACCTACAATACTTTTGTCTTTTTTGACACAAAAGTATTTAACATGGAATATAATTGTGTACAAATAATAAAAAAATATAAAAAAATGTTAATAAAAACTTCCCATTTTTTCTCTAAAGTAACATGAAAAACAAAATGTTAAACATAACAGGTATCACCACAGGGACCCAAAACCCAAACCTGAGGGGAAATACATGAAATTGATGATGGCATATTAGTTGTGGCCCTATTGATTATATGGATTGAGGTTTATAATCATAATATATAATCTCTGTAATTTAATATGAGAAAAGGGGGGGGGGGGTTTGAAATGATGGTCAATTTTCTTATATTCTCTGTATGAAATTCCATTGTGAATTATCAAGTAGGATGCTGGATTCTATTCCACCTGTAATGACCTTCTCCACCCTTCTATTTTAGAAATATGCAATCCTTGAATGTTCTTTGCATAACCTAGACATAGCTAGCAATTAGCATGACCATGGGATTACAGCGCTCACCCCCTTCAAACCCTTTTACTTAACCTCCCCTTCAATACCGTCCACCCCCTTTTCTGCTTCATGGCCCTTCCTCTCTACCATGCCACTCTCCCATCCCTAATAACACACACGAGACAGTGGGTTGGAAAATTTCGGCCACAGCAGCAATTTTATTAACAAATTTACATGAACATAAAACATAGCTTTATAAATAACATTACTAGGAAAGGGAAGTCCTTGGAGCTCCAAAACTTTGGCGCCTAACTGCCCCATGTATAGCTACTTACCCCCAGCCGTCTCCCTACAGGCTCAGGGGCACCTTTCTACTCCGCAGTTGGCTTGCCAAGTATGTAAAACCACTCCCCGGGACACCACCCAGCTGGAGGCCAAAATACGCCCATATCCATGAGCAATTATGTACTTGTTAGGGACCATACCTCTGATGAATCCCCCACTTCAAATTACCACCAACTCCAAGGACCCCCCAATCCGCCAACAATGCCACCGTGACTCCACTCCTACCGGTCACCACCAGTCGTCCCCTGTAAAAGAAAAAACACCAGCAGCAACAAAGAATGCATATCGCAAAAAACAAACATAACACCTAACCTTAAGGGAGGGAGGGCGGGACAAGGGCTAACCTGCTTTTTTGGGCGTGAATGGCGCGAACCTGGCCCTCATCCTACCTATATGCCCTCGTTAACCTCGCCCCCTCCTAAACCACCCCCTTCTCCTTCCTCCCCCTCCACCATTTGAACTTTTCACCTCTTTCCTTCTCCCCTGCAACCCTGGTCATATCTGCCTCTCCCAATCATTTCATGTTGTGTCCGGCCATTTCTGTATGGCTGAACGCCCAGACATAAAGTTATCACATTTGCAACTATTTCTCTTTATCCCAGCATTGACATATGTATGTGAATATAACTCCCCCATTTAGAAGAACAAGCTATTGTATTTTTGCCAAGATAAATAGTTCAGCTAGTGTCAGCATCTAATGAAGAATTATAGTTTTATATTTGAAATGTATTGTATGTCTGTGATTGACTTAATATAAAATATTCTCATGGTTAGCTATTGTCTGAATAGGAGTTATTGTCACAATGCCTCTGATTGGTTTACATCAAACCTACACCCCTTTTGAATGATATTATTGTAATTGTTTTTGGAAATAAACCTCAGAGGAGTATTTTTGAGCATACGGTACAAGCAATGTGTGTGTCTCTTACTTCTCTCCAATAGATCTATATAATCTATGATCTGGATCTGGATAAAACTCCTGGAATGAGTGTCGGTTGGAACACTCTTCTAAATTTCAGTCTAATATAATTTGAGCCATGACTTCCGCAACAGTTTGAATAATTATAATATAACATTATTTACCTGCACGGTGAACACAGTATTAAAAAACACTACAATTGCTGTTTATTGGTTGCTCTAAAAAAAATAAAAATAAAAAGGTAGTAAAAAGTTGTCAAAAACTTTAGCTCGTCCCACAAAATATAATCCTTCACTCTGCTCCATCGACAGAAAAATAAAAAAGTTATAGCTCTGAGAAGGAGAGGGAAAAACTAAAACTAAAAATGGCCTGTTTGCTCAGTCTGGGTTTAGGAGTCCAGTGGGCGGTGTCACTCAATGATTGATAGCTCTCTGTATACACACTCATACAGGGGTGACTGATAATAGAGAGAACACCCGACCAGCGCTGCTCTCTACCTCTTATGCTGCAATCGCTGAAGGACCTGTGATATTTGATCACATGACACAAGGGGGCGGGACTTCTGTGCCGTGTGGAGAAGTGATGATTTCAGTCTGGATAACAGCCTGGACATGTTGGGAGTTGTAGTTCTCTCTTCTTATACCTTCTCCCTGTAATGTTCTCTTTTACCCTGTAATAACAGTCTGGACATGCTGGGAGTTGTTGTTCTCTCCTCTTATAACTCATCCCTGTAATGTCCTCAGATATCCCATACTAACAGCCTGGACATGCTGGGAGTTGTAGTTCTCTCCTTTTATACCTCTTCCCTGTCATGTCCTCTAATATTACATAATAAGAGACTGGACATGCTGGGAGTTGTAGTTGTCTCCTCGTATACCTAATCCTTGTAATGATATCACAAAATTACAGTCTGGACATGTTGGGAGTTGTAGTCCTCTCCTCTTATACCTCTCCCTGTAATGTCCTCTGATATCACATAATAACAGTCTGGACATGCTGGGAATTGTAGTTCTCTCCTCTTATACCTCTTCCCTGTAATCTCCTATTGTATCCCATAATAACAGGATGGACATGCTGGGAGTTGTAGTTCTCTCCTCTTATACCTCCTTTATACCTCCTCCCTATAATGTTCTCGGATATCCCATAATAACAGTCTGGACATGCTGGGAGTTGTAGTTCTCTCCACTTATATCTCCTCCCTGTAATGTCCTCTGCTATCACATAATAACAGTCTGGACATGCCGGGAGTTGTAGTTTTCTCCTCTTATACCCCTCTCTGTAATGTCCTCTGATATCAAGTAATAACAGCCTGGACATGCTGAGAGTTGTAGTTCTCTCCTCTTATACTTCTCCCTGTAATGTCCCGTAATATTCCATAATAACAGACTGGACATGCTGGGAATTGTAGTTCTCTCCACTTATACATCCTCCCTGTAATGTCCTCCGATATCCCATAATAGAAGTCTGAACATGCTGGGAGTTGTAGTTCTCTCCTCTTATACCTCCTTCCTGTAATGTACTCTGATATCCCATAATAACAGTCTGGACATCCTGGGAGTTGTAGTTCTCTCCTCTTATACCTCCTCCCTATAATGTCTTCTGATATCACATAACAGACTGGACATGCTGGGAGTTGTAGTTCTCTCCTGTTATACCTCCTCCCTGTAATGTCCTGTGACATTATGTCATTTCACTCCCCACCCGTCTCGCTGCTGTCCGTGCTGCACACCTCGGTTACTCTGGATATTCGCTGCTGCTGTTCATAATAATGGGACTCCACCGTGTAGATTAGTCGTGTGCTCAGAGTTTGTGGTCATCTATTTCCGGGAAAGAGGAATTAAGATCAAACAGAAAGTTACATAATTGTTTATTGGGAGTAATAAATCAACGGGCTGGTCTTCTCAGATACCAACAGTAAATGGCAAGAATCGATAGGCCTCTGGCTCAGATTTAGGCCGGATTCACACGAGCGTGTGCGTTTTGAGCGCGCAAAAATTGCTGCATTTTGCGCGCGCAAAAGGCACTTGACAGCTCCGTGTGTCAGCCCCGTATGATGCGCGGCTGCGAGATTTTCACGCAGGTGCCATCATTATGACACTCCGTTTGGATGTTTGTAAACAGAAAAGCATGTGGTGCTTTTCTGTTTTCATTCATACTTTTCATTGCTGTTGCGCGAATCACGCGCATCCCACGGAAGTGCTTCCGTGTGGTGCGCGTGCTTTTCACGCACCCATTGACTTCAATGGGTGCGTGATGCGCAAAATACGCACAAAGAATGGACATGTCGTGACTTTTACGCAGCGGACTAATGCTGCGTAAAAATCACAGAACTGTCTGCACGGCCCCATAGACTAATATAGGTCTGTGCGACGCGCGTGAAAATCACGCGCGTTGCACGGACGTATATCACGTTCGTCTGAATAAGCCCTTATAGAGGACGTGTTCATCTTGTGGACAGGGATTCAGACTGACTTTGAACAATTTGTCTCAGAACTTAATATCAATCAAGTGGGCCTCAGCTTCACCTCAGTGAATGACCCGGACAGCCTGGCATTCCTAGATGTCCGACTTTCCAGGGGTTTGGGAGGCAAGATTGAAACAGAGGTCTTCAGAAAATCTACTGCAACGAATAGTCTCCTGAGATGGGAGAGTGCCTACCCATATGCCCTCAAACGAGGCATACCCAAGGGACAATAGCTCCGTCTCAAGAGAAACTGTTCAAACACTAAGATTTTTATGATACAAGCTGCAGACATGAGAGATAGATTTCGTGAAAGAGGTTATCCAGATCATATTCTTAGGGATGCCTTTACTAATGCAATCAAAACCAAACGAAGTGACCTACTAATACCCACAGTAAAAACACCTACAAAGAATAATAAGATGCGCATCATAAGGACATTTGATGGGGCTCATGAACAGGTCAGAGAGGTTGTCCAGAAACACTGAGAGATCCTCATGGAAGATGCTGACCTGAAGGAAGCTTTAGGTGAGAGACCTCTGATCACTTTCTGAAGAAGTAAAAGTCTGAGAGACAAACTGGTACAAAGCCAATATAAACCAGTACCTGCTAATGATTTCTGGTTAACCCCTTCAGGACTGAGCCTGTTTCGGCCTTCAGGACGAAGCCGATTTTTCAAATCTGACATGTGTCACTTTATGTGGTAATAACTCTGGAATGCTTTTACCTATCCAAGTGATTCTGAGATTATTTTCTCGTGACATATTGTACTTTATGTTAGGGAAAAAATTTGGTCGATAAATTCAATATTTATTTGTAAAAAACAACAAGATTTAGAGAAAATTAGCAAAAATTAGCATTTTTCTAAATTTAAATGTATTTGCTTGTAAGACAGATAGTAATACCACACAAAATACTTACTAGTCTATATTTCCCATATGTCTACTTCTTTATGTTTGTATTGTTTTTTGAACATTCCTTTATTTTTCTAGGACGTTACAAGGCTTAGAACTTTAGCAGCAATTTCTCATATTTTCAAGAAAATTTCAAAAGCCTATTTTTTCAGGGACCAGTTCAGTTCTGAAGTGGCTTTGAGGGCCTTATATATTAGAAAGTCCCCATAAATCACCCCATTTTGAAAACTGCACCCCTCAAAGTATTCAAAACAGCATTCAGAAAGTGTTTTAACCCTTTAGACGTTTCACAGGAATGAAAGCAAAGTAGAGGTGAAATTTACAAATTTCATTTTTTTTTTCGAAAATTCATTTGTAATACATCTTTTCTGTACCACAGAAGGTTTTACCCAAGAAATGCAACTCAATATTTATTGCCCAGATTCTGCAGTTTTTAGTGGTCCTAGTGGTCCTAGTGGTCCACATGTGGTCCTAGTACGGTAATGGACTAAAACACCGGCCACAGAAGCAAAGGAGCACCTAGAGGATTTTGGGGCCTCCTTTTTTTAGAATATATTTTAGGCACCATGTCAGGTTTGAATAGGTCTTGTGTTGCCAAAACAGTAAAGACCCCCCAAAAGTGACTCCATTTTGGAAACTATACCCATCAAGGGATTTATCTATGGGTATAGTTAGCATTTTGAACCCACAGTTGTTTTGCTATATTTATTTGAATTAGTATGTGAAGATGAAAATCTACTTTTTTTGTGAAAAAACTTAGAAATTTGAAATTTTTACAAGGAATAAAGTATAAAAAACACCCCAACATATGTAAAGCAATTTCTTACGATTATAGCAATACCCCATATGTGGTAATAAACAGCTGTTTGGACCCACAGCAGGCCTCAGAAGAGAAGGAGCACCATTTGGATTTTGGATTTCTGATTTTGCTGGAATAGTTTTCAGTGCCGTGTCGCATTTGCAATGCACTGGAGAGATGAAAGCAGTGGAAACCCCCCAATAGTGACCCCATTTTGGAAACTACACCCCTCAAGGAATTTTCCTAGGGGTAAAGTTAGCATTTTGACCCCACAGTTGTTTTGCTGAATTAATTGGAATTAGTCTGTAAAGGTAAAAATCTACTTTTTTTCTGTAAGAACTTAGACATTTTTAATTTTTACAAGGAATAAAGGAGAAAAAGCACCCCAACATTTGTAAAACAATTTCTCCTGATTACGTAAATACCACATATGTGGTAATAAACTGCTGTTTGGACCCACACCGGGGCTTAGAAGGGAAAGAGCGCTATTTTGCTTTTGGAGCTCAAATTTAGCTGGAATAGGTTTTGGGTGTCATGTCGAATTTGCAAAGCCACTGAGAGACCGAAACAGTGGAAGCCCCCCAAAAGTAACCCCATTTGGGAAACTACACCACTTAAGGAATCTATCTAGGGGTATAGTGAGCATTTAGGCCCCACACGTCTTTTGCAGAATTTATTAGAATTAGGCCGTGAAAATTAATATCAACATTATTTCCACAAAAATGTTAAATTTTTTCAATTTCACAAAGGATAAAGGAGAAAATGCACCCCAACATTTGTAAAGCAATTTCTCCCGAGTACGGCTATACCCCACATGTGGTCATAAATGGTTTTTCATTAGAAAGTAATTAACCCTTTCAGTTCGATCTATGTTTTGCTTTTTCTTTTTCGTTTTTCCTCCCCGCTTTCCAAGAGCCACAACTTTTTTATTTTTCCAACAATAGAGCGGTGTGAGGACTTATTTTTTGCGGGACGAGCTGTAGTTTTTATTAGTACCATTTTTTCGTACATAAGACTTTTTGAACACTTCTTATAAAAAATTTTGGTAGAGCCAAGGTGACCATAAAACTGCGATTTTGGCGTTTAAAATTAATTATTTTTCACGGCGTTCACCGAGCGAGATCAATAATGGTATATTGTACTAGCTTGGACTTTTACGGACGCAGCGATACGAATTTTGTGTATTTTGTGTATTTTCTTACATTACCTTAGAGAAAAAATTTGAAAAGGGTTTATTTTTGGACTTTAAATATTTATTTCATTTTTTCCACTAATAATAACTATTTACTTTTGTTTTTACATATTTTATTAGTCCCCCTAGGAGACTTGAACCAGCAATCGTTAGATCACTGGTAGAATAAACTGCAATACTAATGTATTGCAGTATATTGTCATTTTTCCTGTAACAGCGTGATCGCTGTTTCTGTCCATTAGTCCCGGGTATCAGCTGTAATACACAGCTGACACCCGCAGCGTATGGCATGGGCTTAGCGCGTGAGACGGTCCATATATCACCCCCCACACCACGACATGCTATTAAGTCATGGTGCGCGAAGGGTTTAATGTGCAGCAGATGGTGCAGAGTGAAAATTACAATTTTCCACTTATGTGCCATTTTAGTGCACTATATGTTGTGCCCAGTTTGTGCCACAAATACCTCATAAAATATTAACCGGGTTCTCCTGGGTATGGCGATGCCATATCGGTGGACGTAAAGGGCTGTCTGGGCACGCTGTAGGGCTCAGAAGGGAGGGAGCGCCATTTGGCTATTGGAGCGCAGATTTTGCATGGTAGTAGCTCTGGCGTTTTGCTGGTATTTCAGTTTATAATGTGGGGGCATATGTAGGCTGGGCAGAGTACATCAGGGCATAATAAGAGGGTATAATAATGGGGTAAATAAATAATAATCTGCAGATATGTGGACAGTGTCGCACTTATAAATGGCACCCGATCCTATCCGCTTTTGGAACGCTCTGCACATTTTGCATCGCCATAATCTGGGAGCCGGAACTTTTTTATTTTTTCACCACCGGAGCTGTGTGAGAGCTTATTTGTTGCGGGACAAACTGTAATTTTCATTGGTACCATTTTGGGGTACATGTGATTTTGTTGATCACTTTTTATTCTATCTTTCGGCAAGCCAGGTGAACAAAAACCATCAATTCTGACAATGATTTTTATTTATTTTTTACGGCGTTTACCCTGGGCTATAAATTACCATTATATTTTATTCTGCGGGTCGGTACGATTACGGCGATACCAGATGTACATAGGTTTTTTTTATGTTTTGCAGCGTTTGCGCAATAAAATAACTTTTTTAGAAAATAAATTATTTTTTTGTGTCACCATATTCTGGGAGCCATAACTTTTTTATTTTTCAGTCAAAAAAGCTGTGTAAGGGCTTGTTTTTTGCGGGACGGGTTGTAGTTTGTATCGGTACTATTTGGGCATACATGTGACTTTTTGATCACTTTTTATTGTATATTTTGGGAGGGGTGATGTCCAAAAAATAGTGATTCTGGCATCGTTTTTCGTTTATTTTTTTTGCGTTGTTCACCGTGCGGGAAAAATAATATTATAGTTTTATAGTTGGGGTAGTTACGAACGCGGTGATACCAAATATGTGTACTTTTTTGTAATGTGTAATGCATTCCAACTGTCATTGTGATGTAACAGTCACACTGACAGGAAGCCTACGACGACCACCCTCCGGCTAGTCCTCATAGGCTTCTGTACATGGCAGCCCGGAAGCCATTGTCTGGCGTCCGGTTGCCATGGGTACCATCGCCAAAGCTGCTTCTAGCACTCTGCCCGGGATTCCAGCTCTGCTCCAAACATCACTGTCCATATATGGACAGAGATGTCAGGGGCAACCCCAGAGCTGGAGTCCCGGGCAGAGCACTAGTAGGATCTTCCTGGGACTCCAGCTGTGGTCCTGACATCACTGGGACTCTTGCTCTGGGGAAGCCCCTGACATCATTGTCGATGTATGGACAGTGATGTCAGGGTATTCTACAGAGTCCCGGAGCAGAGCCTATACTAGCGCTCTGCCCGGGAGTCCGCTCTGGGGAAGACCCTGCACACTGTCCATATATGGACAGCAATGTCAGGGATTGCCACAGAGTCCCGGAGCAGATCCTGTACTAGAGCTCTGCACTGGACTCCGGCTCTGGGGAAGCCCCAGACATCGCGTGTCCAAACATGGACACCGATGTCAGGGAATTCGACACAGTCCCGGAGCAGAGCCGATACTAGCGCTCTGCCTGGGTCCCCGCTCTGGGGAAGACCCTGACACACTGTCCATATATGGGCAGCGATGTCAGGGAATTCCACAGAGTCCTGGAGCAGAGCCTGTACTAGCGCTCTGCCCGGGACTCCGCTCTGGGGAAGTCCCTGACACACTGTCCATATATGGACAGTGATGTCAAGGAATTCCACAGAGTCCCGGAGCAGAGCCTGTACTAGCGCTCTGCTCGGGACTCCGCTCTGGGGAAGACCCTGACAGACTGTCCATATATGGACAGCGATGTCAGGGAATACCAGAGTCTCGGAGCAGAGCCGATGCTAGCGGCTCTGTGTCCCGCGGGCCGTAGATGACAGCCCCAGGGGCCGCATGCTTGAGACCCCTGGTCTTAGTGCTCGCTGCCATTGCCACATTATCTATTAATCCATGAGGCTCACAAACTCCCTGATGAACCAGAACATCTGGGGAAATGCGTAGGAGTATGACCTCTAGGAGAAATACGTAACTAGTATAGGGATAGGTTCCACAGACAACGGGGTCGTTCTTTTTAGAACGAGTGCCCAATATCGTTGTCAACAGTGAGGGCTGAACTTTACTTTAGGGTCAGGTAAATTATTACTATATACCCTTATGATCCTGAACAACCCTGCTGTATGCACTCTAAGAACGTTTATCTAATATCTATGTTATGAATATGTAGGCCTATAGGCACTACAACTATATGGAGTAGTAGCTCTAGCTATATTACGGAGCTAACTATAGGGATAGGATTCAGAGACAACGGGGTCGTTCTTGTTAGAACGAGGGCCCGATATCGTTGTCAACAGTTAGGGCAGAGATTTAGTCTTAGGGACAAGCAGAATACCACTGTATAATCCCATGATCCTAAGCTACCCTGCTGAACTCATTCTAGGAACATCTATCTAACAATTATTATGCTGAATACGTAGGCTGTATATGCAATACAACTATACTAATATTATACACATTGACATTGTTATTCCATTTTTATGGGAAAAATTAAAAGTTATATTTTAAAAAATTACCCTTCCTCAATATAGTTGTAGAAAGTTACACAAGTCTCAGAACTTCAACTGTAATTCCATCTCAAAGTAGAGAACTACAACTCCCAGCACGTCCAGACTGTTATTATGTGATATCAGGGGACATTACAGCGAGGAGGTATAAGAGGAGAGGACTACAACTCCCTGCATTTCCAGACTGTTATTATGGAATATCAGAGGACTTTACAGGCAGGGCCAGTCTTAGGATAGATGGCGCCCCGTGCAAAATGATCTTTCGTCGTCCCATCCCATCATTTAAAAAAAAATGCCCCATAAAAAAATTATAATGCCCCTGTAGTGACCCCATACAGTATAATAATAATATTTAATAATATAATATATTACAACCAATTCAAGGACACAGTATTTTGTCCTAATTGTGGCCACAGTATTATGCCACCTGTAGTACCCCTACAAAGTATAATGTCCGCTTAGTGACCCCCACATAGTATAGCGCCCCCCCGTAGATTTTGCCATACAGGCTCCCTGTAGACAGTGCCATAATCCCCCACCACCTCCTTGTAGGTCGTGAGATACAGCCCCCATACCTCCCCCTTGTAGACAGTGCGATACAATCCCCCACCTCCCCCTTGTAGACAGTGCCCCCAAACTAAAAACAAAATTTGTACTTACCTAGGCCCAGTTCGCATGACGAACTGAGCTGCTCCACGACGGGATCCTGTAGCCTAGTACAGAGTTTCCCAACCTTTTCGGACTCGAGGCAGCACTGGAAAAATAACATTTCCTTAGGGCACCCCTACCAAAATTGTTTCGAGAAAGACAGAAAACGGCTAAAAAAAAACAAAACACTACACTCGTAGGGTATGTTCACACAGCGTTTATTGTAAAGCAAAAAAAATCGGCCTCAAAATTCCTTCAGGAACTGACAGCGTTGTTTGACCTTTTTTTGTGTTTTTTCTTAAGCCATTGAAGCTAATGCAAAAGATGCAGGTAAAAAAGCTCCAAACGAGAGCCGCAGCTATTTTCTGCTCCCTATTAATTTCAATCGGAGGTCAGAAGCGGAAACCACTTGAAGACCATCAGCCCCCCGCTCACAGTAAAATGACCATCAGCCTGCCACTCACAGTAAAATGACCATCAGCCCCCCTTTCACAGTAAAATGACCATCAACCTCACAGTAAAATTACCACCACTCACAGATTCCCCCTGTAGGTAGCGCCACACAGCCCCTTGTAGGTAGCGCCACACAGCCCCCATGTAGGTAGCGCCACACAGCACCCTTGTAGGTAGCGCCACACAGCCCCCTGGTTGGGAGCACCACACAGCCCCTTGGTAGGGGGCGCCATACAGCCCCTTGGTGGGGAGCGCCACACAGCCTCCTGGTTGGTAGCGCAACACAGCCCCCTTTTTTTGGTAGCGCCACACAGCCCCCTGGTTGGTCGTCCCACACAGCCCACAGGTTGGTAGTGCCACACAGCCTCCTCATTAGTAGTACCACACAGCCCCTTGGTAGGGAGCACCACACAGCCCCCTGGTTGGTAGCGCCACACAGCCCACAACCCCCTGGTTGGTAGCGCCACACAGCCCACAACCCCCTGGTTGGTAGTGCCACACAGCCCCCTGGTTGGTAGCGCCACACAGCCCACAGCCCCCTGGTTTGTAGTTCCACACAGCCCACAGGTTGGTAGTGCCACACAGCCCCCTCATTAGTAGTGCCACACAGCCCACTGGTAGGGAGCGTCACACAGCCCCTTGGTAGGGAGCACCACACAGCCCCCTGGTTGGTAGCACCACACAGCCCACAGCCCCCTGGTTGGTAGTGCCACATAGCCCACAGCCCCCTGGTTGGTAGTGCCACACAGCCTACAGCCCCCTTGTTGATAGCGCCACTGTAGCTCCCTAAAGGAGCGGAATTCCCATGTGGCCAGGGATTCCGCTCCTGGAGTGCTCCTTGATGTCTCTGTCCATATATGGACAATGACATCATTGGCTTCTCCTGGAGTGGAATCCCCGGTCACAGCGTCTACAAGGAGTTTCCCAAATGGCACTGTCCATATATGGACAGAGACATCAAGGAGTGCTCCAGGAGCGGAATTCCCCACCAGACGGGGATTCCACTCCTTCAGGGAGCTACAGTGGCGATAGCAGATAGCAGAGCAGGAAGATACCTCCCTCCTCTGCTATAGTGCCGTCGCTACCGCTGTAGCCGCTGCAGCGGCCGCTAGCGGCACCACCGCCCTCATGCCTGGTGTCGCCGCTAGCAGCCGCTATGGCCACTAAGTGAAGAAGCTCCCGAGTGGAAAGGCGACTGCTGAGTCGCCGAGCCCAGGCGCTTCTGAAACAAGCAGGGAAGGGAGCCAGCGCAGCACCCCCTTCTACCTGCTGGAGTGATGCGCCCTGTGTGAAGGCACAGGTCGCACACCCCTAAGCTGGCCCTGAATACAGGGCGGAGTTATAAGAGAGTACTACAACTCCCAGCATTTCCAAGCTTTTATCCAGATTTAAATAATCACTTTTCCACTTACAGAGCTCAGATCCCTCATGTCACATGATCATTATCACAGGTCTTTCAGCTATTGCCGTGTTCAATCTATCCTCAATGCAGCAGCCAGGCTCATATTTATGACCATCCGCTACACCAACGCCTCTAATCTGTGCCAGTGACTGCACTGGTTGCCCATCCCCTTCAGAATAAAATTCAAACTTATTACTCTCACCCACAGAGCTCTCCACAGTGCTGCGCCTCCTTACATCTCCTCCCTCATCTCTGTCCACCACCCTACTCGGGCTCTACGTTCTGCCAACGACCTTAGATTAAAGTCCTCCATAATCCAAACCTCCCACTCCCGCCTCCAAGATTTTTCTCGTGCTGCACCCATCCTCTGGAATGCGATACCCCAGACAATCCGATTAATTCCCAATATCCTCAGTTTTAAAAGTGCCCTGAAAACACATCTATTTAGATAGGCCTATAACATTCCCTAATCTGACTCCTTTCCATGGCCCCCTTATAGATTAGTCATCAGAATAAGATTCCCTCACACTCCTTCTCTTCATGTCAGTCATACATGGATACTGGCTGGTGACCGGATCATGCAGCTTTATGTTACCACCCATGTGTATAAAAATGGCTGGACTATTGTACAGAACAAACACTGTTACACTTTGTGTCTTCTTTATTTCCTCATAGATTGTAAGCTCTTGCGAGCAGGGTCCTCACTCCTCAGGTTTGAATTGTAAATTAACTTTGTCACAATGTAATGTCTGATATTGTTTGTTTCATGTTCCCTCTAAATTGTAAAGTGCTGCGTAATATGTTGGCGCTATATAAATAAAGATTATTATTATTATTATTATTAGAGGTAGATAGCAGTTTTGGTTGGGTGTTCTCTCTGTTATCAGCATGTAGCGAAGATTTCAGATAGCACTAGGTTGTTGATGGGTGCATAGATAGGGGCCCAACTCTCTGTACTGTGAGAATATATAACGCACACGAATCGGAGTAGATTTCAAAAGGAAAATGTATTTCATGCCAGTGTGCTGGACCGTATCCTGATCGATAGTTCCCCTACTGAGATAGTGTTCTAAGATCTTTTAGATTTTTTGTGCAATGCGACTAGTTGGATCATGATGAATAGCCGTATATACTGTACTGTCACTTAATTGTCTTTGTATTTCTCCTACATAGTCAACCTCATCCATAATAACCAGAGCCCCACCCTTATCGGCTGGTTTGATCACTAGTTGTTTATCCTCAACAACTGAGGAGAGTGCCTGTCTATCTAGATCAGGGGTCTCAAACTCGGCCAGGTAAGTAGGCCACATATAGAAAATATTTGAAGTTGACGGGCCACATTACATTCAAATTTGATACAATACAAAATTATTGTTAATCAATTAGTTATTTGAACTACTATAATAATACTACATTATTATAACGATACTACATTACTATAATACTACTACATTACTATAACAATACCACATTATTATAACAATAATACTACATTACTATAATAATACTACAATACAATAATAATACTACATTACTATAATACTACAATACTATAATAATACTACATTACTACAGTATAATACTACACTACTATAACAATACTACATTACTGTAACAATACTACATTACTATAATAATCCTACATTACTATAACACAACATTACTATAACAATACTACACTACTATAACAATACTACATTACTGTAACAATACCACATTACTATAACACTACATTACTATAACACTACATTACTATAACACTACATTACTATAACACTACATTACTATACACTACATTACTATAACACTACATTACTATAACACTACATTACTATAACACTACATTACTATAATACTATATTACTATAACACTACATTACTATAACACTACATTACTATAACACTACATTACTATAACACTACATTACTATACACTACATTACTATAATACTACATTACTATAACAATACTACATTACTACATTACTATAATAACACTACTACATTACTATAACACTACATTGCTATAATAATAATACTACAATACTATGATAATACTACATTACTATAACAATACTACATTACTATAACAATACTACAGTACTATAATAATACATTACTATAATACTACATTACTATAATAATACTACATTGCTATAACAATACTACATTACTATAATAATAGCGCAAGGTTTAAACTTAACGGAAATGTGCGAGATTTCTCCAAGTGCTTATTTCAGTTTTACAGTTGAAGTGTCGCTAAATGCAGTCCGGCGGCTCAGTTGGCAGCGTTTGGCAGACACACAAATGTCAAGATTAGGCAGCCCCTTTTTAGATAGTGCCACGGAGACCTCTATAGATAATGCCACAGTGCCCTCTGTAGATACTGCCACAGTGTCCTCTGTAGATAATGCTACAGTGTCCTCTGTAGATAATGCCACATACCCCTAGATAATGCCACAGTGTCCTCTATTGATACTGCCACGCTCCCACCCGTAGGTAACGCCACAGTGCCCTCTGTAGATAATTGCACAGTGGCCTCTAGATAATTCCATTGTCCTCTGTAGATACTGCCACAGTGCCCCCTGTAGATGCTGCCACAGTGCCCTCTGTAGATGCTGCCACAGTGCCCTCTGTAGATGCTGCCACAGTGCCCACTTTAGATGGTGTCACAGTGCCCTCTGTAGATAATGCCACACACATCCCTTGTAGATCGTACTTCACATACCCCCAGTAAATAGCTCCATTGGGGCTCCCTCTAGGAGTGGAATCTCCAGCCAGAGCGTTGCGATGCTTTGGCCGGGGATTCCTCTGCTGGAGGATCCCCTGACATCACTGTCCATACATATATGGCCAGAGATGTCAGAGACAACCCCAGAGTTGGAGTCCCGGGCAGAGCGCTAGTAGCACTTCTACTGGGACTCCAGCTGTGATCACGACATCACTGTCCAGCTTTGGGGAAACCCTAGACATCACTGTCCATATGTGGACAGCGATGTCAAGGGATTCCACAGAGTGCCGAAGCAGAGCCTATACTAGCGCTCTGCGAGGGACTCCGCTCTGGGGATGACCCTGACAACACTGTCCATATATGGACAGCGATGTCAGGCAATTCTACAGAGTCCTGGAGCCGAGCCTATACTAGCGCTCTGCCCGGGACTCTGCTTTGGGGAAACCCTGACAACACTGTCCATATATAGACATCGATGTCAGGGAATTCCACAGAGTCCCAGAGCAGAGCCTATACTAGCGGCGCTCTGTCCTGCGGGCCGCAGATGACAGCCTCAGGGGCCGCATGCGGCCTGCAGGCCACGTGCTTGAGACCCCTGATCTAGATGATCTAGATTGGATTGGCTTTTATATTGACCACAATTAAAATCTTGTTAAAAATTTTCAATGTCTCTATGGACCAATTTGATAAAGGTCTCTAGTGGAGGGGAATTCTTGGGCGGAGAGACCATGCTTTTGTTCCTGAGGCCCAACGATTTAGATGTTCGGGGTCATAGTACATATAGCCGCGGCAGGTACAATCACATCATCCTGTCTTCGGGTTTCCCCCTTCTTAGAGAAATTAACCCGAAGTCTTAAATTCCTGATAAATCGATTCAGGTTCATGTCCAGCTGGGATAGGTCATACCTATATGAAAGGGGAAAGGATAGGCCTTTCTGGAGGAGGCTGAGTTGGGCTGGACACAACGATTTGGATGAGATGTTTATCACTATATTTTCAGTGTTAGTAGTCGTACCTGTGACCTTGTCATCATAGTGCGGCCTCTCCCTTCCGTGTCGCTGGTCAATATAAAAGCCAATCCAATCTAGATAGACAGGCACTCTCCTCAGTTGTTGAGGATAAACAACCGGCCTATAAGGGTGGGGCTCTGGTTATTATGGATGAGGTTGACTACGTAGGAGAAATACAAAGACAATTAAGTGACAGTACAGTATATACAGCTATTCATCATGATCCAACTAGTCGCGTTGCACAAAAAGATCTTAGAGCAGTATCTCAGTAGTGGAAGTATCGATCAGGATACGGTCCAGCACACTGGCATGAAATACATTTTCCTTTTGAAATCTACTCCGATTGGTGTGCGTTATGTATTCTCACAGTACAGAGGGTCGGGCCCCTATCTATGCACCCATCAGCAACCTAGTGCTATCTGAAATCTTCGCTACGTGCTGATAACAGAGAGAACACCCGACCAGCGCTGCTCTCTACCTCTAACACGGCAATAGCTGAAAGACCTGTAATAATGATCACGTGACATAAGGGGACGGAGCTCCGAGTGGGTGGGGCTCCTGTGCTGTGTGGAGAAGAGATGATTTCAATCTGGATAACAGCCTGGACATGCTGGAAGTTGTAGTCCTCTCTTATTGCTCCTCCCTGTAATGTACTCTGATATTCCATAATAACATTCTGGACATGCTGGGTGTTGTAGTCCTCTCCTCTTATACCTCCTCCCTGTAATGTCCTCTGATATCACATAATAACAGCCAGGATATGCTGGGTGTTGTAATCCTCTCCTCTTATACCTCTTCCCTGTAATGTCCTCTGATATCACATAATAACAGTCTGAATATGCTGGGAGTTGTAGTCCTCTCCTATTAGACTCCTCCCTTTAATGTCCTCTGATATCCCATAACAGCCTGGACATGCTGGGAGTTGTAGTCCTATACTCTTATACCTCCTCCCTGTAATGGTATCATATAATAACAGCCTGGACATGCGGGGAGTTGTAGTTCTCTCCTCTTATACCCCCTCTCTGTAATGTTCTGATATCCCATAATAACAGTCTGGAATGCTGGGAGTTGTAGTTCTCTCCTCTTATACCTCCTTCCTGTAATGCCCTCTGATATCCTATAATAACAGTCTGGACATTCTGGGGGTTGTAGTCCTCTCCTCTTATACCTCCTCCCTGTAATGTCTTCTGATATATCATAATAACAGTCTGGACATACTGGGAGTCGTAGTTCTCTCCTATTATACTCCTCCCTGTAATGTCCTCTGATATCCCATAACAACCTGGACATGTGAGTGGTTGTAGTTCTCTCCTCTTATAACCCTCCTTGTAATATTCTCAGATATCCCATAATAACTGTCTGTACATGCTGGGAGTTGTAGTTCTCTCCTCTTATACCTCCTCCATGTAATGATATCAGATAATAACAGCCTGGAAATGCTGGGAGTTGTTGTTCTCTCCTCTGAGATGGAATTACAGTTGAAGTTCTGAGACTTGTGTAACTTTCTGTCTGACCTTTGTTCCTCTTGCCGGAAATTGCCGACCACAAACTCTGATCACACGACTAAGAATCTGATGATAAATCACGTGACAATCTACACGGTGGAGTCACGTTATTATGAGCAGCTGCAGCAGCGAATATCCAGAGTAACCGGCGTGTGCAGCACGGACAGCAGCGAGACAGGCGGGGAGTGACTCAGGTATGTGGAGCCATTACAGGGAGGAGATATAAGAGGAGAGAACTACAACTCCCAGCATGTCCAGGCTGTTATTATGTGATCTCAGAGGCCATTACAGGGAGAACATATAAGAGGAGAGAACTACAACTCCCAGCATGTCCAGGCTGTTATTATGTGATATCAGAGGACATTACAGGGAGGAGGTATAAGAGGAGAGGACTACAACTCCCAGCATGTCCAGCCTGTTATTATGTGATATCAGGGAGGAGTATAATATGAGAGAATTACAATTCACACCATGTCCAGGCTGTTATGGGATATCAGAGGACATGACAGGGAGGAGTATAATAAGAGAGAACTACAACTCCCAGCATGTCCAGACTGTTATTATGTGATATCAGAGGACATTACAGGGAGGATATAAGAGGAGAGGATTACAGCTCCCAGCATGTCCAGGCTGTTATTATGTGATATCAGAGGCCATTACAGGGAGGACATATAGGAGGAGATGACTACAACTCCCAGCATGTCCAGGCTGTTATTATGTGATATCAGGAGACATTACAGGGAGGAGTATAATAGGAGAGAATTACAACTCCCAGCATGTCCAGACTGTTATTATGTGATATCAGGGGACATTACAGGGAGGAGTATAATAGGAGAGGACTACAGCTGCCAGCATGTCCAGACTGTTATTATGTGAAATCAGTGGACATTACAGGGAGGAGGTATAATAGGAGAGAACTACAACTCCCAGAATTTCCAGGCTGTTATTATGTGATATCAGAGAGCGTTAGAGGGAGGAAGTATAAGAGAGGACTACAACTCCCAGCATGTTCAGGCGGTTATTATGTAATATCAGAGGACATTACAGGGAGGAAGTGTAAGAGGAGAGAACTACAACTCCCAGCATGTCCAGACTGTTATTGTGGGATTTCAGAGGACATTACAGGGAGGAGGTATAAAAGGAGAGAACTGCAACTCCCAGAATTTCCAGGCTGATATTATGTGATATCAGAGGGCGTTAGAGGGAGGAAGTATAAGAAGAGAGGACTACAACTCCCAGCATGTTCAGGCGGTTATTATGTAATATCAGAGGACATTACAGGGAGGAAGTGTAAGAGGAGAGAACTACAACTCCCAGCTTGTCCAGACTGTTATTATGGGATATCAGAGGACATTACAGGGAGGGGTCTAAAAGGTGAGAACTACAGCTCCCAGCATGTCCACCCTATAATTATGGGATATCAGAGGGCATTACAGGGATGAGTTATATGTGGCGAGAACTACAATTCCCAGCATGTCCAGACTGTTATTATGTGATATTATTACAAGAATGAGGTATCATAGTAGAGTACTACAACTCCCAGCATGTCCAATCTGTTATGTAATATTAAAGAAAATTACAGGGAGGAGGTATAAGAGGAGAACTACAACTCCCAGCATGTCCTGACTGTTATTATGGGATTTCCAAGAACATTTCTGGGAGGGATATAAGAGGACAGAACTACAACTCCTAGCATATCCACTCTGTTATTATGGGATATCATAGGACAATACAGGGAAAAGGTGTAAGAGGAGAGAACTACAACTCCCAGCATGTCCAGACTGTTATTGTGTGATATCAGAGGACATTACAGGGAGAGGTATAAGAAGAGAGGACTACAACTCCTAGCATATCCAGACTTTTTATTTGATATCATTACAAGTATGAGGTATTAGAGGACAGAACTACAACTCCCAGCATGTCCAGTCTGTTAATATGTAATAATAGAGGACATGACAAGGAGGAGGTATAAGAGGAGAGAATTACAACTCCCACCATGTTCAGGCTTTTATTATGGAATATCTGAGGACATTACAGGGATTAAGTATACGAGGAGAATGCAACAATTCCCAGCATGTCCAGACTGTTATTATGGGATATAAGGGGACATTACTGGGAGGAAATATAAGAGGAGAGGACTACAACTCCTAGCATGTGGCAGAATGTTATCCAGACTGAAATCATCACTTCTCCACACTGCACAGGAACCATGCCCCTCATGTCACGTGATCATTATCATAGGTCCTTCAGCGATTGCAGCATGATAGGTAGAGAGCAGCTTTGGTCGGGTGTTCTCTCTGTTATCAGTCACCCCTGTATAAGTGTGTAAGTGTGTATACAGAGAGCTGTCAATCATTGATTGACCCTGCCCACTGGACTCCTGCACCCAGACTGAGCAGGGATTTAACCCCTTAATAACCAGGTCATTTTTAATTTAAGTTTTTCACTCTCCGTCTACTTAGAGGTATAACTTTTTTATTTTTCTGTCGATGGAGCGAGTGAGGGATTATATTTTGTGGGACGAGCTAACGTTTTTGATAACTTTTTACTACCTTTTTAATTTTGTTTTTGTTTTTTAGAGCAACCAATAAATAGCAATTATAGTGTTTTTTTTACTACTGTGTTCACCGTGCGAGTAAATAATGCTATATTGTAATTATTCATTTTGTTGCGGAAGTCATGGCTCAAAATATATTAGACTGAAATTTAGACTGGTGTTCCAACCGACACTAGATTATATCGATATATCGGAGAGAAGTAAGAGACACATACATTTCTTGTATGCTCAAAAATACTCCTCTGAGGTTTATTGCCAAAAACAATTACAATAATATTACTCAAAAGGGGTGTATGCTTGAGGTAAACCAATCAGAGGCAATGTGAAAATAACTCTGATTCAGACAATAGCATACCATGAGAATATTTCATATTGAGCAAATCACGGACATACAATACATTTCAAATATAAACCTATAATTCTTCATTAGATGCTGACGTCAGGTTTGCAGCTGGACTATTTCTCTTGCAAGAATACAATAGCTTGTTCTTCTAAATGGGGGAGTTATATTCACATACATATGTCAATGCTGGGATAAAGAGAAATAGTTGCAAATATGAGAACTTTATGTCCGGGCGTTCAGCCAGACTGCTAATTGCTAGCTATGTCAAGGTTATGCAAAGAACATTCAAAGATGATATACTTCTGAAATAGAAGGGGAAGAAGGTCATTACAGGTGGAATAGAAACCAGCATCCTACTTGATCATTTACAATGTAATTTAATACAGAGAATATAAGCAAATTGACCATCCATTACAAACCCCATATTTTTCTCATTTTAAATTACAGAGATTATAAACCTCAAACAATATAATCAATAGGACCACAACTAATAATATAATGCCATCACCAATCTCATGTATTTCCCCTCAGGTTTGGGTTTTGGGTCCCTGCAGTGATACCTGTTGTTTATCATTGTGTTTTTTACGTTACTTTAGAGAAAAAATGTGAAAAGGTTTTATTTATTTTTTTTTATATTTTTTGTACAAAAAAGACAAAAGTATTGTAGGTATGATACATTTATTGGCTAACCAATACACTATTTTTTACTGTACTTTGTACATAACTAAAAACTTTAGCTAATTTCTAAAAATCGTATTACTCCCCTGGGGGAGATTAGATGGTTAGATCGCTGGTACAATACACTGTAATTAGGGCTGGGCCATTAATCAAATTCATTTGATTAATTTGCCCTCAATGGCTCTGGACGATTCTGTTTTTTAAGAGATCACACTGCATGTTCCCTATATGTAATGTCACCTCAGCTGCTGCAGAACCTCACAGTTCATATCAAACACTAACTGCATAGTGTGCACCATGTCTTGTGAGATGTCAGCAATGTCTCCCCAGTATCCGCCATGTGCCAGGTTGTCAGGAGTCAGGTCTTCATTGTCTGGGGGGAAATGTCTTCATTTTACTCTTCACACCTGAGAGATATGCCATAAATGTCTGATATATGGGGGTCCCACCTCTATGTGGAGAACAGGGGGCCCCTGACCCGCCTGGTAAGGTGATGACTGCATCCAGGTGGAGAATGAATGGAGAGGTGACCACACATGTGCACGACTCTCTCCATTCACTTGTATAGGAGTTCCAGAAACAGCCGAGCACGGCCAGAGGTGGAGCCACATCTATCAGACATTACTGGCATATCCTGGGGGGAAATGTCCATGTTTGAAATACCCCTTTATTCCATGTGGTGACGGCTCTGAGAAGATGTTTCTATCAATGATCAAAAAGTGAGGTTCTGTATGTTACACATGATGTTGTCCCCTGTATGATTTCCATCTTCTCCTTTCCTCATAAAGACATTTGCAGTACTAGATCCTCCAGTTCCTCCAGTTTTCTCATCTTCTCCTCCACAACGTTCCTTCTCCTGAGTGACCCACCAAGGATGGACAAGGACAGGAATGAGATGAGCAGAAGAATATTAGACTTTACCTTGGAGATCATCTACCTGTTGAGCGGAGAGGTAAACTTTTCTACATTATAGAAGAAGTCACACATAGAGAAGGGACAATACATAATAGGAAGTAATAGGAAGAATCAAGTGTCCTGTATAACAGCGTCCAGACCTTCCAAGTGACTTCAATAAGCCACCAGCAGAAAAGCTGAAGATCAGCTACCAATATGGTCAGTTATATGTCATGTCACCAATGCAGCAATAGTAATGTTATAGAGCAATGAGAATGACAAGGAACCAGGAGGATCAGGATGACATCTATAAAGAAACATGATGATGGCAGGAGGAGAGCACATGGTCCATCTAGTCCCCCCAAAATGATTTCCTTTTTAGTTTTGGCCTCGTTCTATTTTCTCAATGTCATTTTGTAGGCGAGGTCTCCAGTATTACATATGTGGGGGCACTAGAGCTCTATACAGCGGGGTCACAATCTCCCTCTTTCTACTGAGGTGGGAAATACTGTGCTCAGTTCTCTAAGTGTCTCTCTCCATACACAGGAGTACACAATAGTGAAGAAGACATCGGGTGACTGTACGACTCCCATCATCCATGAGTCAGGAGGATGGAGCAGTAGTCAGAGCCCCATCACAGAGCGTCCCCCTCACTCCCGGATACATGAGAGGAAGATCTTAGAACTGATCTACAAGATGACTGAGCTGCTGACTGGAGAGGTGACACTGCTGGGAATGCTGGCAAATTCTACAGTAACAGCGCTGGAGGTGTCTGGGTGATGACTGTATCATTGTGTGTGTCAGGTTCCTATAAGGTGTCAGGATGTCACTGTCTATTTCTCCATGGAGGAGTGGGAGTATCTAGAAGGACACAAGGATCTGTACGAGGAGGTCATGATGGAGAACTACCGGCCGTGCACATCACAAGGTATAAGAAGAGACAGATATATGTTTGGCATTACTGGGGGCACAGACTGCACTGGCGGCTGTGTTGAAGTCTTATTACCGTCATGTGCAGTACATATACACGTGTGTACAATGATGTGTAATGTAGGAGCTTCACAATTTCGGCTCTTCATATCACCTTAGATGCCTTCGTGCTGCCGGCTGCTCATAACTCTGCATTAGAGGTCACATTACATTGTACAGCGCTGGCGGCCGTTCTGGATAAAGGAGCCATGAAGACAAGAAGGACGCTCCTAATGCAGAGTTATGGGCAGCTGGCAGCGTGGACTATGGGCAGTCCGTGCTGTAGTTAGAAGTAAACATGGTAATACAAGTCGTTTGGAAAGATGATTATTGGCACACTCTGGCAGTATAATGGTTTTCTATATAATGTCAGTATAATCGGAGGTTCTCTTTAATATTACAAGTTATGGGTACTAGATTCTGGAGATGGGACGGTGATCCAGGGATTTATTGTGATTTCCAGATTTGGGGTCAGGGATGAGTTTTTCCACTAATGAGATCATTGTCATCCACCACATGGGGGGTTTTGTCTTCCTCTGGATCAAGACGGTCGGATTATAGGTTGTACTTGATGGATTTGTGTGTTTTTTCATCTTTATTAACTATGTAACACAGAATGTATGGAGCAAAATTTACCACTAATATAAAGTACAATGTGTTCCAAAAAAACAATCTCGCAATGACTTGGATAAGTAAAAGCTTATTCCCACTTGTGCTATGTTTACCTTCGGTAGGCAATTATTTATTTTTTTATTAAATATTTGATTTTGTTTTTCTCATTTGATTTTAATAAAAAAAAAATTGGGGGGTTTTTACGATACAACTGTTATGTCTCCTCTATACACTGGAGCTGGATCATTCGCTATCAGTCAAATCCGTAAGTGAAGTGAACTGACGACTTGGCTGAGAGCGGGTCCTTTGTATCCATCGTCATCACCTTAGGTGGGTTAGAGTCACAGGACCTACTCTCAGCCGAGTCGTCAGTTTATTTAACTTACAGATTCGGCTGATAGTGAATGATCCAGCTTCTGTGTATATAGGAGACATAACAGCTGCATCGTGAAAACTAAAATAAAAACTTTTAATAAAAGTCAACATAAAAAAAATGTTTATTCACCTAAAACCAATATATATATATTAATATAAAAATCTTTAAGGAAAATATTGCCTACATGTACACAGCCTTTAAGACGCTAATAAGCGGGCGATGCCTTGACAATTTTTTGGTTGTAGGGAACTCTCAAAATAGAGGAGCCCTGTGTCCCGCCACTTTCATGTGTAGCCACGACCACAGAACGTAGATACAGTTAAATACTATGGCGAAGCAGGGAGCAGTTGGCGTGCCGCCATTCACTCTGGTAGGCCACAGTCTACTTTAGGCCTGCGGCATACAAGGCGCAGGAACATCGACACAGGTGGTGAGGACCTCAACATTGTAATCTCGGCTCTGATCAGTAAACATAGAAGTATAGAGAGAAGTGTCTGATATATAGACAGATATACAGTAGTCATGTATTCAGTCATTGTGTGTTTCCTACAGATGGATCCAGTAGGAGAAATCCACCAGAGAGATGTCCCAGTCCTCTGTATTCCCAGGACTTTCCAGAGGAAAATCACAATGTCCCAGAGAATCATCAGGTAGATGAAGCTGAGCCCTATAAAGGGGGGTGTAGAGATTTTTGGTCCTGCGGTCATAGATGGGGTCATAGATTTTGGGGGTTTCTTATGTTGATCTGTTAGATTCTTCTCACTCTCTGCTGTATTGTACTGAATTGTTACATATGTGAAATCAGGGGGAAGATCTGACTAATATTAAAGCGGAGGATGAAGAAGAGTGGGTGAGGGGCGATCAACCGTGTAAGAGTGAAGTGGAGGAGGAAATTCCAGGAGGTGCAAACAGAGGTAAGTAACAATGAATTTAGAAAGTGAATTCGGAGGTTTATTAAGGTTGACTGCACATAGAAGTTCTCTACAAGGTAATCTATGAATCCAGTCATGCACTAGGCTTTGCATCAGATTTTGGGGAGGCACCATCTGCGATCAACCGCTGCCCTAGCTGCCGGGAGAAAACTCAATTTCACCACTTAAAGGGAATGTGTCATCACAAAATGTCCTATTGTTTAAATTAAGTTTTTATGTTAAAGAGGTTTTCCCATGAGGGACATTTATCACATATCCACAGGATATGTCATAAATGTCATATAGATGCGGTTCCCACCTCTGGGACCCGCACCTATCTCCAGAACGAGGCCCCGTAAACCAGAGGCGTGGCTAGGTTCTCCAGCACCCGGGGCAAAGATTCAATTTGGGGCCCCCCTCCCCAACTTCTTTCCCGACATCTCCTTTCCCTCGCCATGTTTGCTTTCTCTACAAATCAATGAGGTGTCATTTTTTTAACATTTTTTTTTATGTAACTCGAGCACAAAACCACTTATACATTTTACAAGTAATATAGTTATATAAGGTAGTTATCTTAACAATAAATAAAAATAAATTATTTAACGATGTCAGTGCTTGACTAAAACAGATTGTATAACTGAGGCTAATGAGACTATATGGTGACATAATGAACAGCCTCCATGTTCTACAACAGAACTGCTAAAACTTGACTTTTCGTGCTTTTTTTGCCGCAAAAGTTTTTATAATGTCAACATAACAAATTTTCGCAGCCACCTCATGCTCTATGGAAATAATGCTTACGTTTGTTAGTCTTTGTTGTCCCATGACACTTCGAAGATGTGTTTTCAGAAGCTTTAACTTGCTAAAGCTTCTTTCATTGGAAGCAACAGATACTGGTAAAGTGAGGAAAATTCTCAAAGCTGTGGTTATGTTAGGGTAAGCGTCTTGTAGTCCATTCTTGTAAATGGAGCTCAGGAGACTTGCAGGTGTGGCAGTTTTCATTCTTGAGTTGAAATTATTTCATCTTTGTCAAGATCTTTTTGGTATACCTGGGCTAGTTTCATGGCCTGTTGCTTGAGCTTTTCTGTTGGTAATGAGTGAAACTGAGGTCCAGAAAGAAAACCAAGCATTGTATTAACCTTATTTATAGCTTCAAATCTGGTTCTCATTTCAGAAATAATTTTCTCAATTATTTCAAGAAGTGAAATCCTGAATTTGTCCTCCTGTGACAATAGAACACTCTCATCTTCACATTGTTCATCAAACATCCTGTTGATCTTACGTTTCCTTGTGTCTCTGAACTGTGGATCGATGCCGCACCTTTCAGCAATCTGCTTTGCTTCCTCTATGGCATCGGCGGCATTGCTTGTCCTAGTTGACTCTAACAGGTTTAAGAGACCATGAATATGCTTTGCAGACATATCCATTGTGATGATTTCATTTTGAAGAAGTTTGTTGACACGATCAATGCGACAACAAACTCAAACTTCTTGATATTGTTGATTAGAGAAGCAGCCTCAGCCTTCGTCTCCATGTTTGCTACAGGGCTGGTTTTTAAATCATTTAAAGCGTCAATGATTTTGTGAAGGTGCATATAAAAGGGTTTTACAGCTTCCAGCTTTGCTGACCACCTAGTTCTGCTTAGAGACTTGAGGGTAACAATTACGTGTTTCTGTAAAGCTTCCCATCTGAAGGTGGAGGCAACAAAGAACAAGTACAGACAATGTAGTGTCCCAAAGTAATTCTCTGCCTCTCGTGACACACTAGCAGCATTTACACCAACCAGGTTTAGGGAGTGAGCTGCACAGGGAACAAAATATGCAAGATTATTTTCTTGAAGCAATCGTGCTGGGACCCCTTTATACTTCCCCGCCATGTTGGCCCCATTGTGATATGATTGTCCTCTGCAATTTTTTATATCTAAGCCATCCTTTTCTATTTTCTGTAAGATTAGTTCAGTAAGGGCAAAGCCTGTCTTCTCACTCACAGTAAAGAAGTCTATGAAGCTTTCAACAATTTCAGGGCCACACTCTGTAACTTTGACATATCTAATGACTTCAGACATTTGCTCCAAATGGCTTATATCAGGTGTACAGTCAAACATTACAGAAAAATACTTCGCTTCTATGACATCATTAAGTATCTCTTCCCTTATTTTGCCTTCAGTTATGTAAAAAAATGTATTTTGAATATCAGGTGAGAAATAGCTTACTTGTCCTTTTCTATGGAGTTGCAAATGTTCACGCAGAGGCACGTGATAGTGAGAAACAAGTTCAATCAGGTTTAGAAATGTTCCACTTTTAGGGTCTGCTAAATCTAGATTTTCTTGTGAACCTCGCAATGCACTACCCTATTATTACTTCCAGAATTACACTAAGAACTTCCCTCCAATGGTTTTCTTCCAGCACTATCTGATCTTGAAGTTCTTTGTCAATGCCACCCTTAGCTAATGAGGCCTCAAGTGTTTTCCATGAACAGAAACACATCTAATGGTGCAAAGAATTTTTGTGTTCAGGAATTCTCTCAATTTTTTTCCACTGCGTAAACCCTTCCTTCTTTGTCAAAAATGAGAGTTTTTCTGAATGAACATTTGTAAACATTCTGCAAGGTATGCAGTACAAGGCATTTTTTAAGTTGCTGTATTCTAGCCAGGACCGGCGTACACTCTGCCCATTTGGCAGCTGTTTAAAAAACCAATCCATTGTGAGTTTTCTTCCATCTCTTAAACTATTTCTAATGTCAGGTTCATGTACTGTTTTTAGTCTCATGCTGGTAACTAGAGATGAGCGAACTTATAAAAAGTTCGGTTCGGCAGGCTCGCCGAATTTCGTGAAAAAGTTCGATTCGGACCGAACTAGTTCTGACCGAACCTGTAATACAAGAAGGCCCCTAAAAATCGTGTATAACACTGTTTAAAAGCCCTAGAAGCCCTGTATAACACTCTTAGGTCACCCATGCGTGTATTCAAGTACTTTTGAGCTGTCTTTAAGGCAAAGTTAGTGTCAAAGTTACGCCAACATGTATGGCTATAGGAAAACGGATGGGACACGGTGATAACTAACAGAAACCACTGCACTTGTGCATGTTGTATGCTTAATGCATTGTTAAAAAAGGTACAACAATTAACCATTTTTGGCGGCAGACGAAGGCTTCCGGGCCGAAACGCGCGTCGGGGTGGACACCAGCTACTTTATGATGGGTAAGTGACATGCATGTATTCTTCGTATGGTGCTAGAAACAGTTGCATCCTGAGATATAGATACACACATATATGTATAGCTGTAGTCCCTCATGTATACTACTTTCTTGGGCTGTTGTCCCAGGTGTTCGATATAGAGACTGTATACAGCATACTTATCATCATTGCATGCGTTACCCAGCGGCTGTTCAGTGTTTGATAGCTGGGTGCTGGCACATCTATTTCTAAATCACTAATGTTTTCTGCTACAGCTGTGCTTTAGCCCAAGTATACAGTGCCGCTTGTTACACTTTTAGCTTTGGTTGTCCATGCTTCCATGTGGGAATCATCTCTTTGTTGTTACATACTTGTTCATTTTAATTGATTTAATAAAATTTCATTGTTTTATTTATTATGCGTGTGTCAGACTCCAATTTATAGGTTTTTGTTGTGCATGTTGTATGCTTAATGCATTGTTAAAAAAGGTACAACAATTAACCATTTTTGGCGGCAGATGCCTGCCAGGGTTCATACATATAAGGTGGTAAAAGAAGAAGCAATGGCTTTTGACAAGCCCTCAAAAAATTTACCCTTTATGGTGGCAGATGCCTGCCGGGGTTCTTCCATACATGGATGTAAAAGCAACAAGCAATGGCTTTTCACAAGCCCTCCAAAAATTTACCCTTTTTATTGGCAGATGCCTGCCGGGGTTCTTCCATACATGGATGTAAAAGCAACAAGCAATGGCTTTTGACAAGCCCTCCAAAAATTTACCCTTTTTATTGGCAAGGGTGAGTAGTAGCAGCACATTAAAAGACACTGGACAGTCACAGGACAAAGCCCTGTGGTGGGGCAGGCCTGCTTGTAGCAAACGGGCGGCAGTGGAGGTGTATTGGTGGTAGTAGAGGTAGCCAACACAGACAGCAAGGGTGGTAGTAGTAGTAGCAGCAGCACATTAAAAAAAGAGACTGGACGACAGTCACAGGACAAAGCCCTGTGATGGGGCAGGCCTCAGGCCTGCTTGTAGCAGACGGGCGGCAGTGGAGGTGTATTGGTGGTAGTAGAGGTAGCCAACACAGACAGCAGGGGTGGTAGACTGGTAGTAGCAGAACATTAAAAAAAGAGACTGGACGACAGTCACAGGACAAGGCCCTGTGGTGGGGCAGGCCTGCTTGTAGCAGACGGGCGGCAGAGGAGGTGTATTGGTGGTAGTAGAGGTAGCCAACACAGACAGCAAGGGTGGTAGTAGTAGTAGCAGCAGCACATTAAAAAAAGAGACTGGACGACAGTCACAGGACAAATCCCTGTGGTGGGGCAGGCCTCAGGCCTGCTTGTAGCAGACGGGCAGCAGTGGAGGTGTATTGGTGGTAGTAGAGGTAGCCAACACAGACAGCAAGGGTGGTAGACTGGTAGTAGCAGCACATTAAAAAAAGAGACTGGACGACAGTCACAGGACAAAGCCCTGTGGTGGGGCAGGCCTCAGGCCTGCTTGTAGCAGACGGGCGGCAGTGGAGGTGTATTGGTGGTAGTAGAGGTAGCCAACACAGACAGCAGGGGTGGTAGACTGGTAGTAGCAGAACATTAAAAAAAGAGACTGGACGACAGTCACAGGACAAGGCCCTGTGGTGGGGCAGGCCTGCTTGTAGCAGACGGGCAGCAGAGGAGGTGTATTGGTGGTAGTAGAGGTAGCCAACACAGACAGCAAGGGTGGTAGTAGTAGTAGCAGCAGCACATTAAAAAAAGAGACTGGACGACAGTCACAGGACAAATCCCTGTGGTGGGGCAGGCCTCAGGCCTGCTTGTAGCAGACGGGCAGTAGTGGAGGTGTATTGGTGGTAGTAGAGGTAGCCAACACAGACAGCAAGGGTGGTAGTAGTAGTAGCAGCAGCACATTAAAAAAAGAGACTGGACGACAGTCACAGGACAAATCCCTGTGGTGGGGCAGGCCTCAGGCCTGCTTGTAGCAGACGGGCAGCAGTGGAGGTGTATTGGTGGTAGTAGAGGTAGCCAACACAGACAGCAAGGGTGGTAGACTGGTAGTAGCAGCACATTAAAAAAAGAGACTGGACGACAGTCACAGGACAAAGCCCTGTGGTGGGGCAGGCCTCAGGCCTGCTTGTAGCAGACGGGCGGCAGTGGAGGTGTATTGGTGGTAGTAGAGGTAGCCAACACAGACAGCAGGGGTGGTAGACTGGTAGTAGCAGAACATTAAAAAAAGAGACTGGACGACAGTCACAGGACAAGGCCCTGTGGTGGGGCAGGCCTGCTTGTAGCAGACGGGCAGCAGAGGAGGTGTATTGGTGGTAGTAGAGGTAGCCAACACAGACAGCAAGGGTGGTAGTAGTAGTAGCAGCAGCACATTAAAAAAAGAGACTGGACGACAGTCACAGGACAAATCCCTGTGGTGGGGCAGGCCTCAGGCCTGCTTGTAGCAGACGGGCAGTAGTGGAGGTGTATTGGTGGTAGTAGAGGTAGCCAACACAGACAGCAAGGGTGGTAGACTGGTAGTAGCAGCACATTAAAAAAAGAGACTGGACGACAGTCACAGGACAAAGCCCTGTGGTGGGGCAGGCCCGCTTGTAGCAGACGGGCGGCAGTGGAGGTGTATTGGTGGTAGTAGAGGTAGCCAACACAGACAGCAAGGGTGGTAGTAGTAGTAGCAGCAGCACATTAAAAAAAGAGACTGGACGACAGTCACAGGACAAAGCCCTGTGGTGGGGTAGGCCTCAGGCCTGCTTGTAGCAGACGGCAGTGGAGGTGTATTGGTGGTAGTAGAGGTAGCCAACACAGACAGCAAGGGTGGTAGTAGTAGTAGCAGCAGCACATTAAAAAAAGAGACTGGACGACAGTCACAGGACAAAGCCCTGTGGTGGGGCAGGCCTCAGGCCTGCTTGTAGCAGACGGGCAGCAGTGGAGGTGTATTGGTGGTAGTAGAGGTAGCCAACACAGACAGCAAGGGTGGTAGACTGGTAGTAGCAGCACATTAAAAAAAGAGACTGGACGACAGTCACAGGACAAAGCCCTGTGGTGGGGCAGGCCTGCTTGTAGCAGACGGGCGGCAGTGGAGGTGTATTGGTGGTAGTAGAGGTAGCCAACACAGACAGCAAGGGTGGTAGTAGTAGTAGCAGCAGCACATTAAAAAAAGAGACTGGACGACAGTCACAGGACAAAGCCCTGTGGTGAGGCAGGCCTCAGGCCTGCTTGTAGCAGACGGGCGGCAGTGGAGGTGTATTGGTGGTAGTAGAGGTAGCCAACACAGACAGCAAGGGTGGTAGACTGGTAGTAGCAGCACATTAAAAAAAGAGACTGGACGACAGTCACAGGACAAAGCCCTGTGGTGGGGCAGGCCTGCTTGTAGCAGACGGGCGGCAGTGGAGGTGTATTGGTGGTAGTAGAGGTAGCCAACACAGACAGCAAGGGTGGTAGTAGTAGTAGCAGCAGCACATTAAAAAAAGAGACTGGACGACAGTTACAGGACAAAGCCCTGTGGTGGGGCAGGCCTGCTTGTAGCAGACGGCAGTGGAGGTGTATTGGTGGTAGTAGAGGTAGCCAACACAGACAGCAAGGGTGGTAGTAGTAGTAGCAGCAGCACATTAAAAAAATAGTGGACAGGACAGAATCCCGTAGTAGCAGGCGGCAGTAGCAGGCGGCAGCGGCAACAGCAGCAGCAATGTCAGATCTAATCAGTGGCATCAGGCACAGGGGTTTTAAAATCCTCACCGATCCACGCTTGATTCATTTTCAGAAACGTGAGATTTTCCAAGCTGTTGGCGGACAATCTTGTTCGCTTAGGGGTGACGAAGCCCCCTGCCGCGCTGAATACCCTCTCTGACGCTACACTGGAGGGTGGACAAGACAGTACACCCATGGCAAACTGGGCCAGTTCCTGCCAATGATCCAATCTGCTGACCCAGAAGTCCATGGGGTCTGGGATCAGCATTTCTGACGGAGAAAGGGCACAGTCCAGGTACGAGTGAACCTGGTTGTTTAGGTGCTGCACCTGGTGATGGTGAACATCCCTTTGGTGACTACGATGTGTGTCAGGTCGGGGTATTGGATGTAAAAATGTTGTCATCATATTTTCCAAACTGAATTGGCTGCTGCTGCTGCTGCTGCCGCTGCTGCCGCGGCTGCCGCCTATTGCAGAAGTAGCTCTGCCAGAGGCGGTGGAACGATGAGACAGTGGGGAGCGGAGGGTGGCCCCCCGGTCAGACATGTTTGCAGCAGGTGTTTGCCGTTTGAAAGCCGTGACAACCTGGCTGCATAGCTTCTCTCGATAATAAGCCAATTTTGCCTCCCTCTCGGAAGGCGCAAAAAACTCCCCCATTCTGGCTTTATACCGAGGGTCTAAAAGTGTGGCTATCCAGTACTCATCTCTTTGCTTCATGCTAACAATACGACAGTCAGCGCCCAAGTAACGAAGCATACAGCTCGCCATCCTGGCCAGCGTTTCAGAGGGCCCGGTTGGTTCCATCTCCGCCCCATACTGCCATGGTTGTCCATCATCAAGGTCGTCGTCAGACTCGTCATCACCACTATCACTGTCATGTTGTGCGGCTGCCTCGTCCCCTATCCCTTCCTGTGATTCCATCTCCAAATCCAGCTCCTCTTCAGGTCCTGTTTCCTCATCCTCATCCTCCTCCTCCTCCTCAACATCCATAGCCAGATGTGATCCTTCCTCCATCCTTTGCTGAATCATCGCTGTGAGCGTTTGCTCCATAATGAATATCAGCGGCATAACATCGTTCATTCCGCTAGCGTCACGGCTCACAAATCGTGTGGCCTCTTCAAAGGGCCTCAAAACGCGACATGCGTCTCTAACCAGCTGCCAGTGCCTGAGCTCGAAATTACACTGGCTCCAAACGCTGCCTGTCTGCTGCATCAGGAAATCATTCACGGCTTTCCGCTGTTCGTGCAGACGGTCCAACATGTGCAGGGTGGAATTCCAGCATGTTGGAACGTTGCAAATCAGGCTGTGTTCTGGGAGATTGTTTTGACGCTGCAAGTCCAGGAGGGCGTGCTTAAATGCATACGAACGTCTAAAGCAAACGCAAACCCTCCTGGACATGGCCAGCACACCCTTCAAACCAACATATGACTTTAAGAAGCGTGTTATGACCAGATTGATCACATGTGCCATGCAAGGAGCGTGTGTCAGGTGACGTGCGTCACAGTGACGTGGTCCCGCTGTGCGCAGGCAGCTCACGGGACTGGCGGGGGCGTGGCTGGCTGGTGACCGGAGGCACAGCGGAACATTTCTCAGATGCCCCTGGACAGCGGTACGAAACCTGGACAGTCCCTCCTGATCCGGCGGTTAGGATTTGTAAGTAGCGGCAGCTGTCCCAGCGGCGCCCCCTTCCTAAAAAATGTTCGCGCCCGGGGCACATGCCCTGCCTGCCCCCCTAGCTACGCCCCTGCCCTAAACCCTGTTCAGCCACTCTGCGTTGCAGCTGACTGAGGTGAATTCTGACCTTGAAAAAGGTTATATGGTCGTGAGTTATGTAAACCGCGTAGCTCGCTGAGCTATGCGGTTTCCGTAAGTCCCATAGAACTGAATGGTAGTTACGGAAACAGCGTATCTCCCACGCTACGCTGCTTCCGTAACTGCTATTCACTATTATGGGAGTTACACAGAGTGGCTGAATGGGGTTTAGGTGGCCCCGCATCTATCTGACATTTATGACATATTCAGTGGATATGCCATAAATGTCTCTCATGGGAAAACCCCTTTAATCATATTTTTTTAGTGTGTGTGTGTGTGTGTGTGTGTGTGTGTGTGTGTGTATGTATGTATGTATGTATGTATATATATATATATATATATATATATAGAAAGAGAAAATTTGCAGCACTCCAGTGTGAAGAAAATGGTGGTTTATTCAGTCAAACAAAAAGCGACGTTTCAATCCAACAATAGGATCTTTATCAAGCATAGTGACACATCAAATACTGCAAACATATATAGGGTTGAGATCAATTTGCATAACTAATCTCATTAGAATACAAATAAAGTGCATAGTGCAAAAAATCATTGTTAACAAATAGTATAAGGTATCAATAAAAACGTCAGTTTGATACATAAAGTGCAATTGTGCATATTAGATATCGTGAACAACAATATACAATACAAAATTTATTAAAATCAAGTGATTAGGACATAATCACATATGCCTCAGTTGTGTTGGAGTAACATCTCGTAGATCCGCTCACCAATCAGAACTTCGGGTCTTCATTAGTGTGTATAGCCATCAGGCTTCTTGACGATGCTCAGCTGTACACCGCATTGTGATCAGAATATCCTGGTGTGGAGTGCGTCTGGCTGAAGGACAGAAGCGGAAGTGTACCGTTGCCAGGCAACAGGACACTCAAAGGATGTGGTGACGACATAATGCGTTCTGCTGTGTAAACATTGTAAGTGACGGCGTCCTCGGTTGTCAAGCAACCGATCCGAATCCACCGCACACATTTGATTACAATATCAATATCATTCTCATGCAGTCTATAACATTGGCAGCATTGTTATAACGAGTAACCCAGTCAATAATGGAAAGAACCATATATAATAGTGCTCCCAAAGGTAAGTGAGGGAGATATATAAAAGAAAGGGGAGGGGAAAGCAACACATAAACGTGTCTATCCTTCATCATTGTAGTAAAGGGTTACTATTGTGGATCCACACTTTACTACAATGATGACATTGGTTTTTGTGATTATTATTGCACTTTATATGCATATTACACTGTTTTTATATGCTCTACATTGGAAGAAATATGTGCACTTTATGGTTGCCTTTTTATAATATTGGTATACATTTATCTATATGTTTTATTGGAATTATACATATAATTGTTTTATTGTCGATTATTGTATGCTCCTCCTATAAATACCTGACACTTTGTTTTGTGATGGCTTGAGAAAGGTTCCTGTTGAACCGAAACGTTGAGGTGAATAAATGCACTCTGCTTTCATCTACTCTGAAGTCCTGGTGCCGTTACTGTGTTCTATGCCTCTTTCTATATATATATAGAAGATGGGATTAATAGCACTATTTCTATTTTTGCAGATGACACCAAGCTATGCAATATAGTTCAGACTATGGAAGATGTTTGTGAATTGCAGGCAGATTTAAACAAACTAAGTGTTTGGGCGTCCACTTGGCAAATGAAGTTTAATGTAGATAAATGTAAAGTTATGCATCTGGGTACCAACAACCTGCATGCATCATATGTCCTAGGGGGAGCTACACTGGGGGAGTCAATTGTTGAGAAGGATCTGGGTGTACTTGTAAATCATAAACTAAATTTCAGCATGCAATGTCAATCAGCTGCTTCAAAGGCCAGCAAAATATTGTCGTGTATCAAAAGAGGCATGGACTCGCGGGACAGGGATGTAATATTACCACTTTACAAAGCATTAGTGAGGCCTCATCTAGAATATGCAGTCCAGTTCTGGGCTCCAGTTCATAGAAAGGATGCCCTGGAGTTGGAAAAAATACAAAGAATAGCAACGAAGCTAATAAGGGGCATGGAGAATCTAAGTTATGAGGAAAGATTAAAAGAACTAAACCTATTTAGCCTTGAGAAAAGACGACTAAGGGGGGACATGATTAACTTATATAAATATATGAATGGCGCATACAAAAAATATGGTGAAATCCTGTTCCATGTAAAACCCCCTCAAAAAACAAGGGGGCACTCCCTCCGTCTGGAGAAAAAAAGGTTCAACCTGCAGAGGCGACAAGCCTTCTTTACTGTGAGAACTGTGAATCTATGGAATAGCCTACCGCAGGAGCTGGTCACAGCAGGGACAGTAGATGGCTTTAAAAAAAGGCTTAGATAATTTCCTAGAACAAAAAAATATTAACTGCTATGTGTAGACATTTTTTACTTCCCCCTTTCCCATCCCACTTCCCCTTTCCCATCCCTTGGTTGAACTTGATGGACATGTGTCTTTTTTCAACCGTACAAACTATGTAACTATGTAATATATATATATATATATATATATATATATATATATATATATATATATATATATATATATGTATATATATATATATATATATATATATATAGAATTTTTTTTCTTTTTTTTTTACTTTTATTTTTTGAATTTTATATATTCAAAAATAATTTAAAAATCTTGCACTTTTTCCCCTAGCCACTGTCTCATTGTAGAATGACCCATCCTGTTCTGTAGAGATCACTTCTCAGCATATATTTCATTATGATCACAGGCAGTATTACACTGACAGGTTACACATTTATATATATCAAAGAATCCACCATCCATAATAGACTGATCCTTCCTGTTCTGTAGAGATCACTTCTCAGCAGTCATCTCATTATCATCACAGGCAGGATTACAATGATAGATAACATCTATATATAGATAACACAGGATCCACCATTTATAATAGACTGATACTTCCTAGTCTGTAGAGATCACTTCTCAGCAGTCATCTCATCATCAGAGGCAGGATTACACTGACAGGTAACACCTATTATAGCCTCGACAGCTTTAGACAGGTAGACCACAAGTGCGATTCGGTGTAACAGTACAGGGTTTAATTCTGAGCAAATTAAACAGAGTGTTTTTCCGGCCACAAATAAAGTCCAAAGGAAAATAAAGCAATAGATGTGCTTACTTCAGCCAAACAGAATGTCAAAAATATTTTAATTATCTTTATATGTGTGAACATATATTGCTTTTGTGAAGGTGATTAGAATATGTTTAAAAGATAACATTTTGCATGGACTCCATCTTGTATGGTAGGCATCCATTTTGGATCATTGGAGTCTATCTTTTGGCCTGAAGGAGCTGTATCTTGAGGTTAATAAGTAAAAAGTAAATATCAGCAGCGTCCTGAAGCAATTCTATGTTAAGTGTTCTTGAATTGAATGTTTTATTACTCTTTTAAGGAGCAGATCAAATAACCTTGGTGGATGGACAATGGCTGTTTACCATAAGTCAGCCTTGGATTCAGGCCTCTGTTTAATTAATTGAAACTTATCTGTAGTCTCCATTCTCTAGTGAGATAAGAAGTAGAGACAAATTAACTTGTGTATCTGAGATGTGTGTCCTTCCCATGGGACAAGGTTCAGGCCTCCTGGGGCTTGGAGGGTGAAGTATTATTATAATGCATTGAAATAATTCTTATTGGCTGAATCAGAGTCATTATCATATTGTAGATGATTGGCTGAAACCAAAGCCTACACCCTTCCTGTCATTATACCATATGTGGAGTTTTGGGATATTACCATATATAGAATGTTTATGTTTGCAAGTATGAGGTCACCACCTACTCTCATTTTCCTATAAATAAAGATGGATCCGCCCCCTAGGGCAGAGATCGTTTGAACACTGAAGCTGCGTGTCATGGTCTCTCTCCGGCCGGCCTCTCTCAGATCCACCATTGAGGGAGCATTCACTAATTTGGAGCTCATAGACAAATGCAGATAATGTCCAACGTTAACGGACATACTAAATTCTGCAGCGACACAGAACTTCTTCAAAAAACCTTGGTTTTTTTTAGTAACCAAATCTCAGGTCTTTGCTCACCCAGGAACCGTGTGGTTGCTGGCAATAGTTTTCCACTTCAGATGAGCCCACGAGACTCAGCTCTTCACCTTCACGCATCTGACACATAACACGCTCTTCTGCCCCAGTCAGTTAGTTTAATTAGACCAGGAGCCGCACCTAGACTAGTCAGACAGACATGAATCCTGGAGTGGTCATTTTTCTTACACTACATCAACTCTAAAATCCTGGTTAGTTATAAACAATCTGCTTGGTAATCTACATGTTGCTAAGTGCCATTTGCTCTGGTCCTTATACCACTGAGAGTAGCAGCCTTAGTGGCACATACCTGCTATCTCGCACTTTGCCCGCTAACTGCTTACGATATACACATATATATATATATGTATATATATATAAGAACTCCCACAGCACTCCAATGTAGTAAGAAAAGTGGTTTATTCAGTCAACATAAGCAGCTTGAGTTGACTGGTTAAACCACTTTTCTTACTACATTGGAGTGCTGTGGGATTTTTTCTATATTTGTCTATAAAACCATTCGATCAGGATCACCCGCCTGAAACCGTTACCATTTTGTATATAGAGAGATATACAGGGTGGGCCATTTATATGGAAACACCTAAATAAAATGGGAATGGTTGGTGATATTAACTTCCTGTTTGTGGCACATTAGTATATGGGAGGGGGGAAACTTTTCAAGCTGGGTGTTGACCATGGCGGCCATTTTGAAGTCGGCCATTTTGTATCCAACTTTAGTTTTTTCAATGGGAAGAGGGTCATGTGACACATCAAACTTATCGAGAATTTCACAAGAAAAACAATGGTGTGCTTGGTTTTAACGTTACTTTATTCTTTCATGAGATATTTACAAGTTTCTGACCACTTATAAAATGAGTTCAAAGTGCTGCCCATTGTGTTGGATTGTGAATGCAACCCTCTTCTCCCACTCTTCACACACTGATAGCAACACTGCAGAAGAAATGCTAGCACGGGCTTCCAGTATCCGTAGTTTCAGTTGCTGCACATCTCGTATCTTCACAGCATAGACAATTGCCTTCAGATGACCCCAAAGATAAAAGTCTAAGGGGGTCAGATCGGGAGGCATTTCTTGGTTACTTGATACTTGGTGGCAAAACCCTTGTTGGCAAGCACAGCAGTCAGACTTTTATGTAGTTGATGATGAGGTTTGCACACATATTAGATGGAATTTTGGCCCACTCCTCTTAGCAGATCATCTGTAAATCATTAAGATTTCGAGGCTGTCGCTTGGCAACTCGGAACTTCAGCTCCCTCCATAAGTTTTCGATGGGATTAAGGTATGGAGACTGGCTAGGCCACTTCATGACCTTAATGTGCTTCTTTTTGAGCCACTCCTTTGTTGCCTTGGCTGTATGTTTCGGGTCATTGTCGTGCTGGAAGACCCAGCCACGAGCCATTTTTAATGTCCTGGTGGAGGGAAGGAGGTTGTCGCTCAGGATTTGACGGTACATGGCTCCATCCATTCTCCCATTGATGCGGTGAAGTAGTCCTGTGCCCTTAGCAGAGAAATTCCCCCAAAACATAATGTTTCCACCTCCATGCTTGACAGTGGGGACGGTGTTTTTTGGGTCATAGGCAGCATTTCTCTTCCTCCAAACACGGTGAGTTGAGTTAATGCCAAAAAGCTAAATTTTAGTCTCATCTGACCACAGCACCTTCTCCCAATCACTCTCAGAATCATCCAGATGTTAATTTGCAAACTTCAGATGGGTCTGTACATGTGCCTTCTTGAGCAGGGGGACCTTGCGGGCACTGCAGGATTTTAATCCATTACGGCGTAATGTGTTACCAATGGTTTTCTTGGTCTGCCTTGAGATCATTAACAAGTTCCCCCCGTGTAGTTTTCAGCTGAGCTCTCACCTTCCTCAGGATCAAGGATACCCCACGAGGTGAGATTTTGCATGGAGCCCCAGATCGATGTCGATTGACAGTCATTTTGTATGTCTTCCATTTTCTTACTATTGCACCAACAGTTGTCTCCTTCTCACCCAGCATCTTACTTATGGTTTTGTAGCCCATTCCAGCCTTGTGCAGGTCTATGATCTTGTCCCTGACATCCTTAGAAAGCTCTTTGGTCTTGCCCATGTTGTAGAGGTTAGAGTCAGACTGATTAATTGAGTCTGTGGACAGGAGTCTTTTATACAGGTGACCATTTAAGATAGCTGTCTGGAGGAGGCTGAACTCTTAATGGTTGGTAGGGGATCAAATACTTATTTCTCTGTGCACAATGCAAATAAATATATCTAATTTTGACTGTGATTTTCTTTTTTTTTAAATATATAATCTATCTCTCACTGGCAAAATTAACCTAGCCTAAAAATTCTAGACTGCTCATGTCTTTGACAGTGGGAAAACTTACAAAATCAGCAAGGGATCAAATACTTATTTCCTTCACTATATATATATATATATATATATATATATATATATATATATATATATATATATATATATATATATATATATACATATACATAGATAACACAGGATCCAGGATTGACAATAGGTGATGGACATAGCTTCCCTCCTGCCCCCTTCCTGCACAATGACCTCTGCAGAAAAAAATAGAATAAAAAAAATCTACAATTGAAAAATAAAACAGATTAGAAAAAAATAACTTCTTTCATTATCTGATTTTAACCCCTTCCCGACATCCGCCGTATATATACGACGCACGCCGGGTTGGGGAGTATAGAGCGGGCTCACGGGCTGAGCCCGCTCCATAGACCGAGTGTGTTGGCTGTGTGTTACAGCCGAAACCTCCGGGTAACGATTGGGATCCCGCTTGTTTAACCCGTTAAATGCTGCGGTCAATAGCGACTGCGGCATTTAAATGACTAAAAACCGGGGGGGGGGGGTGGGTGGTAATGTTGCAACGGGCCCCAGCGGTGACGATATTGGGGGGTGCCGTTGGTTGGCATGGCAGCCTGGGGGACAAGTAAAAAACTGTAAAAAAAAAATAAAAAAATTAAAGGTTCAAAAAAAGGTTCAAAAAAACCCCCCTTCTCCCATTTACTTCATCTCCCACAAAAAATGAAATAAAAAGTGATCAAAAAGGCTCATGTTCCCCAAAATGGACCAATATAAACTACAGCTCACCCCGCAAAAAAATTAGCCCTCATACCGCTAAATCAACTGAAAAATAAAAAAGTTCTGGCTCAGAATAAGGCGACAAAGCTTAAATTTTATTTATAACAATAAGTATTTTCCTTGTAAAAGTAGTAAAACATAAAAAACTATATAAATTTGGTATCGCTGTAATCGTATTGACCCGCAAAATAAACTTAACTGCCGTTTTTATTGCACGGTGAACGCCGTAAAAACAAAACCACACAAAAGATTGAGGAATCAGTTTTTTTCCAAATCCACCCCACATATATTTTTTTTCCCATTTCCCACTACATTATATGGTACAAATAATGGTGCTGTGAAAATCTACAACTCGCAATAAAACAAGTCTTCATATGGTAATATTGATGGAAAAAGAAAAAAGTTTAGACTTTTAGAAGATGAAGAGGAAAAAACAAAAGTGAAAATCTGAAAAATGACTGCGGCGGGAAGGGGTTAATTAATAAGTAAAAAAAAAGAAGCTATTTAGCTGTGTTTTTGTGTTCATCGTGCGGTTTAAATAACGTGTTCAGTGTTCGGGTCGTTACAATCGTGGCGATATATATGTGTATTTTTTTCAACTTGTACAAAATAAAACCCATTTTTATGGGAAAAATCGTTTTATTTAATGTTTACTCTGATTTTATTTTGTTTTAATAAACTTTAACTGTATTTATTATATTTTTTTAGTCCCAGTAGGGGACTTCACGATGCGATCCGCTGATCGCTGTTTTAATGCTTTGCGATACTGAATATGCACGGCCTAATAGGAATATAGTCATTACAGGCCTATGTACCTTTCTTAGGCTATCGGCTGCTATGGCCACCCATTGGCGGCCCGTTTACGCATTTCCAGATCATTGATGGCTGACAGAGGAAGCCACCACCTTATGTCACACCACTTAAGTGCTGCAGTCGCTATTGACCGTTACAGCCGAGCTCCCGCAGTGAACGCACGGCACATCTTCATTGGACATTCGTCTTCCAGCCCTGACACTGTAAGGGTATGTGCACACACACTAATTACGTCCGTAATTGACGGACGTATTTCGGCCTCAAGTCCCGGACCGAACACAGTGCAGGGAGCCGGGCTCCTAGCATCATACTTATGTACGATGCTAGGAGTCCCTGCCTCGCTGCAGGACAACTGTCCCGTACTGTAATCATGTTTTCAGTACGGGACAGTTATCCTGCAGCGAGGCAGGGACTCCTAGCATCGTACATAAGTATGATGCTAGGAGCCCGGCTCCCTGCACTGTGTTCGGTCCGGTACTTGCGGCCGAAATACGTCCGTCAATTACGGACGTAATTAGTGTGTGTGCACATACCCTAAGGCTGATGGTTTTACACTGACAACTCATGGCCTATGAAAGGTCCCATGTAGTAATGCCTGTCATACCTTTGGTTTGTCTTAACCCCTTCCCTACGCAATTATTTCTCCATTTTTAATTTGAGTTTTTTACTCTCTACCTTCCAAAAGCCATAACTTTTTTTTACATTTTTCCACCGATATAGCCAAATGAGGGCTTGTTTTTTTCGGAACGAGTTGTAGTTTTCATGGCACCATGTATTGTACCAAATAATGAACTGGGAAAAAATTCTATTTTTTCGTGTGTTTTACCACTTTTATAAAGAAATTGGCCTCTATTGTATACACATCACTCATTGAGCAATGTGTACGTGAGTACAGAGAAGTGGTGAAAACCACTTTTGTCTTCTCTCCAGGGTCCCTGGCAATCTCTGACGGCTGGGCACTTGACATTCAGCTACCCAATCGCTCAGGCAGCGAGCTCAAACCTGCACCGTATATATACAGTGGGCAATCCTCAACCGGTTGAGCATCATTTTGGGAGTCGATCGAAATTAAAAACACATACATTTTACAAATCCCCTAATATTAGCAGCTGAGAAGAAGTCTATGGACAGGTGAGGGGGAAGCAGAGAGAGGAGACATAGGCTGCTGGTAATAGTTATATGTCATGCCAGGGCTGGATTTTACACTGCACTGCTCCTTACTGCTAGATGATGTGCTTCATGCTGCTGCAGCTTTTAAGGGTCTGCTACAGAGAGATAGTGAACCAGAATGGTTTTCTGCTCTGTGTGATGTGTATAGAAGACATGATAGAAGTTCGGCTCCACCCACTACCTCAGTGAAAACGGAGAATTAAACGGGTTGTCCAGGAATACATTTTATTTCTACTTCAACTTAATGTGAAATATACAATTAATTTCCTAATATAATGTCTGCTTATAGCTTGTGGCGTTACTTCTAATATGCGGTCATGTGACCGCACCCAGAATAAAATTTTCACTTCCTCTGATGTTCCCTAAAATGAAATGGAAAAAAGAACACGGCGCCACATAGTGCAAAGTAAAAGCCAGGTAGAACAAAGGGCCACGATAGATGTAACAATGACGCTCACCTTGGGTAATGGACACCAATAGGTGTCATAAAGGCATGGAAAGCTGAAGCCAGGTCCAGAACACAACCAAACGAAGTTTGTTGTCAGTTGAAGGGATGATTGAAATAGAAAAATTAGGACCACCGGCGCTGCTAAGTGGAAGTGAACAATATGGAGATTTAGGCAAACATCTAGATAAAAGACTTTATTGTCAAACAGGCTACGCTTTTCAACACCGAACCAGTGTCTTCCTCAGGCCAATACAGACTGTGCGGTTACAGCCTATTTATACACACCAAAAGGCAAAGAAAAGACCGCCAGAACAAATAGGTTAAAGGTCACGGGAATAACGAAACTATAAATCACAACGAAAGTATACATTTGCGATGATCAAATAGATTTAAAACTTACGAAAATAATAATGGTGGTAATTTGAACGGACTTCAAAAATTACAAATATGTATCAGTTGTGCCAAATATGCCTCGTTGCGCAGCAAAGGTAAAAATGTAACCAAACAGATTATTATGCATCAATATTGTGGATATTCATTAAAGAGCAATAGAACAGTCGATTTGTCAAGTACAGATGTATGTTTTTTCTAAAGAAAGAGGATATTAAAATGAAATGAAAAATGAAAAAACCGCTGAGACAAGCGTCACTGGTTGTCAGAGCGACAGACAAACTACGGCAGCCAAGGAGGGACAAAAACCAACGTTGGACCGCATAATGAACCGCACAATACAGCGGAGCTAGCAGTGGACGGACGGAGAAGCACTGAGATGTTCCGAACAGTAAGTAATAGCAAATAAATGATAATTTAAATGCTAATAGATTAAAAATGACCCAAAATACAACTCATGTATAAAAGACCATAGGGTGTGACATGGATAGACAGAATTCCAGATTTAAACAATGAAATGGCCGTGATTAACATTAATCACTGACCAGATATGTAAATGAGCTAACAGATAATATATATATATATATATATATATATATATATATATAAAAAATTATGTATATAAAAAATTAAATAGGAAACTATTCCATTGCAAAATAAAAGCATGGAGTGACCGTTATTATCATTAAAATACTAAAAGCCAATATGTGGATGTCCTAAAAGATATATATATAAAACATTTTTATTCCAAGGAAGATTCTGTAAGGTTCCCAGTTTATAGATCCAGAAGTTCTCCCTCTGCTTAAGCCTCATAAATCTATCTGGTATATCTGATGGTATTTGCTCAATTGGAGTGACCTCCGAGTCTTCCGGGGAGGAACGAAGCAACGGAACCTCGGGAGGCACCATGGGGGAGTCAGAGGAGAAAACATCAAGACGTTCAAGTCGTCGTTCCCTGAGACGTCGGTCAAGTGGTACCGCTAAAGCCATAACCTGGTCTAGGGAGTCAGAAGAGGGATAACTAACTAGCAGATCTTTCAGGGCGTTTGACAGACCCAACCTAAACTGGCACCTTAAGGCAGGGTCATTCCACCGAGAAGCTACGCACCACTTCCTAAAGTCAGAACAATACTCCTCAACAGGTCTCTTACCCTGACGTAAGGTCACCAGCTGACTCTCGGCAAAGGCAGTCCTGTCAGTCTCGTCATAGATGAGTCCGAGAGCAGAAAAGAAAAGATCAACGGAGGAAAGTTCAGGGGCGTCAGGAGCCAAGGAGAAGGCCCATTCTTGGGGCCCTTCCTGGAGCCGGTACATAATTATACCCACCCGCTGGCTCTCAGAACCTGAGGAGTGGGGCTTTAAACGTGGGGTTTAGCACGTCTAAACGTAATGTTTGGTTTATCAGGCAAATGACCCTTTTTTAAAACCCTTGATTCCTGATAAACCAAACATTACGTTTAGACGTGCTAAAACAATTAAGAATTTAATAGCCCCTAGTAAAATGTGCAATATAAAAAAGAAAAATCATGGTCTAGCAACAGACCTAAAAGGCTCGTTTCGTTGTGGTCAAAACAGGTGCCTCTGTTGCAATAATATTTCCAACAAATGTATGGAGTATCACTCCACAGTAACGGGTGAAAGTTTCCCGATAAGAAATTTCCTCAATTGCGGGAGTTCCTTTGTCATTTATTTATTACAGTGTACATGCGACCTTCAATATGTGGGTTGCACTACACAAACATTAAGGAACCGTATTAATAAGCATAGGTTTAATGTTAGTAAGGGATTCATGAAACAGAGTGTGTCACAGCACTGTACTTTTAAACACAATTGCAAATTTGTGGACATTATGGTCACTCCAATTGAGCAAATACCATCAGATATACCAGATAGATTTATCAGGCTTAAGCAGAGGGAGAACTTCTGGATCTATAAACTGGGAACCTTACATCCGAATGGTCTAAATGACCTTACAGAATCTTCATTGGAATAAAAATGATAATTACGGTCACTCCATGCTTTTATTTTGCAATGGAATTGTTTCCTATTTAATTTTTTATATACATAATTTTATATATATATATATATATATATATATATATAATATCTATTAGGACATTTACATATCTGGTCAGTGATTAATGTTAATCACGGCCATTTCATTGTTTAAATCTGGAATTATGTCTATCCATGTCACACCCTATGGTCTTTTATACATGAGTTGTATTTTGGGTAATTTTTAATCTATTAGCATTTAAATTATCATTTATTTGCTATTACTTACTGTTCGTAACATCTCAGTGCTTCTCCGTCCGTCCACTGCTAGCTCCGCTGTATTGTGCGGTTCATTATGCGGTCCAACGTTGGTTTTTGTCCCTCCTCGGCTGCCGTAGTTTGTCTGTCGCTCTGACAACCAGTGACGCTTGTCTCAGCGGTTTTTTCATTTTTCATTTCATTTTAATATCCTCTTTCTTTAGAAAAAACATACATCTGTACTTGACAAATCGACTGTTCTATTGCTCTTTAATGAATATCCACAATATTGATGCATAATAATCTGTTTGGTTACATTTTTACCTTTGCTGCGCAACGAGGCATATTTGGCACAACTGATACATATTTGTAATTTTTGAAGTCCATTCAAATTACCACCATTATTATTTTCGTATGTTTTAAATCTATTTGATCATCGCAAATGTATACTTTCGTTGAGATTTATAGTTTCGTTATTCCCGTGACCTTTAACCTGTTTGTTCTGGCGGTCTTTTCTTTGCCTTTTGGTGTGTATAAATAGGCTGTAACCGCACAGTCTGTATTGGCCTGAGGAAGACACCGGTTCGGTGTTGAAACGCGTAGCCTGTTTGACAATAAAGTCTTTTATCTAGATGTTTGCCTAAATCTCCATATTGTTCACTTCCACTTAGCAGCGCCGATGGTCCTAATTTTTCTATTTCAATCATCCCCTCTGATGTTCCCTGTCTATGCTCAGCCAGCACTTCCGGTAGAGCAGAGGCACGGAGCGTCATCAACTAGGTTTACAGGCAGTGGGACCAGAGGCAGAGCTCTGAAGAGCTCATAAAACATCCGCCCAACCCACTGCCTGTAAAACCTAGTTGATAACGTGACATGGCTCTGCTCTGCCGGAAGCGCTGGCTGAGCAAAGACAGGGAATGTTGTCTCTGCTAGTACACACCCCCTCCTCCTCTCTGTTGGAGTTCCCGCACTGCCTGCCGTCTCCTTTCATCGCCCACACCCCCTCCTCCTTTCAGATTCAATTTCTGATACTGATCCCTTTCACTTTATGTAATGACCGGGTCGCTGGGTTGACCCCTGCCCCTATGAAATATACAGTTATTACAGGGGTTATATAAATATAGGGATGATGGGGGTAATATAAATACAGTGATGATGGGGTTTATTCACAGGGATGATGGAGTTATATACAGGAATGATGAGGTCAACATCCCTGTGTATAACCCTCATCAACGCTGTATATAACCCCCATTATCCCTGTATATAACCACCTTCATCCCTGTATAGGATGTTGGGGGTAATACACAGGGATAATGGGGTAATACACTGGGATGATGGGGTTTATATGCATGGATGATGGGGGTAATACACAGGGATGATGGGGGTTATATACAGGGATAATGGGGTAATACACAGGCACTATCTACAGGAAGGGGTATTGTGGGAGTCTCAAAGCACCTAATGTCACTGTCCATATATGGACAGTGACGTCAATGGCTTTCCCAAGACAGGAGTCCACCTGCCAGAGCTTTGGCCGGAGACTCCATTGGGGAGAGAGCCGGCAGACAGGAAAGTGCAGAACTGCTTCAGTGTGTGCAGTGCTGTACTTCTAATCCCCCTAACAGTGATCAAACACATGGTTGTTTGATGAAGGGAGAGAGTTGATGACACTTGTGAAGAGAGCCGGTAGACAGGAAAGGGCACAGCTGCTCACACTGAAGCAACACTGCACACATTAAACCCCGTTCCAGACTGTCAATGTTTATAGACGACACAACTGCACGGGGCTTTGGCAGTTGGAACGTATGTAGCCGCATGGCTGTCGTAAAGAAGTTGTATGTCTAATTAGTATTAAAGGACCATATTTGTTGGCAGGGGACAGACAAGGTTCATCTTTTTTTCTTTTTTAATTCTATTAATTTAAGCTTTATGTAATAAAAGTAGAGGACTGGGTATAGACCAGAATCCTGGACTTTGTCATCAATGTATTTTAAGGTGTTATACAAAGCGTTTTAAGGCTTGAATCACACACACAGTTTTTAGGGCAGGTATTTTAGCTGAAACCAGCAGTAGATTTAAAAGGCATGACTTAACTTCTCCTTCCTGTTTGATCCACTTCTGGCTTTGGTTTAAAACGCTGCATGTGTGTTTCCAGCCTAATATGAATGTGATAAATTTGTCAACTTTTGTTTTGAAACAAAATCACAAAATACATTTTTAATCCTAACAGAAAATCCCAGTAAGAAGTCTGAGGGAAACTTCATGGTATCGATAAATTATAAAATAGAAGATGAAGAAATCATGCAGCAGTCTTCAGGAGAAAACCTCATTACCCTTAATGTACATCCAGGACTTCACAGTAAAGATCTATCATATAATTTCTCTAATCATGAGGAACCTTCTCCTGACCAATCACAGATTGTTACCACAAGTACAGATCAGAAAGGGGGTGAAGGATTTCAATGTGGTCAACAGTTCACAAAAATCTCAGGTATTTTTACAAACAGAAGAATTCACACAGAGGAGAAGCCGTATTCATGTTCAGAATGTGGGAAATGTTTCACACAAAAATCAGGTCTTGTTAAACATGAGAGAATACACACAGGAGAGAAGCCATATTCATGTTCAGAATGTGGGAAATGTTTTACAGATAATTCAAATCTTGTTACACATGAGAGAAGTCACACAGGCGTGAAGCCGTATTCATGTTCAGAATGTGGGAAATGTTTCACACAAAAATCAGGTCTTGTTAAACATGAGAGAATACACACAGGAGAGAAACCATATTTATGTTCAGAATGTGGGAAATGTTTTACAGATAATTCAAATCTTGTTACACATGAGAGAAGTCATACAGGCGAGAAGCCGTATTCATGTTCAGAATGTGGGAAATGTTTTATAGATAAATCAACTCTTGTTACACATGAGAGAAGTCACACCGGAGAGAAGCCATATTCATGTTCAGAATGTGGGAAATGTTTTATAGATAAATCACATCTTGTTACACATGAGAGAAGTCACACGGGAGAGAAGCCGTATTCATGTTCAGAATGTGCAAAATGTTTTACAGCTAAATCAAATCTTGTTATACATGAGAGAAGTCACACAGGAGAGAAGCCGTATTCATGTTCAGAATGTGGGAAATGTTTTACAGATAAATCATGTCTTGTTAGACATGAGAGAACTCACACAGGAGAGAAGCCGTATTCATGTTCAGAATGTGGGAAATGTTTCACAGATTATTCAAGTCTTGTTAGACATGAGAGAATTCACACAGGAGAGAAGCCATATTCATGTCCAGAATGTGGGAAATGGTTTACACAAAAATCAGGTCTTGTTATACATGAGAGAAGTCACACTGGGGAGAAGCCGTATTCATGTTCAGAATGTCGGAAATGTTTTACACAAAAATCAGATCTTGTTAAACATGAGAGAAATCACACAGGAAAGGAGCCGTATTCGTGTTCAGAATGTGGGAAATGTTTAACTACTAAAGGCGAGCTTAGGGCTCATCAGAGAAGTCACACAGGGAAGAAGCCATTTTGAATTTTTTTATATGGAAGATGTTTTACAGAGATATCAAAATTTGGATCTCAGGAAATTCACGTAGGGAAGAAACCATATTTTCGTTTAGAATATGTAAAATGCTATAATAGCAAAAAAAAAAATGTTTTATGTAAGTTACTTATTTTTATTATATTTTTTTGAGGTTTTTTTGTGTATTTTTTTTCTTCCACAAGTTGGGAAATATTAAAAATGTAATAATAATTTGATATGTCTTCCTATGTTGGACACCAGAGGGAGCACTTCCAAGAATTACAGCAAGGTGAATCAGGCAAAGCAACCTGACTTACAGCTGCTGTAAATGTGGGAGGGAGACTAACCCCCTTCCTATTTTTGGCTGCAAGCCAGGAAAAGGTGTCTTCAAATTGCTAAGCATTGTCCAGCTCCCATTTTTGAAGAGATTGTACAAATAGTAGCGGGCAGAAGCCGTAGGACACACCAAAAAGCTAAGTGCTTGGCCACACGTAACGGAATTGCTGCAGAAAATTTCTGTAGCAATTCCGTTGAAAGTAGCAGACATTCTGCTGCGGAAAAAAATGCACCATTTCCTGCATGTTTTACTGCAGAAAATGCTTCATATTTTGCTGCGTTTTTCACAATGGTGGGAGATGGTGACATCACCTCTGAAAAACACAGCAATTCAGTCCAGTTTCTGCAGCAGGAATTGACATGCTGCAGTACGAAAAACACGCCCTGCAGGTCAATTTCTGCTCTGAATTTTTTACGCAGCGCGCGGATGAAATTTGTTAAATCTCACCCACTTTGGTGCTACTGCATTCTGCTGCGTTTTTCCCATCCGCAATTCCGGAGGGAAAATACATGTGGACAAGCCCTAGGAATTATGAAAATGAAGAGGGAGACCCTGTGGTGCATGACTTTTCAGTTGACAGATTTACACGGCGTGTATTTGACGCATTCTTGGGCGAATTTTATGTGTGAAAAATACTTGATAATGCTTTTCATTTACATAAATGGTAAATGCACCATTAGTACATACAACGCACTTTTTTACACAAGCGTTTTTAAAAAAACACGTTGTGTAACTAAAGAAGTGTCGAGTCAATTCTTTGGCACGTAAAACACTCCAAATGTTCCCATAGTCAATGGGAGTCCTAATTATGCTAAAAAAAACCTTGCAAAAAGCGCACACAAAATGCGTAAAAAAAACATGCAAAATAAGCGTCAAACACTTGATTAAGCTTCCCATTTACATCAATGGGAAAGTGAGCTGTTAGTACATAACAAACATTCAAAACGCGTTGCGTAAAAAAGAAGCGTTGAATCAATAATTTGGTGCATAAAATGCGCCAAATGTTCCCAGAGTCAGTGGGGGTCCTAACTACACTCCCAGAAACTTGCAAAAAGCGCACACAAAACATGCAAAAAACAACTCAAAAAATTTATCAGAATCCCTATAATTTAAAAACTGCTTCACAAGAAGCGTCGTGTGAACATGCCCTAAGGGAATTCATTTTCGTTGGACCCTAATTTACAAGGATAAATCTGCTGTAGGTGAGTATAAGTATTTCTATTTTTCATAATACTAAGGCCTCATGCACACATCCGATGCTCGTCGTGCGGCCGCAAATCATGGATCCGTGAAACATGTACATGTATGGCTTCCGTGTGCGGTCCGTTGTTTCAATGGACCAAATGAATGGAATGGCCGAGACTGTTCCGCAAAAAAAAGGAAAGGAATAGGATATTTTCTATTTTTGTAGGAACGGCCACACGGTTGCGTTAAAAAAACGGGAAGTGTGCATGGCCCCATAGAAATTAATGGGTCAGTGTGCTGTTATCTGTTAACAAAAAAAAAAATGGATAGCACACTGAAGCGTTTCACTGAAGTGTGCTTGAGGCTTAAGGCCTCATTTACACGAGCGTGTGCGTTTTGCGCGCGCAAAAAACGCTGCGTTTTGCGCACGTTTGTATGGCGTATGCACTGCGTATACGCAGCCTTGTTGCATTTTAAACGCGCAAAAGGCATTTGACAGCTCCGTGTGTCATCCGTGTATGATGCGCGGCTGCGTGATTTTCGCGCAGCCGCCATCATAGAGATGAGGCTAGTCGACGCCCGTCACTGTCCAAGGTGCTGAAAGAGCTAACTGATCGGCAGTAACTCTTTCAGCACCCTCGACAGTGAATGCCGAACACAATATACACCAACCTGTGAATATAAAAAGACTTTCATACTTACCAAGAACTTCCTGCTTCCCCCAGTCCGGGCTCCCGGCCGTTGCCTTAGTGACGCGTCCCTCTCTTGTCATCCGGCCCCACCTCCCAGGATGACGCCGCAGTCCATGAGACCGCTGCAGCCTGTGATTGGCTGCAGCCTGTGCTTGGCCTGTGATTGGCTGCAGCCTGTGCTTGGCCTGTGATTGGCTGCAGCTGTCATTTGGACTGAACTGTCATCCCGGGAGGTCGGACCGGAGTTATCGGTAAGTCAGAACGTCTTTTTTTTTTTACAGGTTCATGGATTTTCGGAGCGGAAGTCACTGTCCATGGTGCTGAACCAGTTTAACGCTTTCAGCACCGTGGACAGTGACTGTCTCCTGACGTCGCGTACCCGAACATTTTTTACCGGTTTCGGTCAAAACGAGTTTGGCCGAACCCGGTGAAGTTCGGTGCGCTCATCTCGAATTTGACACTCCGTTTGGATGTTTGTAAACAGAAAAGCACGTGGTGCTTTTCTGTTTACATTCAGGAGTTTGACAGCTCTTGCGCGAATCACGCAGTTCGCACGGAAGTGCTTCCGTGCGGCATGCGTGGTTTTCACGCACCCATTGACTTCAATGGGTGCGTGAGTGCGCGAAAAACGCACGATTATAGAACATGTCGTGAGTTTTTTTCTGCGCACACGCGCTGAGCGCAATTCACGCATCGTCTAAACAGCCCCATTGACTAATATAGGTGCGTACGACATGCGTGCAAAGCACGCGCGTCGCACGCGCGTATAATATGTTCGTGTAAATGAGGCCTAACTTTAAGTTTTTTGCAGGTTCAACTGGACCTATTGTCGTAGATTTTGTGGACTACTGCGATGTTCTGGGTTTTTTAGAAATAAAATGGTTAGTGAGGATTGTGTGGGGGAGTTTTTATTTCAATAAAAATATTTTCTTATGCCTCTGTATTTTTTTAATACTTTATTAGCGCCTTGATAATGCAGTGGTCTGTTTGACGACGTCCATTACTAAGGCGGGGCTTAGTGTTAGCCAGTAAAAAACAAAAACCGTGGCCTTTCCCACCTTGGTAATGCTACCCTGCTGTTGTGTTGTATCTGGCTGGTTATAAAAATGTGGGGGGACCCCACGTCATTTTTTTAAAAAAAAACGATGTGGGGTCCCCCCTGTTTTTTTTTATTATCAGCCAGATACAACATAGCAGCAGCCTAGCATTACCAGGGTGGGATGGGCCACGGTTTTTGACCCTTCCCAGCCTCATGAAACCAGCATGCGGCCGTCCTAGCACCTGTCCATCGCAACAGACGGTCAAGTATTGGATTGTACCTGGCTTTTCCCGGCACCCCCGGAGGCGGCGGGTAAAGTGGGGTTTACTGCGAGCCTTTGCTCTGGCTAACATTAAGCCCTGCCTTAGTAATGGACGTCATCAAACAGACAACTGCAATTACTAAGGCGCTAATAAAGTATTAAAAATAACACAGATATAAGAAAATATTTTTATTGAAATAAAAAACTCCCCCACACAATCCTCGCTAACCATTTTAGTTTATAAAACAACACGCAGATCATCGCATTAGTCCACCGAATCTATGACGTAGTCCAATAGGTCCAGCGGAATCTACAAAAAAAATAAAGTTAGTAATATTAAAAATATAAATACTTATACTAACCTAAAGCGGCTTCTGTCTTCTCCCCTGCACCGCAAAAGAAACTAGAGGTTAAAGAACTGTAGCTTCTATTGTGGAGCATGGGACCTAGTGATGAGCCACAAATATTAATAGTTATAAATAATTCTGGCGCATCATGGATCTCCCCCCCCACAAACCTCCCCCACACATGCAGACGTTCCGCCAATCCCCTCACATACACAAACCCTCTCACACGCACCCCGCAAACCACACAAGCCCATTCAAAAGCACCCCCCATAGACACCCCTGCACGCACCCACCACATGCACAGCCCCTCCACAAGCAGCTTGCACGCACCCCCCATGCACAGCCCCACCACGCGCAAACTCCCCCAGAAGCACTCTGCATGCCCCCACACGCACCGCCCACCAGCACCCTGTGCGCACACCCGCTCAGCAGTAACCAGCTTTCCCCCTACAAACCAGCTTCTGCACAGGTTGCTGTGAACTTCGCATGTCACAGAGAATGCGCAATTCAGAGTTAGAATGGCAGAAGCTTAGGGTCGGGAGCCGACCCACCTCCTATGCCCTGTACATGCCATATTGCATCTGTGTATGTGTCGTTAAAAGACACATACGAAGATGAAATCAAACATGGCAGCACCCATAAAAATGAGTTAATAAAGAAAACTACTTTGAAAAAATAAATAAACTAAAGATAATATTAAAATAAATAAAAAAAAACACATAAAAATATGTTTATGACACCTTTCCTTCAAAGACTATGTACACCTTTGTAGGCAATATTTTCCTTTTTTTTTATATTAATATATACTGTAAGACATTTCAACTCATCACGCAGCTCTGACAGAAAAAAAAAGTTCTGTCTCTGAGAAGACGGAGTGTAAAGGATCTGCCAGGCACAGCTTCGGGGTTAACTCCCATAGGTAATCAGTCTTCACCTGAGTCTATGTCTCTGAGACTGACTCCAGCTTCCACCACTCAGGCTGGCAGGCTTAGGAGTGGGAGAGCCTATCGCAGCCTGGCCAGACTCAGCTAGCTCCCGCCCTCTGTCTATTTATACCTGCCTTTCCTGTTCCTCCGTGCTTGTGATTCTTCTCGTGTGGTTTCCTGGCCCAGCTACAGCTTCTGACTGTTTGATCCTGCTCCATATTGACCCTGGCTTACTGACTACTCTCCTGCTCTGCGTTTGGTACCTCGTACACTCCTGGTTTTACTCGGCTCGTTCACCTCTCTTGTTGCTCACAGTGTTGCCGTGGGCAACTGCCCCATTTCCCTTAGCTTTGTGTACCCTTGTCTGTTTGTCTCGTGCACTTACTGAGCATAGGGACCGCCGCCCAGTTGTACCCCGTCGCCTAGGGCGGGTCGTTGCAAGTAGGCAGGGACAGAGTGGCGGGTAGATTAGGGCTCACTTGTCCGTTTCCCTACCCCTATCATTACACGGAGAGGGAAAAATAAAAACAGAAACTGGCCTGGTGGTGTTAACCCACATGCGGTGCGGATGATAAACATGCAGGATATCGGATTTATACTGCGGATTCTCTGCGCATTTGTTTCCAGAATCCCCTGCGGCTCCACCGCGTGTTCACAGCAACGCTGCAGGTTACACATATAAAAAAAGAAGGCGTCATGTGACCCCTGTAGCCAATCACAAGTCAGTATGTAGCGAAAATTATATCATTACAAAATACGACTCAAATGTCAGCTCACCTTCCCAGGTGCACGAAGAAAACAGCGATCTCCATGCTACAGGAACAATATTCAGGCAGAAAAGATCAGCACTCCTTGTGGAATTTGAAAATAAATCTCCTTTATTTAAATAGCCTGCGGAAAAACTAAACGGCTTGAAGTGGACAAATTACATAACGCGTCAGTCCCCTCTGACGCGTTTCTAGCTCTCAAGAGCCATTACTCATAGATAGGGGAGGGAGTGAGAGTGTGTGGCTGAAATAGTAGCCAGAAAAGAAAACTACCCACTTTAATCAGGTGTATACAATAATCAGAAAGTGGATGGCACATGAACCATACAAAAATATAAAAATATATATATATACACTACCGTTCAAAAGTTTGGGGTCACCCAGACAATTTTGTGTTTTCCATGAAAACGTACACTTATATTTATCAAATGAGTTGCAAAATGACTAGAAAATATAGTCAAGACATTGACAAGGTTAGAAATAAAGATTTTTATTTGAAATAATAATTTTCTCCTTTAAACTTTGCTTTCGTCAAAGAATGCTCCATTTGCAGAAATTACAGCATTGCAGACCTTTGGCATTCTAGCAGTTAATTTGCTGAGGTAATCGGGAGAAATTTCACCCCATGCTTCCAGAAGCCCCTCCCACAAGTTGGATTGGCTTGATGGGCACTTCTTCCGTCCCATACGGTCAAGCTGCTCCCACAACAGCTCTATGGGGTTGAGATCTGGTGACTGTGCTGGCCACTCCATTACAGATAGAATACCAGCTGCCTGCTTCTTCCCTAAATAGTTCTTGCATAATTTGGAGGTGTGCTTTGGGTCATTTTCCTCTTGTAGGATGAAATTGGCTCCAATCAAGCGCTGTCCACAGGGTATGGCATGGTGTTGCAAAATGGAGTGATAGCCTTCCTTATTCAAAATCCCTTTTACCTTGTACAAATCTCCCACTTTACCAGCACCAAAGCAACCCCAGACCATCACATTACCTCCACCATGCTTGACAGATGGTGTCAGGCACCCTTCCAGCATCTTTTCAGTTGTTCTGCGTCTCACAAATGTTCTTCTGTGTGATCCAAACACCTCAAACTTCGATTTGTCTGTCCATAACACTTTTTTCCAATCTTCCTCTGTCCAACTTCTGTGTGCTTTTTCCCATATTAATCTTTTCCTTTTATTAGACAGTCTCATATATGGCTTTTTCTTTGCCACTCTGCCCTGAAGGCCAGCATCCCGGAGTCGCCTCTTCACTGTAGACGTTGACACTGGCGTTTTGGGTGTACTATTTAATGAAGCTGCCAGTTGAGGACCTGTGAGGCGTCTATTTCTCAAACTAGGGACTCTAATGTACTTGTCTTGTTGCTCAGTTGTGCAGCGGGGCATCCCACCTCTCTTTCTACTCTGGTTAGAGCCTATTTGTGCTGTCCTCTGAAGGGAGTAGTACACACCGTTGTAGGAAATCTTCAGTTTCTTGGCAATTTCTCGCATGGAATAGCCTTAATTTCTAAGAACAAGAATAGACTGTCGAGTTTCACATGAAAGCTCTCTTTTTCTAGCCATTTTGAGAGTTTAATCGAACCCACAAATGTAATGCTCCAGATTCTCAACTAGCTCAAAGGAAGGTCAGTTTTATAGCTCCTCTAAACAGCAAAACCGTTTACAGCGGTACTAACATAATTGCACAGGGGTTTTCAAGTGTTTTCTAATCATCCATTAGCCTTCTAACACAGTTAGCAAACACAATGTACCATTAGAACACTGGAGTGATGGTTGCTGGAAATGGGCCTCTATACACCTATGTAGATATTGCATTAAAAACCAAACGTTTGTAGCTAGAATAGTCATTTAGCACATTAACAATGTATAGAGTGTATTTCTGATTAATTTAATGTTATCTTCATTGAAAAAACTGTGCTTTTCTTTAAAAAATAAGGACATTTCTAAGTGACCCTAAACTTTTGAACGGTAGTGTAACTTTTGTACTTTTTCTGAAATTTTATAGAGTATTAATAATTCATAATAAGATCATTTCTCACATTAAGACCATTGGGGACTATAGTATTCAACATGAGAATCCAGTATCCCTTACGATTTAATAGTGCTCTCCTATGATCACCACCTCGCACTGGTTTGTTAACCCTTTAAATTCCTGAAAGCTGCTGATATTCCCTCTATGCATATGACTAAAGTGTTTAGATGCATTAGAAGGATTTCTAACGTAAGCATTAGTGGCTCCATTGAGATGTTCTCTAATTCTGACCTTAAGGGGGCGACTTGTGCACCCAACGTAGGATAAATCACAGAGTGTACAGTTTATTTGGTATACTACATATCGTGTGTTGCAGTTAATGAATTGTTTTATTTTATGTATTGTTCCATCAATGGCCGAACTTACTTGTTAATAGTTGCAACACATACATATATTTGCTCCACAAGAGTAAAAACCTTTGAACGACAGCCTTGTGTTTTGTTTGAATGAAAATTGTGTTAAACTAGGTGAGAGCATGTCACGAAAGGTCTGTGGACCCACTGGGCCGTGCCGCCTTGGCGGTATGGCAGCTGGCCAACAGGGTGCAGGTGAATGTCTATAGTTCGTATAGGTACCTGTGGCAGCTCACACAGCAGCAGGGCAGGCTCGGCTTGGACTAGGCAGCAGATAGACGTCAGGCGAGGTGAAGCAGGTCAGACGTGGAATTCAGCACGACACGACTTTGGCACAGCACAGTGCTCGACCAGGCTGGTATGGAATGCAAGGAACAGGAACTGGAACAGGTACAACGCTTAGGCGTCAACAACGCTTAGGCATAGAAGCAGGGGGCTGGACCCCTCTTATAGTCCAGGGTACTCACGGGTCAAAGTTCATCAAAAGTCCGGTACGCGCGCTGCACCTTTAAGAGCGGGCGTGAGTGTGCGTGCGCACCCTACGGGATCCGGCTGAGGTGTGTGTAAGCGGGCGCTGGCGACTCCTGAGGAGGAGGCTGGGGCCAGCGCTTGCCGACTCGTGGCTGTCAGGAGGGCATTGGAGCTGACAGCCCGCAGCCACGGACGTTACAGAGCATAGTACCCAAAGAAGGCGCTCTGCGTGAAGAAAATTTACAACTTGGCTCTAGTATCTGGCATAAACCTTCATCCTGAAAAAAGGACTGGTAAGTATTTGTACACTTTAGATTGTATATTTTTATCATTTTTATATGTATATTTTCTTTGTAATAAATCAGTGCAATAAATACGTTTTCTGCCCTCACCTAAATTAATGGCCCTATCTAGGTTTCCACTGAGGATAGCCTCGGTCCTTTAAACGACTGCATATTTTATTAATTTGGTCCCTATATGACTGTTCAGACGAGCAGTTTCTTTTTGCTCAAAGTATTTCTCCCATCGGGACACCCTTAATGGTATGTTCTGGGTGGCAAGATTTTCCATGCAAAATTGCATTACCAACAGTAGGCTTGCGATAAGTGCCAGTCTGAACAGTCTCTAAACTGGAGGTACAGCTCAAAGTGAGGTCTAGGAATGTAATTTGTTGGCAGTTACAGCCATAGGTGAAAGTCAAACCGAATGGGTTGTTATTAAAGAGGCTCTGTCATCACATTATAAGTGCCCTATCTCCTACATAAGGTGATCGGCGCTATAATGTAGGTGACAGTAATGCTTTTTATTTAAAAAAACAATCTATTTTCACCACTTTATTAGCGATTTTAGATTTATGCTAATGAGTTGCTTAATGCCCAAGTGGGCGTGTTTTTATTTTAGACCAAGTGGGCGTTGTACAGAGGAGTGTATGACGCTGACGAATCAGCGTCATGCACTCCTCTCCATTCATTTAGTCAGCGCATAGGGATCCTTTTAGATCACTATGTGCTGGCTTATACTAACACATTACCAATACTGGAGTGTTTAGACAGTGAATAGACATTCCACGTGATGTCTATTCACAATCTCTGCACTTCGTTACTGTTTCTGTGGTAGTTACAGCAGAGCAAGCGTTGTAACCTGTCATCTGCAGCGTAATCTCGCGAGATTACGCTTGCTCTGCTGTAACTACCACAGAAACAGTAACGAAGTTCAGAGATTGTGAATAGACATCCCGTGGAATGTCTATTCACTGTCTAAACACTTCAGTATCTGTACAACGCCCACTTGGTCTAAAGTAAAAACACGCCCACTTGGGCATTAAGCAACTCATTAGCATAAATCTAAAATCGCTAATAAAGTGGTGAAAATAGATCGGTTTTTTTAAAATAAAAAGCACTGCAGTCACCTACATTATAGCGCCGATCTCCTTATGTAGGAGATAGGGCACTTATAATGTGGTGACAGAGCCTCTTTAATGTAGTTGGTTAAGTTTGGTATGGTCGCCACATCTGAGGACCAGATGATAATCATATCATCAATGTAACGACCATACCAGACTAAATCAAGAGCAAAAGGATTTCTGTCAGTGAATAGAAAGCATTCCTCCCACCATGCTACATATAAATTGGCAAGCAAAGGGGAAAATTTAGCCCCCGTGGCTGCGCCTTTTTTTTGTATATAGTAGCATTCATGTGAAGAATGGTGCTCAAAAAGTCCAGCAAGTGCCAGGACCGTCTCCTAAAGAAGATTTAGCTACGGGATCGGTTCTACACCAGTGCAAAGCTTGCTCAGGAATGGCAGCAGGCAGGAGTCAGTGCATCTGCACGCACAGTGAGGCGAAGGCCTTTGGAGGCTGTCAAGAAGGGCAGCAAAGAAGCCACTTCTCTCCAAGAAAGACATCAAGGACAGACTGACATTCTGCAGGAAGTAGAGGGATTGCACTGCAGAGGACTGGGGTAAAGTTATTTTCTCTGATGAAGCCCCATTCAGACTGTTTGGGACATCTGAAAGAATGATTTTTCAGAGAAGAAAAGGTAAGCGCTACCAGGAGTCCTGTGTCAATGCCAACATATAGCATCCTGAGACCATTCATGTCTGGGGTTGGTTTTCATCCAAGGGAATGGGCTTACACAATTTTGCCTAATAAAACATCCATGAATAAAAAATGGCATCTAAACATCCTCCAAGAGCAACTTCTCCCAACCATCCAGGAGCAATTTGGTGATGAGCAATGCTTTTACCGGCACGATGGAGAACCATGTTACAAGGCAAAAGTGATAACTAAGTGGCTCGGTGAACAAAACATGAAAATTTTGGGTCCATGGCCAGTAAACTTCTCAAATCTCAATCCCATTGAGAACCTTTGGTCAATCCTCAAAAAGCGGGCAGACAAACAAAATCATAGAAATTGGGGTTGAACAACAATGGGTTGTCATCAGTCATGATTTGGCCCGGAAGCAAATATCCAGCATGCCATGGCGAATTTCACAAGTCTTCAAAAAGAAGGGTCAATGCTGTAAATATCGAGTCTTTACATAAACTTGATGTATTTGTCAATAAATGTTTAAAAACGTATAAAATGCTTAGAATTGTACTTCAGTTACCATAGAAACATCCGACTAAAACATCTAAAAACACTGAAGCAGCAAAGTTTGTGAAAAGCTAAATTTGTGTCCGTCCCTGGAGGCCCTCATACGGATTCCAGGCTGCCGTCTCCCCTCATATAGATATACATGTCAGGTCGTTGAGCTTATAGCACAACGTCATCAGGTGAGAACAACCAATCACCCCTGATTTTTCTCCAGACATTTAAGATAGCCCACAGAGCCTACATCTCCCCTCACAGGGGATTTCTCATGTAGAATTCCTCTGACCATTCTTGCCCAAAATATAAATCGCCACTTGCAGATTTACGGCATTGCTTTTGGTCATGCCCCTCTATTACTGCATTTTAGTTACGAATACAACAATTTGTTTCGGGTTCACTTTTTCTGCACTGTTCTCTTACTCTTGAATGGGGACTTTTTGGTATTTTGCTCTGATCTATGATTAATATCCCAAAACACCATAAAAACCTGCTGTGCTATGTGTCAGCAGCTGCAAGATAAACAATCCTACAGGTTTGGATTGGGAGTGTTCCTCCCACTCATCGTATTTATTTTTTTGCCAAAATTATCTTTTTTTTTCGGAAGGACTGGGTGGAAATTTCTCTTTGTTTAGAAAAAACTGTTTGCAATTTCTTTAAATTATGGGATTAATTTATACTTCTCTCATCTCATTTGAAACAAAAACTCACAAATTGCTTTGGTTCTACTTGGTACTTGTAGCGTCAATTGCTTAGTGATCTACCACTCACTACATAGTGCTCCTTCTTTTAGTGTGGTGTGCTTTAAAAATGGATGATACGCGTGTTGCTTACCCTCCCCTTCCCTTCCCCCTTTTGCCTAGTTTTCCCTATTCCCTGGTTTCCATTCTTTCATTGCTGATTTCCTGCCCCTTGAAAGAATAATGTTGCTTATTGCTTGTTTGGGCAAAATCCCATCCATAGCACAGCTTGAAGTCTTGAGTTGAAATTTCTTGACCCATGGTCTTCTTCTCTAAATAACCTGTTGGTTTGCTTAGTCAATAGATATAAGGTCACCTTTATTCTTACACAATAATATTAAATTCGTATGGGATGTGATTGCTGAGGAATACAGCGTTGAATTGTTTGTTGTTAAGTTTTTGTTTCTTGCATTTGGAAAATGCTTAATAAAATCACGATTAAAAAAAACATCAACTATTTCTGGGAGGAATGTTGACAACTTCTATAGGTGCCTCAGACAAAATACAAATAGGATCAATGATAAATTGAGGTACATATTCTTGATCATTAGGATCAAATGAATGAGATATGGCAACAGCCTTTTAAGTTTTCTAAATTAGTACGATAGTGGAGGAAGAAGTTAAATCATGGAGCAGGAGAACTTGATTTGCGAATAAAACCCTTCTCCAGGTTTTCATTAATGTTTGCTCTTCTCGTACAACGTGTAAGGCAGTGCTATAACTACTCATTGTGTAAAACTGAAACACAGCACTGCTATACTCTGCACTACTTGCGTCTTATCATTTGAAACAGGATCCCGCCAGAACTGGGGAGTACAGAAAGCAGAGGAAATAGGAGGCATATATTGTATGACATTATATTCTACAGGGAGAGTAGATAACCAAGTGTTCTGTGTATAAAACATCACAGTAGTCAGACCAGTCAGAGATAAATCAATACCTATAAGTTCCAAGCCAAACAGAAAACCTGTTTTCAACAATAAACGTCCATATATATTGAAGCTAGAAGTAGAATACCTATAAGGATATAAATAGACACAATAGATCCAGAATATAAATCACCATTAGTACAAATATAGCGCTATACAATATATCAAAAAATATCTTTATTAGAATATATTATAAAAACATATATAGGCCATCACACAAAATATAAAACAACATACAATAAAAAGTGGTGGTGGTGTGAGGAATCACAATGCATCACATGGAATATACATGCGATAGGGTGGTGTAGTATATAGATATTCAAAGGCACTGTACATAAATACACCTCATAAATTACCAGTACATGAATATATAATCACTGGATAAGGGGTACAGATGAACCAGTAAAAAAGATCAAGGATCCAGATTAAATCGAATACCAAGCCGTATTTTGCATATTTATCCCTCAACAAGACAAACCACAGACAACAACCAAGCACCCCGATGCGCATTTCAAACCCTTGAAAAAGCTGACGGAGAAACACGCGTCGGGTGCTTGGTTGTGGTCTGTGGTTTGTCTTGTTGAGGGATAAATATGCAAAATACGGGTTAGTATTCGATTTAATGATCTTTTGTACTGTTTCATCTATACCCCTTATCCAGTAATTATGTATTCATGTACTGGTAATTTACAGGTGTAATTATGTACAGTGTCTCTGAATATCTATATACTACACTGCCCTATCACATGTATATGCAATATGATGCATTGTGATCCTTCACACCACCACCACATTTTATTGTATGTTTTATATTTTGTGAGATGGCCTATATATCTTTTTATAATATATTCTTATAAAGATATTTTTTGATATATTGGAAAGTGCTATATTTGTAATGGGGAAAGAAGGAAGGTAGGATCCAGCGCTCGGTAGCGTTAAAATGGAAAATTTTCCAAGTTTAATTGGTGTGAATTAAAAGGAAAGTCCAGTTGTAAGATGTCCCGGGTGTGTAGGAAGTGGAGAGGTGGTATCCTCTAGGCCTACGCGTTTCGGACGACTGCCGCGGCAGTCGTCTGAAACGCGTAGGCCTAGAGGATACCACCTCTCCACTTCCTACACACCCGGGACATCTTACAACTGGACTTTCCTTTTAATTCACACCAATTAAACTTGGAAAATTTTCCATTTTAACGCTACCGAGCGCTGGACCCTACCTTCCTTCTTTCCCCATTGTTGCTATCCGTGTGCCGACACGAGGATCCGGGCGCTATCTACGACACACTGGAGTGTGTCAGGTGAGCTGGAGATCTCTCCCCATTTTTACTTGTTGCTATATTTGTACTATTGGTGATTTATATTCTGGATCAATAGTGTCTATATATATTCTTATAGGTATTCTAGTCAGAGATAAACACCGGAGGCATGGTCATGTGATTGCATGTGGGACAGGCCTTTATCCATTTGTCCAACACAGATTTTACCCTTGCTATAATTTTCTGATATCTTTTGGGAAAATCAGTTCAGGGTCAGGGCTTAAAACGTAGGATCCGGCTTCTGATTAGTGACATAGCTGTGGGGTAGGGCTCTGTGAGCAGCAACTTGCCTTACAGAAAGAGACAGGTCTGATCTTAGTTTTCTGAGAAGGGTGACGGAAAAAAAAAAAAATCTGGGATACTGCAGCATGATTCATTTTACTTATTTTACAGTTTTAAAAGTTTATGAGACAGGAAAGGCTCAAAGTGAAACTAAAAGAGTTGATGTTTCTTGGGAAGTTTTTTTTCATTCTATTTATAAAATGCTTCGCTATGAACAGGATTCGAACCGGCGCAGGGAGACCCCATTGGATTTAGAGTCCAACACCTTAACCTCTCGGCCACCACAACGTATATTTTGTTTCTTTTCTCTGACATCTTCTGGGAACTGTAGTTCAGGGGCAAGGCCTCAAATATAGGAACAGGCTTTTGATTGGTGAAGGAGACCCTATGAATGTCAATGAGTTTTTATAAGAAGTATGTCAGATACCAGTAATCTGACTTTATTTGGCACAGCTTTAAAGCTTAGACATATCCAGTAAGACAGCAGTACGATAGCGGGGGAAGAAGTACGTTTTTGTCAGCAGTACGATAGTGGGGGAAGAAGTTGAATCGTAAAGCTGGAGTAGAGCATTTACAGATGAAACCCTTCTCTAGGTTTTCCTTAATGTATGAGACATAGCTTCTGTCTCAGGGACAGACAAAGTTTATACCCTGTCCCGAGGAGAAGCAGAATTTGTTACCAGATCAATGGCACAATCTATTTGCCTCCCAGCATTTGCAACACAATCCTACCAGAGATAGGAAGAGGTTGGGAGAGGAAGAAGCAGTGGAAATAAGAGGCATATAATGTATGACATCATATTCTACAGGGAGGTGGAGAGGAGATAACCAAGTGTTCAGAGCATCAACTTAGGCCCCACGCACACGAACGTAAAAACGCCCGTAATTACGGGCCCATAGACTTCTATTGGCCACGGGTACCTTCCCGTTTGCTTACGGGAAGGTGCCCGTGCCGTTGAAAAGAACATGTCCTATTTTTTTATTTTACGGCCCGTGCTACTATACTATATAATGGGAGCACGACCTGTAAAAACGTCCGGCTGCACGTGCCTGTAATTATGGGTTGTAATTACGGACACGGTCGTGTGCATGAGGCCTAAGTCAGAGATAAACACCGGAAGCATGGTCATGTGACTGCATGTGGGACAGGCATTTATCCACTTGTCCAACATAGATTTTACCCGTGCTACGTTTTTCTGATGTCTTTTGGGAAAATCAGTTCAGGGTCGGGGTTTAAAACGTAGGATCCGGCTTATGAGAGAGGATATAGAATTGTATGGCATACTTGAACAGGGATGTAGGATTGTGTCTAGAAGAGCCCCCACACTGGGAAATACTTTATCTCCATCTTTGTATGAATCAGAAAGAAGAAAACCTATTTGGCTACAACAGCATGGTTTCTTCAGGTGCGGTTCACATTAGGGATGCACGATGCATCGAAACTTCGATACTGTTTCGATACTGTGCATGCATCCCCAAACGGTTTGATACCGTTGTTTCATGTATTTCGACACTAAGCTGTGTGGCCGCACAGCTCAGTATAGTAACACATGAATGTATGAGAGTGGGTCTGCGGCTGTGTAATACAGTCATTGCCCCGCTCCTGAGTTCTGACAAGTGTGCGCGGTCAGCATGATGTGATGCGGCCAGCACTGCACTAATGATTGCCGGCAATGAAGACAGAACATGGCGGGCGCTCTGCAAAACACCCCCATGTTCTGCCTTCAGTGCCCCAACCGCCGCTCATAAGCGCAGCGCCGGCCGCATCTCCTCATGCTGACCGCGTGCGCACTTACTGTCAGGAGCAGGGAAATGGCTGTATTACACAGCCGCAGCCCCGCTCTATAACGGCGGAGATCAGAGAAACCTATCATCTCCACCGCTATTCCTGTGAATGCTGCGATCAAAGCAGGAAGTGAAAAGGGGGGATGCCCCTGGATCACGTCACAGGGAATTCCTTTGTTGCAATCGAGGGCCATACCATATATGGGCAGATAGCCCAGGATCTATTGAAAAACGCCAGGGCTCTCTTACCCTATCTCCTGTTAGGGCATACAGAGATATGTCCTAACAACTGCCTGTGTACTATCCATACACAGGCTAATGTACTGGCACATATCTGATATATGTCAGTACATTAAAGTTTAAAAATAAAGTAAAAACATAAAGTAATATTAAATTTGAAAAAATACACACATACCTTTTTTTTTTTACAATAAACATTAAAATAAGTCTCAATAAAACATATACATATTCGGTATTGGCGCGGCCTTAATAACCTGCACAACAATTTGTTTGCGTTATTTATGATGTGTACGCTGTAAAAAATATAAAATAAAAACTTCACTTATTAATGTAAGGCACGAGGTGTGATGAATTTAACCTCCATGTGCCTTACATTAGTAGTAATTAACCCCATCATGTACCTTACACATTAACCCATTATGACTGAGAAACATGATGGGGTTAATTACTATTAATGTGAGGCACGTTCAAAATTCATCATCACACCTCGCGCCTCACATCAGAAAATGGAAGAACTTTTTTTTTTATTACTGTTGGCAAAGTATAGTTTTGGTATCTAAATCGCAATACTACATGAAGTATCGGTATCGAAGTCCAAATTCTGGTATCGTGACATCCCTAGTTCACATCCCTGCAAAGTATGCACTTATTTTCATCCCAGTAAGAATTTTCATCATTCCAGTGGAGAGAGAATTTTTCCCATAAATGAGTACACTAATTGTAATAGTGAACTGGTGGTATATGTCATTGAATGCAAAGAATGTAAACTCATGTATATAGGTTGTACTACCCGTAAGTTCAAAACTCGAATTCTGGAGCATTTGGGATACATCAGAAATCCGACCCTATCTAGTATTTCTAATGTAGCAAAATGTTTCATTTTTTGCCATAACAGATCTGCCAAACGTTCTGCTCATATGCAATAGAAAATCAAAACCACAGTGAGAGGGGGCAATCAAAAACACACCCTCCTGGATAGGGATGCCTTCTGGATATACCATTTAGATACAAGGGTTCCAAAGGGCTTGAATTAGAGAAATTAGCTAATGTTTCATTACTGATACTGACATATTCTTTTTCTCTTCACATCATAATGTTCGTTTTGACATTACTGAATTGAGATCTGGATCGCTTTCTTCTCTTTATATGATAAAAAAAATTATTGTTAGTAACTTTAACATTTAAAATCTAATATCTTATGTTCAACATTAGACTTTATTCATTATTTTATTAATGTTTTTAAATGAAATTTCTGTAGACACCATGCATTTGTATGTGCTGACCTTTCCAATCTCTGGCCCAAAAATTCCAGCAAAACTATATCGGTAATAATGTTATCTATTTAATATTTAACAAATTAGGCACTGTTCACACTGAGGCTTTGTTTTTTTGCCGCTTTTTTTAACACGATGCAAAATACGCACAAAAAAAGGCGTCAAAGGACACCTGTGGTGCATATCTATCCCCCAAAAAAAGCGGAGTTGATTGATTTTTTTTAGGCAGAATTTCCTGCGTGCAGAATGCTCCATGTGAAAAGAGCCCTACAAAAACACATATTTTAAGAATGTTTTATTCATTATAAATATTTACCTGATACTATACATTCAGTTAGGCCCCTATCTCAAGTTATGTGCAACACATTGGAATAGGTATAACATGTGCTATACAAACTTATTAGCAAAGCAGGTGTATATTTACCTTTTGTTTCGTTTGGGCAACAAATGGTTAATTGGCTGGATTTCCCTTCAGCTTTCTCTACCCTATGTAACCAGGGATTGGGCAAAAGGTGGTTATGGGAGTTCCCATACCTGCGATTGCACATACAAATGCAGGGTGGAACAGTAAAGTTGTATGACATGCCATGATTAAGACCGAGTCAAACGGTTGAAACGCGTAAGCTCTGTGCATCCACCCCTCTGTGCTTGTGTAAGTTTTAAATGTTTGTTCAATAAAGTGGAAGATTTTTCCTTTTAAACTCAGCGCCGGATCGAAATTTTTTCTTCCTTTGCATCATGATTGAACCGAGTGCCACAGCGCAGCGAAAAACACGAGTTGTTTAAAAAACGTCTGAAAATCAGGAACGCTTTTCCCTTCAAAACAGCTCCGTATTTTTAGATGTTTTTGAGTTTGTGTGTGCACATACCCTAAGACTGGTAGAGGAACTTTCGGATGTTGCCTATAGACGAGAAAGAAAGGAGAAGATTGCGTAGATTCCCCTGTATGATTATTGTAGAAAAATTCTGCCCATGGAAGGAGAAGGTACAATCATCTTGCAGGGGAGAAATAAAATATGTATGCACATATATACATTGTAACACTCACCTATACACCCATAAATACACTGTAAGGCCGGATTCACACGAGCGTGTGCGTTTTGCGCATGCAAAAAACGCAGCGTTTTGCGTGCGCAAAAGGCACTTAACAGCTCCATGTGTCATAATCATATGGTGCGAGGCTGCGTGCATTTTGCGCAGCCGTCATCATTATGACACTCTGTTTGTATGTTTGTAAACAGAAAAGCACGTGGTTCATACTTTTCACTGCTGATGCGCGAATTACCCGCGTCCCACGGAAGTGCTTCCGTGTGGTGCGCGTGATTTTCACGCACCCATTGACTTCAATGGGTGCGTGATGCGCGAAAAGCGCACAAAGAACGGACATGTCGTGAGTTATACGCAGCGGACTCACGCTGCGTAAAAATCACGGACTGTCTGCACGGCCCCATAGACTAATATAGGTCCGTGCGAGGCACGTGAAAATCACGTTCTTCTGAATAAGCCCTAACACTCACCTATACACACATATATACACTGTAACACTCACCTATGCACACATATATACACTGTAACACTCACCTATACACACATATATACACTGTAACACTCACCTATACACACATATATACACTGTAACACTCACGTATACAAACATATATACACTGTAACACTCACCTATACACACATATATACACTGTGACACAAAAACACACACTTACCTTCTCTGCAGGATTTCTCTCACAGGGGGTGGTGGTGGGCACACCTCAGTAATCTGACCTTTATTAGGACAGACTCCTACACCTAAAAGGGGTTGCCCACTTTTAATTTGTTTCATAAATTTTTTTTATAGAATAGGAAATCATATAGATTTCTAATATATACGTACCGGTATTTAAAATTCGGATCACATACCTTTCTTACACCTGTGTAGTTGCCTTTGTCTAAAAAAATTGTATAGTCCACAGCTTATTCCATAGAAACGCACCCATAGGACAACTGAATGGACTAAAGATGGCATCAGTCATGTGACACACATCTTGTGACCCCTGGTATTCAGGTAACACTGTCCAGGTATATAACAGGTGAATTATAAGTTATTGAGCAGCAGAAGTTATAAAGTATTTCTACCTACAGCGACATCTCCTCGTCATATCCGTCATGTCTGTGAGGAGCCGCTCTTACATTCTTCTCCTGTCTCCTCTGTGTGTTTTTTATTAATATTTAACTTTATGAACAACATGACAACATCCCCTAGAGACAGGCAGCCATTTTATAAATCATTTAGAGGCAGTGACTACAGGCAGTGAAGTTTGTTGTTCATCATTATTCCACCATTACTCCTATTCACTTATCCCATGGATGTGTCTTCTATGTGGCCCCAACATATGTATGTCATGTAACCCTGCTGCTGACTGAATGCTAGGGGTCACATGATGAGTGTGTGGGGGTCACATGATGTGTGTGTGGGGGGGTTCCCTTTTGTGTGTGGGGGGGTCACATGATATGTGTGTGAGAGGTCACATGATGTGTGTGTTGGGGGTCACATGTGTGTGTGTTGGGGTTCACATGTGGGTGTGTGGAGGTCAAATGATGTGTGTGGGGGGGTCACATAATGTGTGTGTGTGTGGTAGGTCATATGATGTGTGTGGGGGGTCACATGATGTGTAGGAACTGGTCACATGATGTGTGTGTGGGGGGGGGGTCACATGACTGATGCCATGTTTAATCATATTCAGTTAGCCCGTGGATATACCATTCTACTGTGACAGGGGCCTCATGCACTATAAGAAATGTGTGTGAGCAGAATCTCTAATACATTTATATTTGAAAACTGAAAAATGTCATATTCTACAAATGAAGGAAAAACAAAACAAAACTGGACGACCCCTTTAAATGTGGTGTTATTCTTTTCCAGTTGTCTTTCCATGTTCTCTATAGTCAGAATACATGTAAATAGTGATGGGACATGGGCAGTGGTATAAAGTTTGGGTCACATGTCTTTGGTTGAACACATATTCACAATATGGAAAGGACAAGACACTGCTGAGTGTCAGGATCTCCTGTTTACTAGACCGGCACTTTACCCAAATAATCCATAGCGTCGTATTTATGTCCTAATAAAGCTTCATTCTCTTCAAGGTAACAGAAACTGTATTCTTAATCTGGGGGCTAACTATCGGCTTCCCTTAGAAGACAACAAAACATGCATAGATAAATATATCATTTTTTCAACAGAATAACTAGTGAAACGTCTTTATAATTTCTAATACAATTCCAGGAGGTTTTTCCCGTTACTTGATCTTTTTGTCGGACATTGAACCTGTGACATGTAAACATTGATCTGACAAATGTCACCTGAGCAAAGTATCAGAGGTAACGATCAATTTACTGGAACATCTTCACCATATGGAAAGGACAAGACACTGCTGAGACGTGAACTCAGGATCCTGTTTACTAGACCGGCGCTTTATCCAAGTCCCAGCTCCAATATAAAACCCTCCAGAAGTCACACCGTCTATCTAATAAAAGTCACTGTATTGCTGATTAAGGAGTGACGTCACGTCCAGTATTGGCAGGCAGTGGCCCGCTATCAGCACCAGGATCTACATTTAAAGTAAAATCTATTTATGGGATAAAAAATGGTCATTCGGACACAGACTGAAGTTTAACGGCGCTGTATAAATGTTGGACGCAGAACAATATGACAATATTTTGTGCACTATTAGATATAGGAAACTAGAGTCCGGTGCCGGCGACATCTTCTCCATGAGATGATTAATTATTTTCATCATGTCTATCATATTCATTAGCCTTGTGGGCTCCTAGGGGGTCTGTGGGGGTCATGGATGCATTTTTATGATTATTATGGACCTTCCCTCCAGGTTTGATTTGAATTTTAAAAATAAAGCAACTATGTACAGTATATAGTAGTATATTGGACGGAGAGCACCAGTGTATTATAAATCTGGAAAATGTGTCGTCATCTGTCGCTTCTTGTGGGTTTTTTCAATATCAACATCCTGACTGTAAATACATTGTATTGTCACCCAACATAGTTGATCAAATCGTAGTCCATGTTTCTTAGGACTCCACAATGAATAGTTTGTGGTAATCTCTGCTGTTCCCCTTTAAGAAGATTATCGCGTGGGCAGGGGGGTGGGTATAGCAGTTTCTCGCCAGATAATGGCGAGAGTCCGCACCTGTCACGCAGCCTCTGAAGAGGAGGTTTAGCTTCCTCTTTTTGCCATGGTTAGTTTTTTCTAATGAAAGTCATATGTAGCTGCAATTTTTGAGTCAGTTCCTCCACTGCAGCCATTTCTAACCTATAAAGTAGTTGATTCGTCTCATGGTTTTGGATTATTTATACTAAATCAGTCCACTATTGAGCACCTTAAAAACACAAGGAGTTGCTGACTGCTGAGATTCGAAATCTCCTGTTTACGAGACAGGCGCTTTAACCATCTAAGCCACAGCACCGACACATTTTTCGTTTATTAGGTAATTTTTTTCTGGTAATAATATTGTATTAACTTAAAATAGAGTTTTTATTTGTGATCGCCACTATCTCGTAAATATTGCTATATTACATGTCGATTTTTGGGTCCGGCTTGCGTTACGACAATCTTTAGCGGTGGAGCGTTTTTCTTTACGGAGGGAGTTATTTTTTGCGTATTTTTTACTTATTTCAAATTTTTTCACTTTGTATTTTTTATAATTAATCTAGAACGGACACGTGTGAAAAGGGTATCAAAGGACTTAGTGGAGAAATCGGTCAGAACACAGGGCTTAACACAAAAATCTACCCCTCAACGGGATACTTGTCCCATCAGATAATAATAAGGTTGGATTCACACGAGCATGTTCGATCCGTAAATGATGGAACGTATTTCGGACCGAACACACTGCAGGGAGCTGGGCTCCTAGCATCATAGTTATGTATGACGCTAGGAGTCCCTGCATCTCCGTGGAACTACTGTCCCGTACTGAAAACATGATTACAGTACGGGACAGTTGTCCTGCAACGAGGCAGGGACTCCTAGCGTCGTACATAATTATGATGCTAGGAGCCCGGCTCCCTGCAGTGTGTTCGGTCCAGGACTTGCGGCCGAAATATGTTACGTCCTTTACGGATCGAACATGCTCGTGTGAATCCAGCCTAAGGGTATGTTCACACGCCCCGAATTACGTCCGAAAATAGCGCCTCAATAGCGCTGACAAACATCTGCCCATTGAAAGCAATGGGCAGACGTTTGTCTGTTCACATGAGGCGTAATTTACGCGCCGCTGTCAAATGATGGCGCTTAAATAGACGCCCGCGTCAAAGAAGTGACCTGTCACTTCTTTGGCCGTATTTGGAGCCGTTATTCATTGACTCCAATGAATAGCAGCGCCAATTACGTCCGTAATGGACACGCCGTTCAAGCGCCTGCACATGCCGTTACGGCTGAAATTACAGGGATGTTTTCAGGCTGAAACATCCCCGTAATTACAGCCGTTACGGACGCCCTCGTGTGAACATACCCTAAGAGTGAAGTAAATGACTTGGATTACACCATTACTCCCAGCATTTTCACTAACAGATCTTTTAGACTCTGAAATAGCGGAGGTCCCTGAATATTTTGCTGTATGGGGCCCAGACATTCCTGATGGTGACCCTCCTCTTCAATGTTCCCTGCTGTGAGTGGTCAGGTCCCCTGGCACATCCGTTTACACACCCATGTGATGATTTCTCATAAGAGCAGCCGATCAATCACTGACCACTGCAGTGACATGTCAATCATAGCAATGACATTATTGTTGTAGAGCCTGTGCCTTCTGAAGGATCCTCTGATATCCTGGTGGGCCAGTGCAGTACTTTATACTAATGCTCCTGAATCCTTTTCAGAAAGTGAGGTGGCAGCCAATGTCGTGACCAGGAGAGTCTGAGCATTAACCCCTTCACGACTGCCGTACTGTTATATAAGCTCCAACTTCCGATGTCCCATGCAGTTGTAACATATATAAACGTTGGTAGCCTGGAACGGCTTTAAGCCCTTCCCGCTTTGGCCACTTTTGACCTTCCTGACAGAGCCTCATTTTTCAAATCTGACATGTTTCACTTTATGTGGCAATAACTTCTGAATGCTTTTACCTATCCAAGCGATTCTGAGATTATTTTCTCGTGACACATTGGACTTTAAGTTAGTGGTAAAATTTGGTCGATACATTAAGTATTTAATTGTGAAAAACACCCAAATTTAGCGAAAAATTGCAAAAATGTGCATTTTTCTCAATTTAAATGTATCTGCTTGTAAGGGCGGATTTACACGAACGTGTAATACGTCCGTGCAACGCGCGTGTTTTTCACGCGCATCGCACGGACCTATGCTAGTCTATGGGACAGTGCAGACTGTCAATGATTTGTGCGCAGCGTGTAGCCCGCTGCGTAAAACTCACGACAGGTCCTATTTTTCTGCGTTTTTCAAGCATCACGCACCCATTGTAGTCAATGGGTGCGTAAAAATCACGCGCACCACATGGAAGCACTTCCGTGGGACGCACGTGATTCGTGCAACAGCAGTCAAAAGTATGTTTGCAAACAGATAAGCACCACGTGCTTTTCTGTTTACAAACATCCAAACAGAGTGTCAAAATGATGGCGGCTGCGCGAAAATCACGCAGCCGCACATCCTATGTGATGACACAAGGAGCTGTTAAGTGCCTTTTGCGCACGCAAAACGCAGCATTTTTTGCGTGCGCAAAAATGCACACGCTCGTGTAAATCCGCCCTAAGACAGATAGTTATACCACACAAAATTGTTGCTAATTAACATCCCCCATATGTCTACTTTAGATTGGCATTGTTTTTTGAACATTATTTTATTTTTCTAGGATTTTACAAGGCTTAGAACTTTAGCAGCAATTTCTCACATTTTCAAGAAAATTTCAAAAGGCTATTTTTAGAGGGACCAGTTCAGTTGTGAAGTGGCTTTTAGGGCCTTATACATTAAAAAACCCCAATAAGTCACCCCATTTTAAAAACGTCACCCCTCAAAGTATTCAAAAAGGCATTTAGAAAGTTTCTTAACCCTTTAGACATTTCGCAGGAATTAAAGCAAAGTAGAGGTGAAATTTACAAAGTTCATTTTTTTTTGCAGAAATTCATTTTTAATCCATTTTTTTTTGTAATACAGAAAGTTTCACCAGAGAAATGCAACTCAATATTTATTGCCCAGTTTCTGCAGTTTTAGGAAATCTCCCACATGTGGCCCTAGTGTGGTAATGTACTGTAGCACCGGCCTCAGAATCAAAGGAGCACCTAGAGGATTTTGGGCCTCCTTTCTAATAGAATATATTTTAGGCACCATGTCAGCTTTGAAGAGCTACTGTGGTACCAATACAGTGGAAACCCCCCAAAAAAGACCCCATTTGGGAAACGACACCCCTCGAGGAATTTATTTAGGGGTATAGTAAGCATTTGACCCAACAGCTTTTTTGCAGAAATTTTTGGAAGTAGGCCATGAAAAGAAATATTTTTTTTTCCATTTCCACAAGGACTAAAGGAGAAAAAGCACCACAAAATTTGTAAAGCAATTACGGCAGGGTTTAGAAGGGAAAGAGCGCCATTTGGCTTTTGGAACTCAAATTTAGCAGGAATGGTTTGAGAGGCCATGTCGCATTTGCAAAGCCCCTGAGGGGACAAAACAGTTGAAACCCCCAATAAGTGACCCCATTTTGGAAACTATACACCTCAAGGAAATTATCTAGGGGTATAGTGAGCATTTTGACCCCACAGGTGTTTTACAGAAATTATTGGAAGTAGGTCATGAAAATGAAAATCTACATTTTTTTCAAAGAAAATGTAGGCTTAGCTAATTTTTTTTCATTTCCACAAGGACTAAAGGAGAAAAAGCACCGCAACATTTGTAAAGCAATTTCTCTTGAGTAAAACAATACCTGATATTTGGTCATTAAACTGCTGTTTGGACATACGGTAGGGCTCAAAAAAGGAGCACCATTTGGCTTTTGGAATGTTTTCTTGGAGCCATGTCACATTTGCTGAGCCCCTGTAGTACTAGTTTAGTTGAAACACCACAAAAGTGACTCCGTTTTGGAAACTGTACCCCCTAAGGAATCATCTAGGGGTATAATGAGAATTTTGACCCCAAAGGTTTTTTTGCTGAATTAATTAGAATTTAGCGGTGAAAATGAAAGATTTAATTTTTTTACAATAAGATGTAGTTTTAGATCAACATTTTTCATTTTCACAAGGAAGAAGAAAAAGCCCCCAACATTTGTAAAGCAATTTCCCCCGAGTACAGCAACACCCCATATGTGGTTATGAACAGCTGTTTACATATATGGGAGGGTTCAGAAGGGAAGGAGTGGTATTTGACATTTGGAGCGTAGATTTTTCTGGAATGGTTTGCGGACGCAATGCCGCATTCGCAAAACCCCTGATGTACCAAAAAAAGTGACCCTATTTAAGAAACGACACCCCTAAAATCATTTATCAAGGGGTGCAGTGAGCATTTAGACCCCACAGGTGATTTTAATATGGAGTGGATGATGCAAAGTGAAAATATAAATTTTTCCTCTTCTCTGCCTATTCACCGCACAATATGTTGTGCCCAGCTTGTGCCGCTGGAGAATCTTACCTCATAAACTGTTAAGTGGGTTCTCCCGGGTTTTGTAATGCCTTACTTGTGGACGCAAACTGCTGTTTGGCTACACTGTAAGTCTTAGAAGGGAGGGAGCGCCATTTGGAGTGTGGATTTTGCTTGGTAGTAGTTTTGTTTGAGTATTACTGGTTATTCAGTTTATAATGTGGGGGCATATGTAAGCTTTACATCATTGAATGCACAAGCTGCAATTTAAAATATGTGGGATGTACTAAGAGAAAATTCAAAATCCGTATTTTAGAGCATCTAGGGTATATAAGAAATCCTAATATTGTGAGTATTTCTAACGTAGCTAGACATTTTATTTCTTGCCATAATAGGTGCGTCAATTCCTTTTGCACCTATGCAATTGAGAAAATTAGGGGAACAACTAGAGGGGGAGATCTCAGACACCTCCTTCTAACCAGGGAGGCTTTTTGGATCTATAACTTGGAAACTCGATCTCCATGTGGTCTAAATCTCAAGAAAGAATTAATGTTTCATTACTAAACATTAAAAAATTAAAGAAAATATCCAATGCTCCCCATATTCTAGTCCCAGACATGCTTAGTTTAAACCAACATCCCAGGGATATATATACCCACTCGATATTCTAGTTTCGGATTTGCTCAGATTCAATTAACATCGGTTAGCAGCCATCCCAGGGTTATAACAACAAACATGGAATAAAGTCAAATTTCTATCCATCAATAGATTTTTCACCATCTAAATTTTGAGGTCCTCCAGATTGTCCCCTTTTTTTTTCTATGATTAATGGAAAATATTCTTCTCAAATAAAATAAAAAGATGGAACCAAATATAACCTCTACTAAGAACAACCTTAATCTTTTTTTTCTTGAACTAAACAATTGATAACATGACTACTTACATCAGAATAGTAGTATTATAATATAACACTTTTAATTCAGGTTTCAAACACATACTCGACGAACTAAATTTAAAAACACTGTTCACACTGTTATTTTCTTTATATATATATATATATATATATATATATATATACTCTACACTATTCAGATATATAAACTATGAGGAGCATTGATAATGCAAGAAATACAAAAAATAAATCAAAATATAACCTACCATACAGACGGGGCGTTTTCTGGTTTGGTTCCTGGAGCGGCGTTTTTGTCCAACGACGGTTCTCTCCGAATGTTGACACAACATAAAGAAAGAGGGAGGGGGATAAATATAGATATGATTCAGAAAGAAACAATCTGAATTATAATATGAATTTTTTCATGTAAACCCGGCTTTTTATTCACAATTTTATATATATATAATTCACCTTTGTTTTATAAGTGTAGGACAAATATCCCTATCATGTATATGCTAAAAACATATCGCTAAAATACAGTTTATTAAAAACTACAGCAATACCTGATATATCACCTAGAAAAACAAGAGAATTTCTGGTCTCGTGAGTGCCTTTTTCACATTAGAAAGTACTTTCCTCTTCAATTCTTAATTCACAGACAATGCATCTCATTTAAAAAAAAAAAGCTACATACACAAATAAACATATCACACACTGTCTCAACTTTATTGGATAAATATAATTGATCACTGCATCGCATTTTGCATTGTCTCCATGTCTATGTTTTTACGTTTACTATCACTGTTTGTTGTATCCTAAGAGTATTCATATTTTTATATGCCCCTTTTTGTGCTTTGTTTTCTACTTCGCTGGTAATACAATATATTACTGAACATTTAACCAGTTTATATATGAAGTCCTCATGGACATTACCAATATTCAGTGTTTACATAAACAATTCTATGCATTATAAACAAATTGTTAATACCAAAAAATTCCTATACACAGGAGTATATCGACAAATTTTACCTATGTCCAAATCACTTGGGACTACTCCCTCGGAAGTTACACCTACCAATTACCTATGTCCAATTACCAACCTTTTCTAATTGCCAGCGATGCATATTAGGCAGACAAACACATAGGGCTCTCATATTTTCTGCCATAATTAAGAGCACTGCTTGTGCTTGAAACGCGTAGGCATGGGTAACAACCCAGTACTACTCTCCACCTTGAGACTGCGTCTCCTTTTCACTTTTAACCAATTTCTCCAATAAAAGTGGGAATACCATTTCCCTTTTAAACTCCACACAGCGCTGGATCAACTCTTCTTCTGTTTTGCACTACTTACCGCGGGCCGTCGCGGGGATCAGAGCGAGGTGTCTGGAGACGCACAAACCGGTGAGCTGGAGGTTTCCTCTCTTTCTTATTTCTTTCAACGGTAGGATATTTAAGCTTTCTTGTCCCGAACGTGAAGCTATGAGAGAGTATAGCCAGGAATGCCTGGCCAAGGGTTACATTCGCCCCTCTACTTCTCCGGTAGGTGCTGGCTTCTTTTTTTGTAGGGAAGAAGGATGGTGGTCTTAGGCCGTGCATCGATTACCGAAACTTGAATAAGGTCACTGTGAGGAACCAGTATCCCCTTCCTTTGATTCCTGATCTCTTCAATCAGGTTCAGGGGGCCCAATGGTTCTCTAAGTTTGATCTTCGGGGGCTTATAACCTTATCCGCATCAGAGAGGGGGATGAGTGGAAGACTGTGTTTAACACGCCCGAAGGTCATTTCGAATACTTCGTCATGCCCTTTGTGTTGTGTAATGCTCCCGCGGTCTTCCAGAATTTCATAAATGAGATTTTAGATAAGAGACACAAAACACGGCGCCACATAGTGTAGATTACCAAGGGTAAGAGGATGCAAAATCCCGAAGTCCAATTAGGTGCTCACCTAGAATCAAAGGACAACGAACGGTGGAGAGAAAGGTTGCTGCTGCTGCCAGGACTCGGTGCCGGTGTTCCACGGAAGACCGCAAATGTAATGCTGATATACAGAAAAAAATTGAGTCTCCAAGGCGCTGCTGCACGGGGAAGCAATTAGCAAGCGAAGTATCAGGTATAAGTGATTAATTAGAAACAGGGCTACGCGTTTCAATGCCGCACCGGCATCTTCATCAGGCCATCACTTGGCCTGATGAAGATGCCGGTGCGGCATTGAAACGCGTAGCCCTGTTTCTAATTAATCACTTATACCTGATACTTCGCTTGCTAATTGCTTCCCCGTGCAGCAGCGCCTTGGAGACTCAATTTTTTTCTGTATATCAGCAATAAATGAGATTTTAAGAGACTACCTGGGGGTATTTCTTGTAGTGTACCTTGATGACATACTTGTGTTTTCCAAGGACTGGTCCTCCCACATTGAGCATGTCAGGAAGGTGCTCCAGGCCCTTCGGGAAAACAAACTCTTTGCTAAAACCGAAAAATGTGTGTTTGGGGTGCAGGAGATACAATTTTTGGGTCAAATCCTCACTCATAGTGAATTCCGCATGGACCCTGCCAAGGTTCAGGCTGCGGCTGAATGGGTCCAACCTGCCTCCCTGAAGGCGTTACAGTGCTTCCTGGGGTTTGCTAATTATTACAGGAGATTTAGTGCTAACTTTTCGGTCATCGCTAAGCCTCTTACGGATCTTACTCACAAAGGTGCTGATCTCCTCCACTGGCCTCCGGAGGCGGTCCAGGCTTTTGAGGTCCTTAAGAAGTGCTTTATCTCGGCCCCAGTGCTGATTCAGCCTATCCAAATGGAGCCATTCAACGTGGAGGTTGACGCCTCCGAGGTGGGAGTGGGTGCTGTCTTGTCCCAGGATACCAGGTCTCCCACCCATCTCCGTCCCTGTGCCTACTTCTCCAGGAAGCTCTCACCCACTGAGAGTAATTATGACATTGGCAACCACGAGCTCTTAGCCATTAAATGGGCATTTGAAGAGTGGCGCCACTTCCTGGAGGGGGCTAGCGGGATAACGGTCCTTACCAACCACAAGAATCTGGTTTTCCTAGAATCTGCCCGGAGGCTAAACCCGAGACAAGCTCGATGGGCATTGTTTTTTACTAGATTCAACTTTTTGGTCACCTATAGGGCTGGGTCTAAAAATATTAAAGCTGATGCACTGTCGCGTAGCTTCATGGCCAGCCCTCCTTCGGAGGAAGATCCTGCTTGTGTTTTGCCTCCAGGTATAATCATTTCCTCTGTTGATTCTGACTTAGTCTCCGAAATTGCGGCTGATCAAGGTTCAGCTCCCGGGAACCTTCCTGAGAACAAGCTGTTTGTTCCCCTGCAATTCCGGCTAAGGGTACTCAGGGAAAATCATGATTCTGCTCTATCTGGCCATCCAGGCATCCTGGGTACCAAGCACCTCATTGCCAGAAACTATTGGTGGCCTGGGTTGCCTAAAGACGTTAAGGCCTACGTCGCCGCTTGTGAAATTTGTGCTAGGTTCAAGACTCCCAGGTTCTGACCAGCGGGCTTACTATGTTTTTTGCCCATTCCCCAGAGACCTTGGACCCATATCTCCATGGATTTTATCACCGATCTGCCTCCATCTCAAGGCAAGTCGGTGGTGTGGCTTGTAGTAGACCGCTTAAGTAAGATGTGCCACTTTGTGCCCCTCAAGAAACTACCCAATGCTAAGACGTTAGCTACCTTGTTTGTCAAACACATCCTGAGGCTCCATGGGGTTCCTGTCAATATTGTTTCTGACAGAGGGGTACAATTTGTTTCATTGTTTTGGAGAGCTTTCTGTATAAAGATGGAGATTGATCTGTCCTTCTCCTTGGCCTTCCATCCTGAAACTAATGGCCAAACCGAGAGGACTAATCAGTCTCTAGAACAATATATAAGGTGTTTTATCTCTGACTGTCAATATGATTGGGTCTCCTTCATTTCCCTCACCGAAGTAACTCGTCAGGGGTCTCCCCCTTTTACTGTAATTTTGGGTTTAATGCACGGTTCTCTTCCGTTTCACCTGGTGGCTCCAACAATCCAGAGGTAGATGTCGTTCATCGGGAACTGTGCACAGTCTGGGCCCAGGTTCAGAAGAATCTAGGGGCGTCCCAGAGCATACAAAAGACTCCGGCAGATAGAAGACGTTCTACTAACCCCTTGTTTGTGGTCGGGGATCTGGTGTGGCTGTCTTCAAAAAATTTGCGCCTTAAAGTTCCGTCCAAAAAATTTGCTCCCCGGCATATAGGGCCGTACAAGGTCATTGAGGTCCTTAACCCTGTCTCCTTCCGACTGGAGTTACCCCCGTCTTTTCGAATACACAACGTGTTTCATGCCTCCCTCCTGAAACGCTGCTCCCCGTCGTTGGCTACCTCGAGGAAACCTCCGGTCCCTGTTCTCACCCCTGAAGGAGTAGAATTCGAGATGGCCAAGATTGTGGACAGCAGGATGGTCCAAGGCTCCCTCCAGTACCTGGTCCATTGGAGAGGATACGGGCCTGAGGAGAAAACTTGAGTACCCGCCCGGGACGTTCACGCTGGGGTATTGCTCAGAAGGTTCCATCTTCGGTTCCCCAATAAGCCAGGTCCACCTAGAAAGGGTCCAGTGGCCCCTCATAAAAGGGGGGGTACTGTAAAGGATCTGCCAGACAAAGCTTCTGTGTCGACGCCCGTGGGTAATCAGTCTGCACCTGCTCCTAGGTCTGATAGAGTGACTCGATCTGCTACCACTCAGGCTGGTAGGCTCAGGAGTGGGAGAACCTATCACAGCCTGGCCAGACGGTTCTAGCTCCCGCCCTTGGTCTATTTATTCCCTCATCTCCTGCTTGTCTGTGCATGTGATTCTTTCCTGTTTCCTGGCTCTGCTGCCCCTGCTATTATTATTGACCTTGCTTCATTTTGACCCTGGCTTTACTGACTACGCTCCTGCTCTGCGTTTGGTAACTCGTACACTTCTGGTTTTACTCGGCTCGTTCACTACTCCTGTTGCTCACGGTGTTGCCATGGGCAACTGCCCCATTTCCCTTAGCTTCTGTGTACCCTTGTCTGTTTGTCTGTCGTACACATATTGAGCGAAGGGACCGTCGCCCAGTTGTATGCCGTTGCCTAGGACGGGCCGTGCAAGTAGGAAGGGATTGAGTGGCGGGTAGATTAGGGCTCACCTGTCTGTCTCCCTACCCCGTCATTACAGCACCTTTTGGGGAATTTTTCGCCTCTGTAGTTTGGGAAATTGTGCTGGGAAAGTTTTGCCCTGGTATAATACGGGCGCCGTCGCTTCCAGCAGATGTGCTATGTTCCTTCCTAGTTCCTAAATACTATGGCCCTGAAGCTGGAGAAATTTTCCCCTCCGGCCTGCACATCAGGATGTTTTTTCATCACCGCATTACTAGATCCATAACTTTTTTATTTTTCGATTGATGGAGCAGTGTGCGAGCTTGCTTTTTTGCGACAATAGATGTAGATTTTATTGGTACCATTTTGGGACACATACGACTTTTTGATCACTTTTTATTTCATTTTTTGGAAGAGGAAATTACCAAAAACAAGCAATTCGGGAATAGTTTTTTATTGGTTGTTTTTTCGGCATTCACTGTGCGCCATAAATTACACGTTAACTTTTTTCTGCGGGTCGATACACTTACAGCAATACCAAATTCACATTTTTTTATTCCCGTGTATTGCAGCTTTTGCACAATAAAATCACTTTTAAAAAAAAATCATTTGTTTTCTGTGTCGCCATATTCAAAGACCCATAACTTGTTTATTTTTGCGTGGACAAAGCGGTGTCAGGGATTATGTTTTGCAGGATGGGTTGTCATTTTTATTGGTACTATTTTGGAGTAAATGTGAGTTTTAATTCCATTTTTTGCCAGTAGATGTGACCTAAAAACATGGATTCTGGTATTGTTTTTCAAAAAAAATTTATGTCCTTCACCGTGCAGGAGAAATTACATAATAGTTTGCGTCGTTACGGACCCGGCTATACCAATTATGTATAGTTTTTACTCTATTTTACGTTTTTTCCAATAATAAAAAACTAAATTATGGGAAAAAAGGCAGTTTGCCTTTTTTTTTTCTTGAAACTTGTATGTTTTTATTTTTTCTTACAACATTTCTATTTACTTTTTTTTACTTGTCCCACAAGGGGACTTGAATGCCTGAAGCCCCGATTGTAGTGCATTGTATTAGAGCTGTCACTTATTCACTGACAGAAAGCCGATGAGGACCCGTCTTGACATTTCCTTCTGTGAAAAAAAGATATGTGAATTTTTCTTTTAATGAATTATTGCAAAATCGAAGTGTTTTTTGTTGAATTCCATAACCTTTATCTTTTTGTACTGTTATAATGAAGATCAAAGATAGAAAAAGAGAAGCACCTCCAGCTCACCTTGATATGCAGATGTAGTTCTAGGGAAGTTCATGCACGGATCCTTGTGTCGGCACACATTGGACAAGACCAGAGAAATTGGGTTGAATCCAGCACGGACAGTTAATTAAAATGGAAGAAATAATTCCAAGTTTAATTGGCCAGTATGTTTGGCAGGTTAAAATCAGGAATAAGGAGCACGGTGTGACATCCTGATGTTGTGGGGAAAAAATTGTGGTAGTGGTAGATAGAAAGCCTACGCGTTTCAGACGCTCCAAGCGTCCTTAATCATGGCTGAATTATTTCTTCCATTTTAATTAACTGTCCGTGCTGGATTCAACCCAATTTCTCTAATGAAGATCAAATATTGATATGTCCATATATGTTAAAAAAAACAATAATATTTACATGAGGTGTCCTTACTGTCAGTCTGGATGCCCCTGCAGAGTGGGTGAATTTATGAATACAGTAATAAGAAGCGAGGTTCATAGTGATAATTCAGGTTTTCTTCTTTATAGCCACAATACTTTTCCTCCATGGATTCTGGTAACAGTTGATGTCCGGTAAATATAATCTGGGTGTTTGGCAGATTCAGGCTAATTCCACTTAAAAAATGAAAACAGTTATTGTCTGTTAAATGTCAGTGAGTAAACTGATGTATTAAGAATATCTCTTTTTTTTTCCCTTTAGCATTTCCTACATTCCAACCAAGAATATGGTTTCTTCTCAATATGTGTTCTCTGATGAGTTTAGAAATGTATTTTCCTTATAATACATATAAATGGCGTTCTTCATGTGTGACTTCTCTGATGACGCCAAAGTGTGCCTTTAATAAAACATTTCCCACATTCTGATAGTTACAAATGCTTCTCTCCTGTGTGAATTCTATGATGTCGAACAAGATTTGATTTACACTACCGTTCAAAAGTTTAGGGTCACTTAGAAATTTCCTTATTTTTGAAAGAAAAGCACAGTTTTTTTCAATGAAGATAACATTAAATTAATCAGAAATACACTCTATACATTGTTAATGTGCTAAATGACTATTCTAGCTGCAAACGTCTGGTTTTTTTTAAACATATTTTTTATTGAATTTTTTCACCACAAAAAAACACAAATCATACAGTAATGCATTGCCATAATAACAAACATTACAAAAAATGTATAAATGAACATGTGATAGTGAATGCTTCCCAGCAAACTAGGTTTGATCTTGGAAGTTATTCCCCATGGGCTATCAGCCCTCCTTCATCTCCTCTATCTCCTCTATCCTTCCCTTCCTTTAACCCCACATGTCTGGTATTCCTGTAAACATTGTTACATAACTTTGCATATCTGCCTAACTTACATAACTAAACAATACACAGAACAAATAAGAAATTGGAGCATACATAACAATTGGAGCCTCGTGAAGCAGTTCACCAACTCAGGCAGCTAGTCCGCAAGAATAAAGAAATCCCAGTGGATATATATGCTTTACTCCCGTGATATTTTCAGTGCCCCTAAAGTGCCCTTAAGATCTTCAATCAAGTACCATGACGTTCCCGTAAACGGATCTATGATGTCCCTTCGTTCTTCACTGGTGAAATATTTTGTGAGGAAAAGCTTCCATTTCTCAAAGAATTTTTTGCTCTGCGTGTCTTTATTCTGTAATATACCAATGCGGTCTAGATAAAACAGTTTCCTCAACCCCTGGACCACCATGTTCTGAGTCGGTACTTCAGCTACCAGCCAGTTTTGGAGTATGCACCTCTTTGCCACTATCAGTGTGGCATGGGCCATGGGAGCTAAATGTGTCGTTTCTGTCTCTTCTAATTCTCCATCATGTTGTATATGGAATAAGACCTCCATTGGCCCTAAATTCCCATGGAACCTGTCCACCTGCTGCAATAAGGATGTTATCTCCCCCCAGAATGGCTGAATATGTGCACACGCCCAAAGGCCATGATACATGTCTGTCTTTGAGATATTACATCTAGGGCATGACGTTTTCCTATCTGGTTGTGAGGCGGAGGGGGCCAGGGTAAATGCATATATTGCTTGGTGAATGATCTTCAAATGAGTTTCCCTCCAGTTTTCGTTGTGCACGTGTGCCCTGAAATCCACCAGCCCTTTTTCAATATGCTTTTCAATGCCTGGTAAATTAAACAGTTTTTCCCATCTCCCAAAGGCCTGCCCCGGGGACATCTTCACTAGTGTTGGTCTGAGTGTACTATATAATTGGGAAATGGAGTGTCTGTGATTGTCCGTGAACCATGAATCAAACAGGTTGGGGGGGACCTCATCCGCTACATCCGCTAGTTTAGTTTTACAGTGATTAACTATTTGTAAGTACTGTAAGTGCTGATGCCGAACAAAAACATATTTATTCTGGAGCTCCTGCAAGGTTAACCACCTCTTATCCTGCGCGTGGAACATATCCCCCAGAGTCGCTACCCCTTTCTCCCTCCATTCTGACATTAGCTTGTTAGATCTTCCTGCTGCAAACTCTGGGTGCTGCCATAAGGGCATATGTTTTGAAATGCGATAGGAGAGGTTATAATGTTTGCGTAGTACCTTCCAGGCAATGATGGTATCTCGTAACAGAGATGATTTCTTGACAATCTTTGGGAGACAAGTGAACGTTGTGTGTACCAGAGCCATGAGATCCCAAGGTTTTGCTAGCTGTCTCTCCAGTCTAGTATTGGAGTGAAACTCTGTGTTGTGTTTCCAATCTAGCAGATGTCTACTCAAGCAGGCCAGGTTATAACCCCGAATGTTAGGGAAATTGACCCCTCCTTCCGCCTTCCTCATCATGAGTTTCGTGAGCGCTATTCTTGGTTTCTTCCCCCCCCATATGAATTTGGTAAATGATGAGTTGAGTGTATTGATATCTGAGTGCTTGACCAGAAGTGGGATAGTCTGGAGCGGGTAGAGTAATTTCGCAAATCCTGACATTTTGACCAAACAGCTCCTTCCCATCAGTGATAGAGGTAGACTGTGCCATCTCAGAAGATCTGCTTGGATATCTTGTATAAGGGGGGGATAATTTAGATCATACAGCGAGTTGGGTGCCCGGCCCACTTTAATACCCAGATAAGTAATGTTTGACTTAGCCACCTCAACATCCAGGGTGGCTAGGGACCGCCTATATGTTGGGTCCTGCGTTCCCAAATCTAATAACTGGCATTTTAACGTGTTAACTTTGTACCCTGAGTAGCTCCCAAAGTCGTTCAATGCCTGGAAGATACGCGGAACATCTTTAAGGGGGTCTGCGAGAAATAACAAGATGTCATCTGCAAACAACGTTTCCTTGACCTCCATCTCCCCCACCCTTATGCCCGTATATAAATTGGATGACGCCAGATAACGTGCCAGCGGCTCCAAAGCCAAATTGAACAGCAGTGGCGATAGCGGGCACCCCTGTCTTGTACCTTTACATAGACGGAATGGTTTAGACAGAAAGCCTGGTGTGGAGATTCTAGCCTTAGGGTCTTTGTATATGTGGTGTAATAATATCCTGAATGCCCCCGTTATTTCCATCTTATCCAGGACAGCATCCAACCAATTCCAACGGACATTGTCAAAAGCTTTCTCCGCGTCAAGTAAAAGTAAAGCCGAATGTTCCCCCGGAAATGGGTTATGCTGTACTCTATCTAGCACTGCCAGAACCGTCCTAATGTTGGTGACCGCCGACCTACCTTTAATAAAACCTACTTGTTCTGGGGCTATGAGGAACGGCATTATATTCGCTAACCTATCAGCTATGATTTTGGAAAGGAGTTTAGCGTCCACGTTTATGAGCGATATGGGTCTGTATGATCCTGGTAGTAGGGGGTCCTTTCCAGGTTTAAGCAATAATTTCACATAAGATGTGTCTGCTGAAGGTGGTAACCCCTCCTCTCCCAGAGCATTGTTAAACAAGGAGACCAAAGTCTCCGTAATCTGTTCCCGCATTACTTTAAAAAATTCGCCGGTCAGCCCATCTGGACCAGGCGCCTTACTATTTTTAAGGTTTCTTATTGCCTCATCCACCTCCCCCCTTGTGACCCTGGCATTTAGAAGTTGCAACTGTTCCGCGGAGATGACCGGTAAAGTGACCTTGTCTAACAGTGTGTCTGTCAGCGGAAGGGAAGATGTATCAGAGTACAGCTCCTCATAAAATTTAGCCAAGATGGAATTAATACTAGTTGGATCGCATGTTTCTCGCCCATTATGATCCCTTAATTTCGCTATGTGCTGCACTGAGCGCTTTCCTCGAGCCATATTGGCCAAAAGTTTACCCGCCTTACTTCCGAACTTATGTAAAGTAGCTTCAAAGTCTCGAGTATATATTGTTTCTTTCTGAGCTGCCCACTCGTCAAAAGAGTGTTTTGCCTGAATCCAGGCCTGTCTGGCATCTAATGTAGGGTGTGCCAAATATGCTGTATAGGTTGCCCTCAGTGCAGCACTAGAAGCATTAAATTTTTGTGTTATTTCCCGTTTTTTGCTGGCAGTATACGCCATTATCCTCCCCCTCAGCACTGCCTTGGCCGTATCCCAGTACAGTGAGGGGTCATCTCTGTGTTCTGAATTCGTCGACGTGTATTCTAACCACCACCCTCTTAGCTGTCTCACAAAGGTGTCATCAGTTGCTAAATGAGCCGGGAATCTCCATATGAAGTCTGATCCTCTGGGATATATTTCCTGAAAATCTACTCGTACCGGGGCGTGATCTGAGATCACTAGGTCCCCTATCTCAGCGGCCCTCAGCCTCGGTTGTAGTGTTGGGGATATTAAAAGGTAGTCAATCCTGGACCAGGACTGTTGAGCGTGGGAGTAATGTGTAAATTCCCGGGCATCCGGGTTACCCCTTCTCCAGGGATCTATTAAGTGTATTCTTTCCATCAGAGGTCCCAACACTCGGTCCTGTTTTCTGGGAGCCCCTGTTGGAATGGATCCCGTGCTTTGTGAACTGTGTGTGCGTCTATCCTCCTTGTGATCAGATACTGAATTAAAGTCACCTCCCACTATTTTGTGCTGGACATTATCTGACATAAGGGCCCTTTAACGTCTGGTTTTTAATGCAATATCTACATAGGTATATAGAGGCCCATTTCCAGCAACCATCACTCTAGTGTTCTAATGGTATATTGTGTTTGCTAACTGTGTTAGAAGGCTAATGGATGATTAGAAAACACTTGAAAACCCTTGTGCTATTATGTTAGCAACGCTGTAAACAGTTTTGCTGTTTAGAGGAGCTAATAAACTGACCTTCCTTTGAGCTAGTTGAGAATCTGGAGCATTACATTTGTGGGTTCGAATAAACTCTCAAAATGGCTAGAAAAAGACAGCTTTCATGTGAAACTCGACAGTCTATTCTTGTTCTTAGAAATGAAGGCTATTCCATGCGAGAAATTGCCAAGAAACTGAAGATTTCCTACAATGGTGTGTACTACTCCCTTCAGAGGACAGCACAAACAGGCTCTAACCAGAGTAGAAAGAGAAGTGGGAGGCCCCGCTGCACAACTGAGCAACAAGACAAGTACATTAGAGTCTCTAGTTTGAGAAATAGACACCTCACAGGTCCTCAACTGGCAGCTTCATTAAATAGTACCCGCAAAACGCCAGTGTCAACGTCTACAGTGAAGAGGCGACTCCGGGATGCTGGCCTTCAGGGCAGAGTGGCAAAGAAAAAGCCATATCTGAGACTAGCTAATAAAAGGAAAAGATTAATATGGGCAACAGCACACAGACATTGGACAGAGGAACATTGGAAAAAAGTGTTATGGACAGACGAATCGAAGTTTGAGGTGTTTGGATCACACAGAAGAACATTTGTGAAACGCAGAACAACTGAAAAGATGCCGGAAGAGTGCCTGACGCCATCTGTCAAGCATGGTGGAGGTAATGTGATGGTCTGGGGTTGCTTTGGTGCTGGTAAAGTGGGAGATTTGTACAAGGTAAAAGGGATTTTGAATAAGGAAGGCTATCACTCCATTTTGCAACGCCATGCCATACCCTGTGGACAGCGCTTGATTGGAGCCGATTTCATACTACAACAGGACAATGACCCAAAGCACACCTCCAAATTATGCAAGAACTATTTAGGGAAGAAGCAGGCAGCTGGTATTGTATCTGTAATGGAGTGGCCAGCGCAGTCACCAGATCTAAACCCCATAGAGTTGTGGGAGCATCTTGACCGTATGGTACGCAAGAAGTGCCCATCAAGCCAATCCAACTTGTGGGAGGGGCTTCTGGAAGCATGGGGTAAAATTTCTCCCGATTACCTAAGCAAATTAAATACTAGAATGCCAAAGGTCTGCAATGCTGTAATTGCTGCAAATGGAGCATTCTTTGACGAAAGCAAAGTTTGAAGGAGAAAATTATTATTTCAATAAAAATCATTATTTCTAACCTTGTCAATGTCTTGACTATATTTTCTAGTCATTTTGCAACTCATTTGATAAATATACACTACCGTTCAAAAGTTTAGGGTCACTTAGAAATGTCCTTATTTTTGAAGGAAAAGCACAGTTTTTTTTAATGAAGATAACATTAAATTAATCAGGAATACACTCTATACATTGTTAATGTGGTAAATGGCTATTCTAGCTGCAAACGTCTGGTTTTTAATGTAATATCTACATAGGTGTATAGAGGCCCATTTCCAGCAACCATCACTGCAGTGTTCTAATGGTACATTGTGTTTGCTAACTGTGTTAGCAGGCTAATGGATGATTAGAAAACACTTGAAAACCCTTGTGCAATTATGTTAGCACCGCTGTAAACAGTTTTGCTGTTTAGAGGAGCTATAAAACTGACCTTCCTTTGAGCTAGTTGAGAATCTGGAGCATTACATTTGTGGGTTCGATTAAACTCTCAAAATGGCTAGAAAAAGAGCGCTTTCATGTGAAACTTGACAGTCTATTCTTGTTCTTAGAAATGAAGGCTATTCCATGCGAGAAATTGCCAAGAAACTGAAGATTTCCTACAATGGTGTGTACTACTCCCTTCAGAGGACAGCACAAACAGGCTCTAACCAGAGTAGAAAGAGAAGTGGGGGGCCCCGCTTCACAACTGAGCAACAAGACAAGTACATTAGAGTTTCTAGTTTGCGAAATAGACGCCTCACAGGTCCTCAACTGGCAGTTTCATTAAATAGTACCCGCAAAACGCCAGTGTCAACGTCTACAGTGAAGAGGCGACTCCGGGATGCTGGCCTTCAGGGCAGAGTGGCAAAGAAAAAGCCATATCTGAGACTGGCTAATAAAAGGAAAAGATTAATATGAGCAAAAGCACACAGACATTGGACAGAGAAAGATTGGAAAAAAGTGTTATGGACAGACGAATCAAAGTTTGAGGTGTTTGGATCACACAGAAGAACATTTGTGAGACGCAGAACAACTGAAAAGATGCTGGAAGAGTGCCTGACACCATCTGTCAAGCATGGTGGAGGTAATGTGATGGTCTGGGGTTGCTTTGGTGCTGGTAAAGTGGGAGATTTGTACAAGGTAAAAGGGATTTTGAATAAGGAAGGCTATCACTCCATTTTGCAACGCCATGCCATACCCTGTGTACAGCGCTTAATTGGAGCCAATTTCATCCTACAACAGGACAATGACCCAAATCACACCTCCAAATTATGCAAGAACTATTTAGGGAAGAAGCAGGCAGCTGGTATTCTATCTGTAATGGAATGGCCAGTGCAGTCACCAGATCTCAACCCCATAGAGCTGTTGTGGGAGCAGCTTGACCGTATGGTACGCAAGAAGTGCCCATCAAGCCAATCCAACTTGTGGGAGGGGCTTCTGGAAGCATTGGGTGAAATTTCTCCCGATTACCTCAGCAAATTAACAGCTAGAATGCCAGAGGTCTGCAATGCTGTAATTGCTTCAAATGGAGCATTCTTTGACGAAAGCAAAGTTTGAAGGAGAAAATTATTATTTCAATAAAAATCATTATTTCTAACCTTGTCAATGTCTTGACTATATTTTCTAGTCATTTTGCAACTCATTTGATAAATATAATTGTGAGTTTTCATGGAAAACACAAAATTGTCTGGGTGACCCCAAACTTTTGAACGGTAGTGTAAGTGTGAGTTTTCATGGAAAACACAAAATTGTCTGGGTGACCCCAAACTTTTGAACGGTAGTGTATATATATATATGAAAAAGCATTTTTAGTCCGAGTAAAAACCGCAAAAACCATCAGCATAATACTTCAAATCAAACTGAGTGAAACATAATATAACATTAGACAGAGATAACTGGGAGTGTTTTTTTTTTTTTTCTCTTATCTTAATAAAAAGGGGGAAAGTAACTAACACATACGTACCTGTGATGAAACTCCCAAAATTAACTTTAACCCTGATTGTTTGACCTGGACTTGAACCACACGACTGGATTATTTAAGATGTTGTTTTGCAGTAAAATTCACATGCCTGGCGAAGACCTCAGTGCGAGGTCGAAACACGTTGCAGTACAGCCTTTTATTATATTTTTTTTTTTTTTTTTCTGTATCTGAAATAAAATCATTGTTTTACACCGACGATTTCGTGGAATAAGCAAATTACTCACGCCTGAGAGCCCGTTCCAAGGAGCATCTTTTTTCCAAGTTTGTTTCATTTAAAGACACCACGAGGAAGAGGTTTCCCAAGATGGATCCACTCACCGCGGTTTAGCTCCAGAGGCAAGCACAGTGTGATTAAGACCGAAGGAGAACAAGTACCATACAAGCTACAAAGTTAAGTTGTGCTAACGACACTGCAATACTAAATAAGGTGAGCTTCATCACATCAGTACAAATAGAATCAAGTTATCCATACGATATCACCTTAGAGGAGCGCCGTTTCTCTATCTTTTTGTATTTTTACAAGCACTGCAACGCTAATGTTTAGTGGTATATCGTTATTTTGACAGGCCTCTGGCAGGGCTTAGTGGGAGTACAGAAATGATAGACCTGGGCGCCTTCATTAGGCCCCCAGGCTGCCATGACAACCATCAGCACCGTGCAATCGCATTGCAGGAGGACTGATGAGCTTTCCGAGCGGGCCGGCCCCCTTTTCTAAAGCCTTAGATGCCGCAGTTGCAATTGACCATGGCATCTAAGGGGCTAAACAGGCGGAATCAAAGTGATCTTTGATTCCACCTGTTGCAGTAAAGTGTCGGCTATATACTTCCCTTTAACACTTTTTACGTACATGTAGGTGACATTGCGTTAAGGTAGGGGTTTATGTGTAATTTTTTCTTAATTTATTTTTGTTTGTTTTTTAACTTTTATTTTTATGGTCTTTCGATCAGAAAATACATTTGGGGAACTTTTATTATTTAACTTTATTTCCTTTACACTATACTTTTCCTCTGTAACTGGCGCTTTACAGCAGGGGAGATCAGCCCTGTTATACTGACTATTGTCACTGATAGGGCTGTGCTGGGTCTAGTTAGATACAGCAGCAGTCTCCTACTACCGGCATCTCGGCGCTCATGTTGCCAGTCACATTACCACCAGAATCAATAGAGGCAGCAGCGCTTATTGAGCGTTGTGTACATGAGTGCAGAGAAAACAAGTGGTAAAAAAACACATTTGTCTTCTTTTAAGGGTCCCTGGCAGTCTCTGACGGCCGGGCACTCGACATTTAGCTGCTCAGTCACTCAGGAAGCAAACTTGAACCTGCACCGTATATACACAGTGGGCAGTCCTCAACCGGTTGAACATCATTTTAGGAGTCAATCGAAATGAAAAAACACATACATTTTGGTTATTTCCTTTGTACTTTGACATTTATTTGGTTCTTCCATTATAAATCTTCTAATAATAACAGCTAAGAAGAAAGATCCTCATTATAGTTCTATATTTAATATGAGCCTGGGACAAGAATTGAGGAGCTATTAGAAAACACACAAGGTCCCCATGACAACTCTGCACACAAGTCACAAGGGGACATGTCTTCAGGATATTTCCGTAGTACAGCCTCAGGCTGCAATATCAAGCAATCAGATCTCTGTTGTAATCTACTATATACTAAATAGCTTTTTGGAACATGTCCGCTTTAAATGGACACTAACTTTTCAAACAACTTGTGGTAATCTAATAGTATACCGGATATATATCAACTTTGTAATTTACTTACTGTTATAATTTAGCTGTTTTATCCATGAAAATTTTATGTGAAGTTAGTGCCACTAGGTGAGAGACACACGGACGCTGCTGCTTCTAGAAGTCAATGAAAAAGGTAGGGAAAGCAGAAGGATGGAGCAGGAGCACAAAGACACATATTCTGTTTCAATAGAAGTCTTTGAAGAGGGGAGGGGGAGCAGGAGCACAAAGACACAGATGCTGTTGCCAATAAAAGTTGTCGCTGCAGAATTTACTTTGTCCCTTAACTTTGGACAATATCTGCATTTGTCTATGAGTTCCAAATTAATTAATGCTCCATCACTGGTGGATCTGAGAGAGACCATGAAACTAAGCGTCGGTGTTCAAAACAGTCTCTGCCCCTGGGAGAGGTAAATTCATATTTATTTATAAGGAAATGAGAGTAGGCGTTCCCCTCATAATTGCATACATATACATTCTACATATGGTAACTGTAACGTCTATGGCCATGGGCCGTTTTCCTGACTTACCCTCTGACGGCCGCGGCCATGGATAAGTGATTTACCGGTGGCATTTCCGTCCTGAGAGACGCCTACACTCACTTCCTGGTCCGGACACTGTCTCCCGCATTTCAAGAGCTTAAAGGAGGCCTTCACGTCAGCCTCAATCCTTCATTATCCCGATGTGTCCTACAGTTTTCGTTGAAGGTGGACGCCTCCTCTGTTGGTTTTGGTGCACTTCTGTTCAAGAGAGGTTCCAAAGGCAAGACTGTGGTATGTGGCTATTACTCTAAGCTTTTTTCTCCCGCAGAGCACAACTACTCGATTGGGGATCGGGAGTTACTGGCCATCAAGCTGGCTCTGCAGGAGTGGAGACATCTACTAGAAGGTGCAGCTCATCCAATCCTGGTCTTCACGGACCACAAGAACCTCACCTATCTCCAGACGGCCCAACGGCTGAACCACTGTCAAGCCAGGTGGTCGCTGTTCTTCGCTCGGTTCCAGTTTGAACTACACTACCGACCTGCCGACAAGAATGTGAGAACCGATGCCTTGTCTAGGTCGTTTGAGACAGAGGACACTATGGAGTCCCCACAGAATATCATTGACCCTTCCTGCATCATCTCTGTCAACCCTCTGCTAGTTAGAGACATTCCTCTGGGAAGGACCTTTGTACGTCTGGCAGAAAGAGGAAGAATCCTTCGCTAGGGACACAGTTCCAAGCTGGAATGTCACGCGGGTGCCCGTAAGACCCGAGACCTAATTGCCCGTCAGTTCTGGTGGGCGACGCTGCTTAAAGACGTCACAGACCTTTTCTCCTCCGGTTGCCCACTCCAGACCAGCTGGCCTGCTCCAACCACTGCCTGTGCCTGATGCCCCCTGGCGACATATTTCAATGGACTTTGTCACAGATGTGCCTGTTTCTGCTGGATGCAGTGTGGTCTGGGTTGGGGTGGATCGATTTTCAAAGATGGCTCATTTTGTTCCACTGACTGGTCTGCCTTCTTCTTCCCAACTGGCCAGTCTCTTCGTCCAACACATCTTCCGTCTACACGGCTTGCCTCTGCATATTGTCTCGGATCGAGGGGTCCAGTTCATCTCAAATTTCTGGAGAGCACTCTGCGGTCTCCTCGGTGTAAAGTTGGACTTCTCCTTGGTCTACCATCCACAGTCCAATGGTCAAGTCAAGAGGGTCAATCAGATTATAGAGAACTACATGCGGCACTTTATCTCCAGGCAGCATGATGACTGGGTGCAGCTGCTTCCTTGGGCTGAGTTCTCTTATAACAACCATACTAGTGAGTCCACCACCTCCAGCCCGTTCTTCATTGTCTACGGCGAACATCCACGAATACCTCTTCCTGTTTCCACTATGTCCCAGGTGCCTGCAGCTGACTCTACCTTCAGGGACTTTCTGCAGATATGGCAGCGTACCCCATCTTCTATTCTTCTGGCAGTTGACCGCATGAAGAAAAAGGCAGACACTAGAAGATGAGAACCTCCCCAGTTTCTTCCAGGTACTAACTTCTGGCTGTCTTCCAAGAATATCTGGCTGAGGGTGCCATCTTGCAAATTTGCCCCCAGGTTCCTCGGACCCTTCGAGATTCTGCTGCAAATGAATCCGGTGTCTTACAAGCTTTGGCTGCCTCCTATCCTCAAGATTCCAAACTCCTTCCATGTCTACCTGCTGAAGCCCATGGTCTGGAACCGCTACTCCAGGTCTCCTAGTTCCGCAGTGGCTCCTGGCGGCTCGTCAGTGACTTTCGAGGTGAGGGAGATCCTGGCCACCAGAAAGTGGGAGGAAGGATGTTTTATTTGGTGGATTGGAGGGGATTTGGTCTAGAGGAGAGGTCTTGGGAGCCAGAGGAGAACATTGATGCTCCTTCCCTCGTGAAGAAGTTTCTCTCCCGCTCTGGCCCCAAGAAAAGGGGGCATAAGAGGGGGATACTGTAACGTCTATGGCCGCAGACCGTCGTCCCTCTGACGGCCGTGGCCATGGACGAGTGAGTTCCCAGCGGCATCTCACTCCTGAGATATGCCGGCACTCACTTCCTGGTTCGGACACAGTCTCCCGCAGGGCACATGCGTCCGCACGGCCTTAATGGACCAGTGCACGCACAGTTGCAGAATATCTGCAATTAGCCCAGAATGCTGCTGGAGTATAAAAGGGGCTCTGTCCTCTTGATCCTTGCCTGACCGTTGTTGTGTTCCATAAGTTTGTCATTGCAAATGGTCTCTTAGTGTTTTCCAGTTCCCAGTGTTACTTGTTCCTGCTGCCTGTACCCTGTATCCTGTGCTACCGTGCCCCTGTGCCGTCAAGAGTTGGAGTCGTGTTGTGTTCTCCGCTGCATCCATTGTGTCGCACCCCGCCAGGTGTCTGTCTACTGTCGGAGCCTCATCTTCGCCTGAATCCACCGCTATTGTCTACATTGCCTCAGATACCCTTTCTGAACTATAGACAATGCATTGTACCTGTTTGGACAGCTGCTATTCCACTACATGGTACGGCCCAGTGGGTCCACATCCCGCACCGTGACAGTACGCTCAGGCCATGGACCCCGCTGGTCGATCCAAGACCAAGATGATGTCACAGGAGATGCAGGCGGTTATGTTAGACCTCCGGTCTCGACAGGACCAACTCCTCCAGGCCTTGGACATTCTCGCACGTCGGCAGGAGGTGCGAGCTGCCGTTCTTCCTACTACACCTCCTGGCAGTGTTGATCCTCTGACTACACCTCCTGGCAGTGTTGATCCCCGATTTTTTTTGCTACTTCCTGATTGCTATGATGGAGACGCAGGTACCTGCCGTGGATTTTTGAACCAATGCCAGATCTACTTCAGCCTGTATGCAAGGGCATTCTCGTCTGATGGTGCAAGGGTCGCTTTCATCATCTCTCTCCTCACTGGCAGGGCCATTGCATGGGCGAATCTTATCTGGAAGAGACAAGGACCAGAGACATCTGACTTCCAGGGGTTCGTCCAGACATTTCGCACAGTATTTGAGGAGCCTGGACGAGTCTCGTCTGCAGCCGCCTCCTTGCTAAACCGACACTCTGGAGACACATCTGTGGGCGAGTATGCCATCCACTTCCGCACCCTGGTGGGAGAACTGTTGTGGAACAATGAGGCCGTAGTGGCTACGTTCTTGCTGGGACTGTCTTCTAAGATTAAGAACGAGCTTGCCTCTCGAGATCTACCGTCTATCCTGGATGACATCCTTCTGGCCACCCGGATTGATTATAAGGATCCGAGAACGGCTCCAAGAAGCTCGTCGGGAGGGAGGACTCCCTAGTCCGGTCCATACTTTTCAGCAACCCATGCTGGCCTCAGATGATGACCATCCTCAGGAGTCTGTGAGGATGGACCAGTTTAAGCTATTTACAGAGGAGAGACAATGCAGACGCACCTCGGGACTATGTCTATATTGCGGCCTAGGAGGCCATATTATGCGTCTGTGTTCTCAAAAGCCCCCAAGCCTAGGGTTGGTAGGAGAAACAACCTTGGATAAAGAAGGACGTTCATCTAAATTGTCCATTCCCGTGATCATAATGTCCGGCGAAAAAACGCATTGAGTCTCTGCGTATCTGGACTCTGGCTCTGCAGCCAATTTTAAACGCAAAGACCTTGTGGATCTTCTTCACTTGCCCACTACCCTTCTGGAGAAGCCATTGATCGCTGCCTCAGTAGATGGATTGCCGCTGCCCGACCCAATATTGCTTGTAACCAAACAGCTGAGGCTTCAAGTGAGAGCCCTTCATTCGGAGCTCATCTTTGTTTCTTCTACCCAAGGCCGTCAGCCCGGTGCTGCTGGGTTTGCCTTGGCTCCGTCTACACACCCCAGTCCTGGATTGGAACTCCGGAGAGGTTCTCCAGTGGGGTCCCAAGTGCTTCAACTGCTTTCTGGGGTATATCTGCTGTCTGGTCATTGGCAGGGTTTCCCTTTTGCTACTTTCAGTTCTCGAATGTCTTCGACAAGATGGAAGCAGAGACGTTGCCAACACATCGAGCGTATGATTGTCCTATTGACTTGGTTCCTGATTCGTCCCCTCCTCGCGGTAGAGTATACCCTCTCTCCTTACCTGAAACCCAGTCAATGTCTGTCTATATTAAGGAGAATCTAGAGAGGGGCTTCATACGTAAATCCTCATCCCCGGCCGGGGCCAGGTTTTTCTTTGTGAAAAAGAAAGACGGATCCCTCTGACCCTGCATTGACTACCGGGATCTCAACCAGATCACGGTAAAGAACAGATACCCATTGCCTTTAATCTCTGAACTGTTTGATCGCATATGAGGGGCAAATCTTTTTTCCAAACTAGACCTGCGCCCCCTTCAATATAATCCGGATTCGTCAGGGTGACGAGTGGAAGACTGCATTTAATACACGTGATGGCCATTACAAATACCTGGTTATGTTCTTCTACCTCTGTAATGCCCCCATGGTCTTTCAAGAGTTCGTCAATAACATTTTCCGTGATCTCCTATATGTCTGTGTTGTGGTGTATCTCGATTTAAATTTTTTTTCCCAGATACAGTAACTCATCAGATTCATGTCTGCCAAGTTTTACTTCGATTAAGGGAGAATCACCTATATGCCAAGCTGGAGAAGTGCGTGTTCGAGAGAAAGTCTCTACCCTTCCTGGGATACATCATCTCCGATCAGGGTCTCAAAATGGATCCTGAGAAGGTAAAAGCTGTCTTGGCATGGCCACGCCCCCAAGGATTAAGGGCTATACAGCGTTTCCTGGGATTCGCCAACTTCTACCGGCTGTTCATTCCAAACTTCTCCTCACTGACAGCCCCCATCTCAACCCTCACCAAAAAGGGCATGAATGCCAAGGTGTGGACTCCAGAAGCAGAAGCCGTGTTCAAGAGCTTAAAGAAGGCCTTCACGTCAGCCTCAATCCTTCATCATCCCGATGTATCCCTTCAGTTTTCGTTTGAGGTGGACACCTCCTCTGTTGGTGCTGGCGCACTTCTGTTCCAGGGAGGTTCCAAAGGCAAGACTGTGGTATGTGGCTACTACTCTAAGCTTTTTTTCTTGGGGATCGGGAGTTACTGGCCATCAAGCAAGCTCTGCAGAAGTAGAGACATCTACTAGAAGGCACAGCTCCTCCAATCCTGGTCTTCACGGACCACAAGAACCTCACCTATCTTGAGACGGACCAACGGCTGAACCCGTCAAGCCAGGTGGTCGCTGTTCTTCGCTCGTTTCCAGTTTGAACTCCACTACCGACCTACCGACAAGAATGTGAGGACCGATGCCTTGTCTAGGTGGTTTAAGACAGAGGACACTACGGAGTCCACACGGAATATCATTGACCCTTCCTGCATCATCTCTGTCAACCCTCTGCTAGTTAGAGACATTCCTCTGGGAAGGACCTTTGTATGTCTGGCAGACAGAGGAAGAATCCTTTGCTGAGGACACAGTTCCATGCTGGCAGTTCACGCGGGTGCCCATAAGACCTGAGACCTAATTGCCCGTCAGTTCTGGTGGCCCACGCTGCCCAAAGACGTCACAGACTTTGTCTCCTCCTGTACGGTGTGCGCAGCAAATAAAGTTGCCAGACCAGCTGGCCTGCTCCAACCACTGCCTGTGCCTGATGCCCCCTGGTGACATATTGCAATGGACTTTGTCACAGATCTGCCTCTTTCTGCTGGATGCAGTGTGGTCTGGGTGGTGGTGGATCGATTTTCCAAGATGGCTCATTTTGTTCCACTGACTGGTCTGCCTTCTGCTTCCCGACTGGCCGGTCTCTTCGTCCAACACATCTTCCATCTACATGGCTAGCCTTTGCATATTGTCTTGGATCGAGGGGTTCAGTTCACCTCAAAGTTCTGGAGAGCACTTTGCTGTCTCCTCAATGTAAAGTTGGACTTCTCCTCGGCCTACCACCCCCAGTCCAATGGTCGAGTCAAGAGGGTCAATCAGATTATGGAGAACTACCTGCGGCACTTTATCTCCAGGCAGCATGATGACTGGGTGCAGCGGCTTCCTTGGGCTGAGTTCTCTTATAACAACCATACTAGTGAGTCCACCACCTCCAGCCCGTTCTTCATTGTCTACAGCCAACATCCACTAATACCTCTTCCTGTTTCCACTATGTCCCAGGTGCCTGCAGCTGACTCTACCTTCAGGGACTTTCTGCAGATATGGCAGCGTACCCCATCTTCTATTCTTCTGGCAGTTGACCGCATGAAGAAAAAGGCAGACACTAGAAGATGAGAACCTCCCCAGTTTCTTCCAGGTACTAACTTCTGGCTGTCTTCCAAGAATATCTGGCTGAGGGTGCCATCTTGCAAATTTGCCCCCAGGTTCCTCGGACCCTTCGAGATTCTGCTGCAAATGAATCCTGTGTCTTACAAGCTTTGGCTGCCTCCTACCCTCAAGATCACAAACTCCTTCCATGTCTCCCTGCTGAAGCCCGTGGTCCTGAACCGGTACTCCAGGTCTCCTAGTTCCGCAGTGGCTCCTGGCGGCTCATCAGAGACTTTCGAGGTGAGGGAGATCCTGGCCACCAAGAAAGTGGGAGGAAGGATGTTTTATTTGGTGGATTGGAGGGGATTTGGTCTAGAGGAGAGGTCTTGGGAGCCAGAGGAGAACATTGATGCTCCTTCCCTCGTGAAGAAGTTTCTTTCCCGCTCTGGCCCCAAGAAGTGGGGGCATAAGAGGGGGATACTGTAACGTCTATGGCCGCGGACCGTCGTCCCTCTGATGGCCGTGGCCATGGACTAGTGGGTTCCCAGCGGCATCTCACTCCTGAGATATGCCGGCACTCACTTCCTGGTTCGGACACGGTCTCCCGCAGGGCGCACGCGTCCGCACGGCCTTAAAGGACCAGTGCACGCACAGTTGCAGAATATCTGCAATTAGCCCAGAATGCTGATGGAGTATAAAAGGGGCTCTGTCCTCTTGATTCTTGCCTGAGCGTTGTTGTGTTACATAAGTTTGTCATTGCAAATGGTTTCTTAGTGTTTTCCAGTTCCCAGTGTTACTTGTTCCTGCTGCCTGCACCCTGTATCCTGTGCTACCGTGCCCCTGTGCCGTCAAGAGTTGGAGTCGTGTTGTGTTCTCCGCTGCATCTATTGTGTTGCACCCCGCCGGGTGTCTGTCTACTGTCGGAGCCTCATCTTCGACTGAATCCACCGCTATTGTCTACATTTCCTCAGATACCCTTTCTGAACTATAGACAATGCATTGTACCTGTTTGGCCAGCTGCTATTCCACTACATGGTGCGGCCCAGTGGGTCCACACCTCGCACCGTGACAGTACGCTCAGGCCATGGACCCCGCTGGTCGATCCAAGACCAAGATGACGTCACAGGAGATGCGGGCGGTTATGTTAGACCTCCGGTCTCGACGGGACCAAGTCCTCCAGGCCTTGGACATTCTCGCACGTCGGCAGGAGGTGCGAGCTGCCGTTCTTCCTACTACACCTCCTGGCAGTGTTGATCCTCTGACTACACCTCCTGGCAGTGTTGATCCCCGATTTTCTTTGCCACTTCCTGATTGCTATAATGGAGACGCAGGGACCTGCCGTGGATTTTTGAACCGATGCCATATCTACTTCAGCCTGTATGCAAGGGCATTCTCGTCTGATGGCGCAAGGGTTGCTTTCATCATCTCTCTCCTCACTGGCAGGGCCATTGCATGGGCGAATCCTATCTGGAAGAGACAAGGACCAAAGAACCATGAGTTCCAGGGGTTCATCCAGACATTTCGCACAGTATTTGAGGAGCCTGGACGAGTCTCGTCTGCAGCCGCCTCCTTGCTGAACCGACGCTCTGGAAACACATCTGTGGGCGAGTATGCCATCCACTTCCGCACCCTTGTGGGAGAACTGTTGTGGAACAATGAGGCCGTGGTGGCTACGTTCTTGCTGGGACTGTCTTCTAAGATTAAGAACGAGCTTGCCGCTCGAGATCTACCGTCTATCCTGGATGACATCCTTCTAGCCACCCGGATTGATTATAAGGATCCGAGAACGGCTCCAAGAAGCTCGTCGGGAGGGAGGATTCCCTAGTCTGGTCTCTACTTTTCAGCAACCCATGCTGGCCTCAGATGATGACCATCCTCAGGAGTCTGTGAGGATGGACCAGTTTAAGCTATTTACACAGGAGAGACAATGCAGACGCACCTCGGGACTCTGTCTATATTGCGGCCTAAGAGGCCATATTATGCGTCTGTGTTCTCAAAAGCCCCCAAGCCTAGGGTTGGTAGGAGAAACAACCTTGGATAAAGAAGGACGTTCATCTAAATTGTCCATTCCCGTGACCATAATGTCGGGTGAAAAAACGCATTGAGTCTCTGCGTATCTGGACTCTGCAGCCAATTTTATACGCAAAGACCTTGTGGATCTTCTTCACTTGCCCACTACCCTTCTGGAGAAGCCATTGATCGCTGCCTCAGTAGATGGATTGCCGCTGCCCGACCCAATATTGTTTGTAACCAAACAGCTGAGGCTTCAAGTGGGAGCCCTTCATTCGGAGCTCATCTTTGTTTCTTCTACCCAAGGCCGTCAACCCGGTGATGCTGGGTTTGCCTTGGCTCCGTCTACACACCCCAGTCCTGGATTAGAACTCCGGAGAGGTTCTCCAGTGGGGTCCCAAGTGCTTCAGCTGCTGTCTGGGGTATCCATTCGCCTCAGACTCCTCCGCATCAGTCATTGGCAGGGTTGCCCTCTTGCTACTTTCAGTTCTCGAATGTCTTCAACAAGATGGAAGCAGAGACGTTGCCAACACATCGAGCGTATGATTGTCCTATTGACTTGGTTCCTGATTCGTCCCCTCCTCGCGGTAGAGTATACCCTCTCTCCTTACCTGAAACTCAGTCAATGTCTGTCTATATTAAGGAGAATCTAGAGAGGGGCTTCATACGTAAATCCTCATCCCCGGCCGGGGCCAGGTTTTTCTTTGTGAAAAAGAAAGACGGATCCCTCCGACCCTGCATTGACTACCGGGATCTCAACCAGATCACGGTAAAGAACAGATACCCATTGCCTTTAATCTCTGAACTGTTTGATCGCATACGAGGGGCAAATCTTTTTTCCAAACTAGACCTGCGCCCCCTTCAATATAATCTGGATTCGTCAGGGTGACGAGTGGAAGACTGCATTTAATACACGTGATGGCCATTACAAATACCTGGTTATGTTCTTCTACCTCTGTAATGCCCCCACGGTCTTTCAAGTGTTCGTCAATAACATTTTCCGTGATCTCCTATATGTCTGTCTTGTGGTGTATCTCGATTTAGATTTTTTTCCCAGATCCAGTAACTCATCAGTGTCATGTCTGCCAAGTTTTGCTTCGATTAAGGGAGAATCACTTATATGCCAAGCTGGAGAGGTGTGTGTTCGAGAGAAAGTCTCTACCCTTCCTGAGCTACATCATCTCCGATCAGGGTCTCAAAATGGATCCTGAGAAGGTAAAAGCTGTCTTGGCATGGCCACGCCCCCAAGGATTAAGGGCTATACAGCGCTTCCTGGGATTCGCCAACTTCTACCGGCTGTTCATTCCAAACTTCTCCTCACTGACAGCCCCCATCTCGACCCTCACCAAAGAGGGCATGAATGCCAAGGTGTGGACTCCAGAAGCAGAAGCCGTGTTCAAGAGCTTAAAGAAGGCCTTCACGTCAGCCTCAATCCTTCATCATCCCGATGTATCCCTTCAGTTTTCGTTTGAGATAGACACCTCCTCTGTTGGTGCTGGCGCACTTCTGTTCCAGGGAGGTTCCAAAGGCAAGGCTGTGGTATGTGGCTACTACTCTAAGCTTTTTTTCTTGGGGATCGGGAGTTACTGGCCATCAAGCTAGCTCTGCAGAAGTGGAGACATCTACTAGAAGGCACAGCTCCTCCAATCCTGGTCTTCACGGACCACAAGAACCTCACCTATCTTGAGACGGACCAACGGCTGAACCCCCGTCAAGCCAGGTGGTCGCTGTTCTTCGCTCGTTTCCAGTTTGAACTCCACTACCGACCTGCCGACAAGAATGTGAGGGCCGATGCCTTGTCTAGGTGGTTTAAGACAGAGGACACTATGGAGTCCACACGGAATATCATTGACCCTTCCTGCATCATCTCTGTCAACCCTCTGCTAGTTAGAGACACTCCTCCGGGAAGGACCTTTGTATGTCTGGCGGACAGAGGAAGAATCCTTTGCTGAGGACACAGTTCCATGCTGGCAGTTCAGGCGGGTGCCCATAAGACCTGAGACCTAATTGCCCGTCAGTTCTGGTGGCCCACGCTGCCCAAAGACGTCACGGACTTTGTCTCATCCTGTACAGTGTGCGCAGCAAATAAAGTTGCCAGACCAGCTGGCCTGCTCCAACCACTGCCTGTGCCTGATGCCCCCTGGCGACATATTGCAATGGACTTTGTCACAGATCTGCCTCTTTCTGATGGATGAGTTGGTCTGGGTGGTGGTGGATCGCTTTTCCAAGATGGCTCATTTTGTTCCACTGACTGGTCTGCCTTCTGTTTCCCGACTGGCCGGTCTCTTCGTCCAACACATCTTCCGTCTGCATGGCTTGCCTTTGCATATGGTCTTGGATCGAGGGGTTCAGTTCACCTCAAAGTTCTGGAGAGCACTTTGCGGTCTCCTCAATATAAAGTTGGACTTCTCCTCGGCCTACCACCCCCAGACCAAAGGTCAAGTCAAGAGGGTCAATCAGATTATGGAGAACTACCTGCGGCACTTTATCTCCAGGCAGCATGATGACTGGGTGCAGCTGCTTCCTTGGGCTGAGTTCTCTTATAACAACCATACTAGTGAGTCCACCACCTCCAGCCCGTTCTTCATTGTCTACAGCCAACATCCACTAATACCTCTTCCTGTTTCCACTATGTCCCAGGTGCCTGCAGCTGACTCTACCTTCAGGGACTTCCTGCAGATATGGCAGCGTACCCCATCTTCTATTCTTCTGGCAGTTGACCGCATGAAGAAAAAGGCAGACACTAGAAGATGAGAACCTCCCCAGTTTCTTCCAGGTACTAAGTTCTGGCTGTCTTCCAAGAATATCCGGCTGAGGGTGCCATCTTGCAAATTTGCCCCCAGGTTCCTCGGACCCTTCGAGATTCTGCTGCAAATGAATCCTGTGTCTTACAAGCTTCGGCGGCCTCCTACCCTCAAACTCCTTCCATGTCTCCCTGCTGAAGCCCGTGGTCCTGAACCGCTACTCCAGGACTCCTAGTTCCGCAGTGGCTCCTGGCAGCTCGTCAGGGACTTTCGAGGTGAGGGAGATCCTGGCCACCAAGAAAGTGGGAGGAAGGATGTTTTATTTGGTGGATTGGAGGGGATTTGGTGCAGAGGAGAGGTCTTGGGAGCCAGAGGAGAACATTGATGTTCCTGCCTTCGTGAAGAAGTTTCTCTCCCGCTCTGGCCCCAAGAAGAGGGGGCGTAAGAGGGGGGATACTGAAATGTCTATGTCCGCGGACCGTCGCCCTGACTTACCCTCTGACAGCTGCAGCCATGGACGAGTGAGTTCCCGGCAGCATCTCCCTCCTGAGAGACGCCGCCACTCACTTCCTGGTCTGGACACTGTCTCCCGCAGGGCGCGCTCACGGCCTTACAGGGCCAGTATGTGCACAGTTGCAGAATATCTGCAATTAGCCCAGAATGCTGCTGAACTATAAAAGGGGCTCTGCCCTCTTGATCCTTGCCTGAGCATTGTTGTGTTATCTAAGTTTGTCATTGCAAATGGTCTCCTAGTGTTTTCCAGTTCCCAGTGTTACACGTTCCTGCTGCCTGTATACTGTGCTACCGTGCCCCTGTGCGGTCAAGAGTTGGACTCGTGTTATGTTCTCTGCTGCATCTATTGTGTTGCCCCCTGCCGGGTGTCTGTCTACTGTCGGAGCCTCATCTTAGCCTGAAACTTTTTGTTTTATTAGAAAAATAGAAAAACATAACAACATAACTAATACATATCATAAATCACAACAATATATACAATATATACACAAAATACATTACTGCATTTTTTTCCCATCCCTGGTCTTGGCCAATTCCCTCATCCATTTGCACTCCCACCAGAATCCACTCACCCCCACTCACTCCCTTCCGTACTCATTTGAAACAATCAGCCGGAAATGTGTCAAACCCCCGGCATACATACCTATATACATGGTGAAACACCATACACCGCACACATTATATACACCCTTACATTTTTATTTATTTTTTTATATTTATTTATTTTTTTATATATATATATATATATATATATATATATATATATATATATATATATTTAATTTTTTTATATTAATATACTGACCCTAACTCTATCTAAACTAACCCATCACCACACCAGGCCAACACCCCGCCCCATGTCCTCTCATGTCCGCTTAGTCCTGGCGTTGGCCTCCACCACCTGACCCTAAACCTCCCACTCAGACCCTCGCCCCATGTCTTCTCATGTTCTGCATAGTCCGGGCCTGAGCGGGAAATTAAACTTTAACCACACCCCTCCCCACTCCCCCCAATTCCCCCACCCAACCTATATAAACCCCTTTCACTATCCCTCACATATTCATAGCAACGAAACAACAAAACCACAACCCGAAAGCACCAAGTTCGGTTCCTGTAAGCCTTTATACTGCCTTTATGTATCAAAAAACAAAAACCTGAAGTGCACTAAACCAGCCTACCACCAGAAGGAAGGAGAAAAGAGACCCACCCGACCCCCCCAAGGCCAGGTCCCACCCATGCCGACACTTTCCCTATCGCTTCCCCTATCGCTTTCCCCTATTGCTGTCCCTTCTCTTACCCTATGTTTAATCTAGCCGTAACTTACCCTCCTTTCCCTATTACTCTCCCTATCGCTTCGTTTTATGTGCCGGAACGAGGGCAAACGCCCCCAGACGAGCCCCCCCGCCCTGAAGGCCGATACCCTAAGGCACCCTAAATGAAAAGCCCCTCCATAAGCGAGAGGCTTTGGGTGCTCCCAGTCTATCGACCTCCAAAGAACGCACCTTCACCAGGTCACCGATGATATTCCCTACGACCTCATCAACCCGGAGGATTTTGCTCTGCGTAGATACTAAACACAGTGCATTCCAAGTAAAGTGCCTAACCAGTATGCTAACTAAAAAGGAAGTGTTACGGTCCCTACCACCTAGGTCTCTGAACATCCCATAAGCCCACCCGGCATAGGAGAGGTTGGATAAGCCGGGCCAGCCGATGGAGGTACCCACCCTTTTATATACCTCTGCATTAAAGTGGCAATGAAGCAGGAAATGTTCCATACTCTCCAGTGTATTGCTACACTCCTCCCGAGGACTTCCTCTGTCATCAGTGTTTCTGTACTTCAGATTGCCCCTCACATACAGTCTCCCGTGGAAGCAGCGCCAAGCCAGATCCCAAAACTTCTGGGGAATCCTCACTGAATTTAAAAGTTTTAATCCCTCCCCGAGGTCACTACTTGGGCAGTCTTTGAGTGCCAGGGGCTTCTGGAAGTGGGTCATCAGAACCCTTCTGTCGAGAAATTTTCTCGGTATGGCCCGATCTCCCACACCTCCAGACCCCACCGGCGCACCATCTTCAAAACCAGGGCGGCATAAGCCGGGAGATGCCCGTGGGGTGTACGCCGGTCTTTCACTTGGCCTCCTCTCTCCCATTCCTGGAAGAAGGGCTGAAACCACTCCCTGCAGGAGAGAATCCACCAAGATGCACACACTGCCAAGGTAGAGCAACATGGGCATCAGGTAAGCTTTGGCCAAATGAACCATTTCTCTAAGGGTTAAGGACCAACCCTTCCATTGGACGACCTTCTGGGCAACTAAGTTTAGCCTGCCATCCCAGTTTTTCTTGGGATAATCACCCGGGCCAAATTCCACTCCTAAGATCTTTGAAGACCCCTGAGGCTCAGGAACGGTGTCCAGGAGACCAAAACTAGAATCTCCTCCTCCCAGCCAGAGACTCTCACACTTGTCACGGTTAATCTTGGACCCAGATGCCCGCGAGTAACATTCCACTTCTGACATCACCCACTCCGCCTCCCCTTGCGAGGAGACGAAGATGGAGACGTCATCCGCGTATGCAACCACCCTCTGAGTGGTTTATGGCCCTTCCAAGCTGATCCCGATCCCCGCCAATGGTCCACGGTCAACCCTTCTAAGAAAAGGGTCAATCGCGAACACATATAGCAAGGGACTCAGAGGACAGTCCTGGCGGAGACCAGACCCAACCTCAAAGGGGGTTCCAACCCAACCGTTAACCAGTGCAAAAGTCTCTGCCCCAGCGTATAAGGTCTGGAGCCAATTGACAAATTAACCCGGCAGGCCATACCTCAGAAGGACCGACCATAGATACTCATGATTCACCCGGTCAAACGCTTTGGCCTGGTCCAAGGACAGGACGTACCCCTTCCACTGGCCAGAATTTCTGACACTGAGGAAAGCACTAAATGTGCTGCGGCCTGGAACGGAACAATGCTGGACAGGTGAAAGGAGCCGGGGTGCAAATTTCACCAACCGATTAAACAGCACCTTGGCGAGAACCTTTCTCTCCGTATTGAGGAACGCTATGGGACGCCAATTCTCAATACGAGTCGAATCCTTACCCTTTGATAGAACAATCAAAGCTGACCTCCTCATTGACCTCGGCAGAGTGCCCGAGGATAGACACTCATTAAACACCGATATCAAGAGGGGAACTAGGGTTCCTTTAAAGGTCTTTGTAATGATAGGGGTAGGGAAACGGACAAGTGAGCCCTAATCTACCCGCCACTCTGTCCCTGCCTACTTGCAACGACCCGCCCTAGGCGACGGGGTACAACTGGGCGGCGGTCCCTATGCTCAGTAAGTGCACGAGACAAACAGACAAGGGTACACAAAGCTAAGGGAAATGGGGCAGTTGCCCACGGCAACACAGTGAGCAACAAGAGAGGTGAACGAGCCGAGTCAAAGCAGGAGTGTACGAGGTACCAAACGCAGAGCAGGAGAGTAGTCAGTAAGCCGGGGTCAATATGGAGCAGGATCAAATAGTCAGAAGCTGTAGCTGGGCCAGGAAACCACACGAGAAGAATAACAAGCACGGAGGAACAGAAAAGGCAGGTATAAATAGACAGAGGGCGGGAGCTAGCTGAGTCTGGCCAGGCTGCGATAGGCTCTCCCACTCCTAAGCCTGCCAGCCTGAGTGGTGGAAGCTGGAGTCAGTCTCAGACACATAGACTCAGGTGCCGACTGATTACCTATGGGCGTTAACCCCGCTGTGCCTGGCAGATCCTTTACAGTACCCCCCCTTTTATGAGGGACCACCGGACCCTTTCTAAGTGGACCTGGTTTATTGGGGAAACGAAGGTGGAACTTCCTGACCAATACCCCAGCGTGAACATCCCGGGCGGCTACCCAAGTCCTCTCCTCAACAGGTCTCTTACCCTGACGTAAGGTCACCAGCTGACTCTCGGCAAAGGCAGTCCTGTCAGTCTCATCATAAATGAGTCCGAGAGCAGAAAAGAAACGATCAACGGAGGAAAGTTCAGGGGCGTCAGGAGCCAAGGAGAAGGCCCACTCTTGGGGCCCTTCCTGGAGCCGGGACATAATTATACCCACCCGCTGGCTCTCAGAACCTGAGGAGTAAGGCTTTAAGCGAAAGTAAAGCCGACAACTCTCCCGAAAGGAGAGAAAAATCCTCCGGTCCCCTGAGAACCGATCAGGCAACTTGAGGTGGGGTTCAAGGGGTGAGGTGAGGGGCACTACCATGGTAGTGTCAGGCTGGTTGACCCTCTGAGCCAGGGCCTGGACCTGTAGGGAGAGACCCTGCATTTGCTGGGCCAGGGTCTCAAGGGGGTCCATAGTAGACACAGGGACCAGGGTAGACTAGGTAACGGGCTTGTGATTATGTAATGATAGGGGTAGGGAAACGGACAAGTGAGCCCTAATCTACTCGCCACTCTGTCACTGCCTACTTGCAACGACCCACCCTAGGCGACGGGGTACAACTGGGCGGCAGTCCCTACGCTCAGTAAGTGCACGTAACAGACAAGGGTACACAAAGCTAGGGAAATGGGGCAGTTGCCCACGGCAACACCGCGAGCAACAAGAGAGGTGAACGAGCCGAGTCAAACCAGGAGTGTACGAGGTACCAAACGCAGAGCAGAAGAGTAGTCAGTAAGCCAGGAGCAGGATCAAGTAGTCAGGAGCTGTAGCTGGGCCAGGAAACCACACGAGAAGAATCACAAGCACTGGAGGAACAGGAAAGGCAGGTATAAATAGACAGAGGGCGGGAGCTAGCTGAGTCTGGCCAGGCTGCGATAGGCTCTCCCACTCCTAAGCCTGCCAGCCTGAGTGGTGGAAGCTGGAGTCAGTCTCAGACACATATACTCAGGTGCCGACTGATTACCTATGGGCGTTAACTCCGCTGTGCCTGGCAGATCCTTTACAGTCTTATAGAATTCGGATGTTAAGCCATCCGGCCCTGGCGATTTTTTCAGACCTAGCCCGTCAATCGCCAGCATTACTTCCTCTTCTTTGATTGGCTCTATCAAAACATTAAGAGAGGAATCCTCTCCTGGCTCGGGAACAGTTTCAGCCAGGAAAGCCGACATCTCCTCTCGGTCTGGATCCTGCTTACCCAAAAGGTGAGAGTAGAAGGATCTAACGATCTCCAGAATCCCTGACTTGGATCTCCTCAGGGACCCTGCACTGTCTATTAGTCCAGTCACTATTTTACGACTCACTAACATCTTACAGTTCCTGTAGGGGTCGGGCGAGCGGTACCTCCCGAAATCCCTCTCAAGAACCAAAGATGCGTGCCTATCATACTGACACCTCTTGAGCAACGCTTTCACCCTGGAGATCTCCACCTGGCTACCTCCGGCCGAGACCAGATGTTCGAGTTTCCTCCTCAGATCCTGATACTGGCGGTACCTGCTCATGGACCTGAGGCCTGAAAGCCGGCGGAAAAATCCTGCCACCCGATATTTGAACAACTCCCACCACTCTGACTTAGTGCCACCTAGATCCAACAAAGGTACCTGGTCCTGAAGAAAATCCTCAAAGGCCTGTCTTATCTCTGCTTCTTCCAGGAGAGTGGAATTCAGCCTCCAGATACCTCGTCCCATCCAGAGGGATTCTGCAATGTCCAGAGAAAACAAAATTATACAGTGGTCGGAGAATTCCACCTCAACAACGGACAGTGGTGAAGAGATGGCTTCCTCCTTCAAAAAAAAAACCTGTCTATCCTAGACCTACAACTACCTCTTTGATAGGTGAACCCGGGGTGACCTGGGGTATGCCTAATGTGGACATCCACCAGGCGAGCCTCGCTAGCTATGCTATTTAAGGCCACGCTATCATAGCCCAGTCTATCTTTGGAACCTCCTCTATCACGGGGTCTAACGATAGTGTTAAAATCCCCTCCAAAGATGACCTGCCGACTGGAAAAAAGGAAAGGCTTAATCCTCATAAAGATACTTTTTTGGTCCCACTTTGTTTGGTGACCATAGATGTTAATTAGCCTTAATTCTTGTCCCTTCATGAGAACATCTAAAATCAGGCACCTACCAATTTCTAATTCTATCATCCGTCTGCATTTTACCGATGCGGTGAAAAGAACCGCCACACTGCTATATGGCTCAGCCGCAAGAGACCAGTAGGAGGGTCCACGTCGCCAATCCCTCCTGGCTTTTACGACATCTGCCAAAAGTGACAGTCTGGTCTCTTGCAATAACAAAACGTCAGCTTCAACTCGGCTGAGAAAATAAAAGGCTGCAAATTTAGCCGTATCTGACTTAATGCTGGCGACATTAATGGAAGCCAGCGTCAACGGTGCGGGTACCACCATCCTGGATGATAAAATTAGACGGCTTTCTTCTTCCCTCCCCTGTCGTGATCTGAAGAGGACCCTCCAGACCCTTTCTCTTTAGTTCTTTTTTTGGAGGTAGTGGAGTCCATCTCCTCCTGGCGGACCTCCCCCCCTCACTCACACTCCCATCCTCGTCCCCTTGTCCCAGGTTGACCCCTGCCCCAGAGGCCTTTGTACCTCTCGGGGGAAGGGGCCCAGCACCCCCTGAGACCCCTACCTCACCCTCCTTCTCACTTTGCTGAGGAGCTGGAAGATCCATGAGGGCTTGGTAGCGGTTGGGGGAGAGCACCAGAGGGGTGCAGATTTTTCCTTCCGTGGCCGGGGCTTGGCCAGATGACTTTGGCCCCCTCAAGATCTTATCCTGTGTCCCAGATGTTTTTTTAGGCTGTACCCTCTCTTCCTCACCAACACTTTCATATTGGGAGGATTGAGAGTCCTCAGCCGCTTGCTCCCTCTGGATCCTCCTGACCTCCTCATCCAGTTCAGCGTCCCCAAGGGCATCCGTCTCCAGGGCAGGCTCCGGGTTCAGGCCAGAGGTCCCCCCAGTTACCTGGGCTTCCCTCAGCTCCCTCTCCTTTTGCCTCTTCTCCAGCCTTCGATGGTAGGAAGGCTGGAGCCCTTTCCTTGATGTCTTCACTTGCCCTTTTGCCCCGCCATCTCTGCATGCCTCCTCATCCACAGGAGCCACCCCACTCTCTTCTCCTGCAGGCTTGGAGACAGCATTGACCATGGAGCAAGGACACCTACTGAATGGGTGACCTAAGTCACCACACAGATGACACCTAAACTGGCCACACGATGTAGCTAAATGACCTACCCCCCCCCCCACAATGCAGGCCGCGCTCAAGTGTGAGGGGTCGCCACACCGGTGACACAGCCTCGGCTGTCCCTGGTAGAAGACCAGGATGCGATCCCTCCCAAGGAAAGCAGAGGATGGAATGTGGGACACAGTTTGCCCCAGACGCTTAAGTTTCACCATAAACGTCCAGGCCCCCGACCAGATGGCAAACTCATCCAGATTTTTCCTGGGCATCTCCGCTACCTCTCCAAACCGACTTAACCAGGTCATGATGTCAACACAAGAAAGTGACTCGTTACGGGTGAGAACGGTCACCTTCTTGAGACCATTCTGGCGGGATGTTGCTTGTGCAGCAAAATCCCGCCAGCCGGGCTCGTCCTTCACCAGCTCATAATTCCCCCAGAAGACCTCCAGGCCTCCTGGTTGAACAAAGCTGATGTCAAACTCAGCTGAGCCATGAGGGTGTATCAGGGCAAAGAGGTCACGTGCCCTGAAGCCCATCCCCAGCAACAGCTCCACCACCGTCTTTCTGGGGGAACAGATCTCATTGCCGTGCCACCGGAGACGGACCACATTCCTCCTGACCACAGCCTGCCCGGTTGTCGGGAGTGACCACTGATCCCCTCTTTTCTCTCGGAAGGCCACCAACCCATACCTATCTATCCAGAAAGATAGGTCCCTCTGCACACCCCCTACAGTTAGGGACTGCTTCCCCTCCCTTAAGGCCTGCAGGAGGCGCTGTTGCAAGTGACCTTCCCCAGGGCCAAAGGACAAGGATGGGTGGGCTGGTGGTCCTCCCCCCACTACCCCAGCATAAGTCCTGCTTGGGGCACTGGGAAGAGGAACACCAGGCTCCCCCCACATCACCGGCTGATACATTCACCCGCGATCCTACCATTCTCTTGGTTTTCTGTTACCTTCCCTGCCCTGACCCCAACCCCCACCTCTGCATCATCAGGTGCAGCTATGGAGGGGCCAACAGCTGACATAAGCGGCACCTCCACGCGACCCTCCGCGTCATCGGTGTCCATATCACTTGCCAGGGCAGGAAAAGACACTTCTTTATCTGCAGAAACATTTTTTTCCATATCTTTTTTTTTACTTTTACTTTCTTCATTAATTTTATCAGCGATTTTTCCTTTTTCAGGGCTGCTTTGCAGCGGCTGTTCTGCGCTTATTCTTGCCAGGCCACTCCCCTCCTCCGCTCCGGAGTGGCTGGCTCTGCCCCTCACAGAGGCTCTGACTCCGCCCTTATCCGAGGCATCGGGTGCCTGCAGACCTATCACGCTGGCCGGTCCCGGTGTGACAGGACCGGCCACGTTACAGGCACCGGACCCACGGGACCGCGCTGCAGCCGACTTCCGGTCCGCCCCCTCCTCCGATGCACGGCTCACACCGCTCACCGGTCTCTGGGGCTCGCCGTCAGCCAGGTCTGGGACCACGCCCCCTGCTGCGCTCCGGCTGCCAGCACCGCCCACTTCACAGTAAGCAGCGTCCGGCGCCATTTTGCCCGTCCTCGTTTCAATCTTCCCGCTTTCCCGCCCCGACTCCACTGCAGAGGCCGGGGGGCTTGCAGGACCTGCACTCTGGACCAGAATCTCTTCTGACCCGGAGTGCAGGGGAGACCCATGAACATATACGAGCCTCACCTCTTGTTTTAGCCGTCTCTCCTCCCTCTGCTTCTGTCTCAGCTTCTTGCTTCTGCGCTTCTCTGCTGCTGCACTCCATGCTTACTCCTCCGGGGGCAGATCCGAGCCAAAGATGAAACTCTCCAAAGACACGGGGGACTCCTGATCCCTGATCTGTGTTAGTATCCCGGGGGGGATGCTCTCCCTCCGACCCGGAACTGAACTCTGGCAGGCGCGCCATGTTGGGAGAGATCTCCTCCCTCACCGTGAGCTCCCCTGACTCACGTGGTGCCCCAGAGTCTTACTCACTGTCAGGGATTGGCACCGACATGTCAGGGGTTTCTCCCGCGGCGATCTCCATGCTGGTCTCCATGCTGGTCTCAGCTGCCTCCTCTTGCTGCTTCCCCCCTCTCTGGCTTGCGTCAGCCATTGCCTGGAATCTGTCTTCGTTTTTCAGTTTTTCGGCGAAGACTCCCCCTCCGGTCATTATCGTTCCCCTCCGCTCCTCCACCTCCTTCACTTCCCTTAGCAGGGCACGGACCTGTGCAGCGAATTTCGCCCGCTTGCTGCCCGATGACTTGGCCGCCCTCTGCCGGGCCACGGTCAGGTCACCGCGGATTCGCTGCAGGGACCTCCCCAGGTCTTTATACTCTTCCATGTGGGCCACCAGGCGGGAGCCAAACGTGTTTTCTCCTGGCCTCATTGACCCCCACTCGGATGGGTCCCTGCAGCCTTGTTGATCCATTCCCAGTTGTCCTTCTCCTCCTCTCCTCACGGCATGCTGCAATGCCCCAACCCTGGGAGAGGACGAGGCCACGCTGTTACTGCCTCGAGATGTCCTTCTCTCCCCTAGCGCTAGCTCCACTTTCCCAGCCGGCTGGGATGTCCCTCCACCCCCCACCGGCCTTCTCCGGAGGGTGGAGGACCGGGACTCCATCTCCAGATGGAGCCCCCCTCGGGGTACTCTGCTAGCCCAGGCAGGTGTAATAAACCTGGGCAGGTGAAAAAGGCAGAGTCCCTGGGACGGTAGTTGCTCCAAGCACAGTGCACCACACCCAAAACACTCCTCTCTCCTCAGAGATCAAGCTCGTTCTGGCACCTGTCTCAGCCTGAAACCACCGCTACTGTCTGCATTGCCTCAGGTACCCTTTCTGGACTATAGACATTGCATTGTACCTGTTTGGCCAGCTGCTATCCCGCTACGCGGCACGGCCCAGTGGGTCCACACCCCGTGCCGTGACAGTAACATACAGAATCCCAAGCTCATCTTAGTATCTGAAGCCAAAAGAAATACAATGTTATCAAGTCTTGTCACGTCTGCCTCTTTAACAGCTGAATGCAAAGTCATACACCAGAAGGCTTAGAATAGAATACCCCATCCTCCTCTGTAGGCTGTTTAACAGTTTCACCTGTCCGTCATGTTGAGCAATTTAGCTTCACACATATAAAGATATTAAAATATCTTTGACAATTCCCTTCTTTTGAACATAAATTTGCTTAGCCATGTATTAGAATACTCATTCAACAGCTACATTCTGATCAGCTCCCCTGAATCAGGGCATCCCGTTGTGCCATTCACCTTTGGATGGGTATTCAGTATACGTGTCTAGCAGTGAGTGTACAGTGTTACATACTGTACACACCTGAAGATTTAGGGAATTCCAGGTTTTACAATTCGGACAATACCATCCACCTTGGTGTTGTGCTACGGCTTGGCAAATAACTTTATCAGGTGTGGAAGCATTCAGTGTCACGTAAACAGGTGGCCCTGAATGTCTCCTCCGTTCTCGGTTCTTTGGATAGTGGGTGGTCTGATCCACATGCACTTTAATATCCTGTGCTGTTTTCTTAACTACTAATACTTTTGCAATCAAACATATTACAAGTTTAAACATAATATATCTCTATCTAAGTAGCTGATTGTAGTTAGTCTTACTAAAGTACATACTCCTAGTCTCCTGGGTGGCAACCACTTATATGCTTTAAACCCACGTATATGAAGTATATGTTGGGCTGAAGCACATCCCTGGAGTGATTAAACACTCCTGCAATCCAGGAGAACAAGATCATGTCCCATCCGGTGGCATTCATCGATGCCACCCCCTTTATTCGTTAAATTACCTTTTATTGCGCCTTCTAGGCTCTGCGTTAACTGATCGACAGTAACTCTTTCAGCACCCTGGAAAGTGAATTCCGATCACAATAAAAAGACGTTCGTACTTACAGAGAACTTCCTGCTTCTTCCTCCAGTCCTGTCTCCCGGCCGTTGCCTTGGTGACGCATCCCAACACACAATACACGCCCACTTGGACATAACTTTAAACACGCCCAGTTGTACTTAAGAAAGGCTCATGTGCATAAATATAAAAATGCTCATAACTTGGCCAAAAATTCTCGTTTTTGAAAAAAAAAACACGTTACTGTAATCTACATTGCAGCGCCGATCTGCTGCAATACGAGATAGGCGTTTAAAAATCTGGTGACAGAGCCTCTCTAACTGAAATTTGTTCACTAAATTTTTGATAGCGTAGCGACACAGTTGTAGCTCAATTTTTTTTACAGTTCTATATTGAACGTTCAATACATTTTTCTCCTACATTTTTCTTATTCTTCTCTTCTTTTTTTTTTCCTATAAATTTCATATTACACGTGTAAAAGCACAACATACACAACCACCTTTATAAAGAGTATTACACGTGTTGAAGCACTACATACCCCCCTAATAAAAATGTCCCAATCATCTCAAAGGGTCTACTCCGCTGAGGAGGCATACGCCATCCTGGCCTCTGACACTGAATCGGCCAGCGAGGGAGAAGAGGAAATTGCCCCATTCATCTTGACCTCATCATCCTCATCCAGTGATGAGGTACCCCCACAAAGAAGCCCCAGGACATCAGTTGAGGCAACCCCCCAAATGAGTGATACCCTGTGGAACCCACCCCCTGATAATTATGAGCCTCACATTCCAGATTTCACAGGGAGCTCAGGAATGCGATTTGAGACTGAAGGCCTCGCAGAAATTGACTATTTCAAGCTCTTTTTCTCTGAGGATTTTGTTAATGTAATGGCGGCCCAAACAAATTTATACACCCAACAATTTTAAGCCGAAAACCCCACGTCATCATTTGCTAGGTGGACCCCCATAGAGGCAGCGGAGATTATGAAATTTTGGGGCCTTGTCCTACATATGGACCTAGTAAAAAAAAATAGAGATTAGGCAATACTGGAGTGCGGACATTTTATACAGCACCCCATTATACCGCATGGCAATGACCCGGGCACGATTTTAAATTATTCTGAAATTTTTGCATTATAATGATAATGCACAGTGCCCACCCCGTGATGACCCCACATACGACCGCCTATTCAAAATCAGGCCAATGATTGATTATTTCTGCACCAAATTTTGGGAAGTGTACACCCCCGAAAAGAACATAGCAATAGACGAGTCCCTTGTACATTTTAAGGGGAGTCTAAAATTCTGCCAATATCTGCCAAGCAAGAGGGCGAGGTATGGAATTAAAATGTACAAGCTGTGCGAGAGCAGCTCAGGGTACACCTACAGGTTTCGGGTTTATGAAGGGAAGGACACCAGGATAGAACCTCCAGAATGCCCCCCTGTCCTGGGAGTTAGTGGAAAAATAGTGTGGGACTTGATGCACCCACTGCTGGACCAGGGCTATCACCTTTACGTGGATAACTTCTATACCAGCATCCCACTATTTAAATGCCTCTCCACCAGAAGTACTGTAGCATGCGGCAAAATCAGAGAGGCCTCTCTAAAAATCTGATTGGGCAACCCCTAAGAAAAGGAGAAAGCAGGGCACTACACAGCGATAACTTGTTGCTGGTCAAGTATAAGGACTAGAGGGACGTCATTATGTTGACCACAATACAGGGTAGTGGCAGCACCCCTGTCCCTGTCCGAGGTAGCACCACAATCACCCCCAAGCCAGACTGCATCCTTGGCTACAATAAGTACATCGGAGGTGTTAATCTCTCTGATCAAGTACTGAAGCCGTACAGTGCCATGCGTAAAACAAAGGTGTGGTACAAAAAGCTGGCCGTGCTCATGGTACAGATGGCATTGTATAACGCTTACGTGCTATACCAATGTGCAGGCCAGACAGGGACATTCCTTCAGTTTCAAGAAGCGGTTATCAAGGCCCTTGTATTTGGGAACCAGGAAGGGGAGGGCCCCAGTACTTCTAGATGCAATGTCCACGTATTGTACCAGGGCAACACTTTCCTGGCGAAATCCCCTCCACTGGTAAAAAGGGAAGGAGCCAAAAAAGGTGTAAAGTCTATTACAAAAGGGGGAGAAGACGAGACACAACTTATCATTGTGAAACCTGTCCCGACAAACCTGGCCTGTGCATAAAAGAGTGCTTCAAAGTTTATCACACATCCATGGATTTTAATTGAAACATTTTTTTAAATGCTCACTATACCCCTAGATAAATTCCTTGAGGGGTGTAGTTTCCCACATGGAGTCACTCTTGGGGGGTTTCCACTGTTTTGACCACTCAGGGGCTTTGCAAACGTGAAATGGCCACCGCAAACCATTCCAGTTACATTTGAACTCCAAATGGTGTTCTTTCCCTTCTGAGCCCTGCCGTGTGTCCAAGCAGCCATTTATGACCACACGTGGGGTACTGTTTTACTCGGGAGAAACTGTTCTACAAATATTGTGGTGCTTTTTCTCCTTTAGTCCTTGTGGGAATGAAAAAAAAAAATTGCTAAACCTACGTTTTATTGGTTAAAATTTAGATTTTCATTTTCATGGCCTACTTCCAATAAATTCTGCAAAGTAGTTTCCCACATGGAGTCACTCTTGGGGGGTTTCCACTGTTTTGACCACTCAGGGGCTTTGCAAATGTGACATGGCCACCGCAAACCATTCCAGTTACATTTGAACTCCAAATGGTGGTCTTTCCCTTCTGAGCCCTGCCGTGTGTCCAAATATCCGTTTATGACCACATGTGGGGTACTGTTTTACTCGGGACAAACTGCTCTACAAATGTTGTGGTGCTTTTTCTCCTTTAGTCCTTGTGGGAATGAAAAAGGAATTAGCTAAACCTACATTTTATTGGGAAAAATGTAGATTTTCATTTTCACATCCTACTTCCAATAATTTCTGCAAAAAACCTGTGAGGTCAAAATGCCCGCTATACCCCTAGATAATTTCCTCAATGGGTGTAGTTTCCAAAATAGGGTCACTTGTGGGGAGTTTCCACTGTTTTGTCCCCTCAGGGGCTTTGCAAATGCGACATGGCCTCCGCAAACCATTCCTGCTAAATTTGAGCTCCAAAAGCCAAATGGCGTTCCTTCCCTTCTAAGCCCTGCCGTGTGTCCAAACAGTAGTCTATGACCACATGTGGGGTACTGTTTTACTCGGGAAAAACTGCTCTACAAATTTTGTGGTGCTTTTTCTCTTTTAGTCCTTGTGGGAATGAAAAAAAATTAGCTAAACCTACGTTTTATTGGGAAAAATGTAGATTTTCATTTTCACGTCCTACTTCCAATAATTTCTGCAAAAAACCTGTGGGGTCAAAATGCTCACTATACCCCTAGATAATTTCTTCAAGGGGTGTCGTTTCCAAAATGGGGTCACTTGTGGGGGGTTTCTACTGTTTTGTCCCCTCAGGGGCTTTGCAAATGCGACATGGCCTCCGCAAACCATTCCTGCTAAATTTGAGCTCCAAAAGCCAAATGGCATTCCTTCCCTTCTAAGCCCTGCCGTGTGTCCACTTGTGGGGGGTGTCTACTGTTTTGGCACCGCAAGAGTCCTTCAAACCTGATATGGTGCATAAAATATATTGTAATAAAAACAAGGCCCCAAAATCCTCTAGGTGCTCCTTTGCTTCTGAGGCCGGTGCTTCAGTCCATAAGCACGCTAGGGCCACATGTGGGATATTTCTAAAATCTGCAGAATCAGGGCAATAAATATTGAGTTGCATTTTTCTGGTGAAACTTTCTGTGTTACACAAAAAATGGATTCAAAATGAATTTCTGCAAAAAAAAAACGAAATTTGTAAATTTCACCTCAGTACATGTGACTTTTTGATCACTTTTTATCAAATCTTTTTAAGGCAGAATTCACAGAAAACAGCAATTTTTGCATTGTTTTTTATTTTATTTTTAGTCCCACTCAGGGACTTGACTATGCGATCATCCGACCGTTTTTATAATATACTGCAATAGTTCTGTATTGCAGCTTATTATTGTCGGTCAGTGTAAAACTGACAGGCACCTGCTAGGTCATGCCTCAGGCATGGCCTAGCAGGCATCCACTACAGGCAGACCTGGGGGTCTTTTTTAGGCCCCCGGCTGCCATAGAAGACACCGGTACCGTGATCTTTTCGCAGTGTGCCGGTGGGGTGAGAGAGGGTGCTACCTCCCTCTCTCCAAAACCACTCAGATGCGGCGCTCACTATTGAGCACCGCATCTGAGGGGTTAAACGGGCGAGATCGATACTGATATCGATCTCGCCCGTTCGAGAAGGGCTGCCCCCTGCTCTCAGCTACCTCTGGTTTCAGAGGTATCGACGTCGGTGTCCTTCAGGTGAAGTCCAACTGGTCGGGAAAAGGCGTTCCGGAGAACAGGAACTTTTTTTATGCAGCAAGGGACAAGGAAGGCATTGCAGACTGAGATCATTTCTGATAGAGTGAGTATGGATTTCTCCACACTTAAAAAACTTTCTAAACATAGTTCATCCAACCCAGTACCCCCCCCCCACCGCCCCACTACATACAAGTCAGCAGGAATGTTGTGGTCCACTCTGCTGGACGAGGCTTATGCGCATGATAAGATGTGCATAAGCAAGAGGAGTGTTTTTAACAAAACCTCCAAAAGGCTATACATGCTGGCTAAACTTTTATGTGTTTATGAAGAGACGTGGAAGTCTGAGAACTAAGAAATGAAGAGTGATTCCCCAAATCTTCACTGCCAGTGTTGTTTCAACAATGTGAAGCAGGTTTGTGGTTTGCAGACACAACTGGCAGAGAATGTTCAATGTAAAATTGATAGAGATAAGCAGATTTGCATGCTGGAATCGCAGGTGATAGTTTTGAAAAATCATGGTGATGATATTGATGCACAGCTGACTGGGTCTTATGCTGTGATCAATGCATTTACGGATAAGGCGGCATATACGGATGCCATCATTGCCAAGTTGAATGATGAGCTTGCTGCTAGGTCACAATTGGTTGCCAGTATGCAAAACATCGAAAAAGATTTCTCAAAAATGTTACCGGCCTTGTCTTTTTTAAGGCCTGATTCTGCTGTAAGTTTGCCCTCTACAGGGCAAAAAGGTGGGAGTAGAAAGAGTGATGGATCAGATGCCCCAAATCGTGATCACATCGAGAAACCTGAAGGTAACGTTGTTACGAACGTGTTACGCAAATGTAAGCATACGATAATCAGAAGTGCGTCCCTAGCCATGCAGAACTTTAAGAGATCATGCACTGGTGACTGCCCTAAGTCCAGCAGAGCATGTACTGTTAAATGTTTTGCAAGTGCCGGCTCAGGCCATATTGCGAAGTACTGCAAGTCTTTGGGTACTAAGAAATGTGGTCCTGTTAAATGTTTTAAATGTGGTCAGATGGGACATATTGCTAGAAACTGCCATGGTATAAGCAACCGTGGAAAGCCTAGTAATGAAACAATACAAAATGGCCACATTACATCAAATGTTGGATTTCGGAAAGGACAAAATGGCTACATGAGTATCTCTTCCACACATTTGCTAAACCATGTGTTCAAAGATCTGAATAACGTTCCACAACTGGTTTGGAATTCAGCTGTGAATTTTAAGTAGGCCATAATTTACATGTTCACAATTAGGTGTTATCTCTTTGATGTCTGTACTGTGTGTTTATGGTCTCTCTTTTCCTGTATGGTCTGTTGTTTGTTCCCAGTTATTTTGTTATCATTGCGTTTTCTTTTGTGGCTCCTTCACAGATTCTATTGTGGTATATTCCTGGTTATCAGTAGTTATGTAGTTATACTATATGGGTGTTGCCTGTATTTATAATACATAATTAGAAAACCACTCCAGGAAAACAACTGGAGAACCAGCCAATGATAAGTGATGTATTTGCTTGTTCTGTGAACTTATATTAGGTATAGAGGTACGGACAGGTAACATAAGTTCACTTATAGTGTTATGTTATGCTGCGCACCTAGACCTTGAAATTCAAGATAATACATTTACATCTATAATCGCAAAATGTTTTAATTGCTCTCTATTAGGATAACGTTGAAGTTGTTATTATACTGTGAACTTAGATTGAGCAGTGCGAACAGGTAACATAAGTTCACGGTGTAGTGTTTTATGTTATTCTGTGCACCTAGACCTGGGGGGTTCAGATAGGTAACACAACTTCATCTGAGGCCTAATGCGAGTACAATTAAATAAAGTGAATTACAGCATGGCTGATTCTTTTGTGTTTAACTGGGGAGGTCCTTTAGGAAAGGTTGACAGGGGGAGGTTACCTTGGCATTACACCCATATCTTGATTTTAAGATAGTGGGTTTGGTAAAATGGGGATATAGTTCCACAAACATGAGAATTGTGAAGATCCACAAAATGGTACTTCATCTACAGCTCCCCTCAGATATCCTAACCTATAAGGGCAGCCATCCATATCTGTCTGTACAGATGGATGTTGACAGGAGGAGGATGCGATCCTCTGCCAAGGTAGTTAGGACCGGGTGCTTAGACACCAGTGATGAGATACCGTGGGGACATGTGAGATGAAGGTCAACTCAATAACCTCTTCAATACATGGGTCAAGGGTATTGGAGTTGGTACCAAGTGCAATATGTTTACCACACCACCTGCGCGACTAATTGCACCGGAAGAGGAATACTCCTCCAAGGAGCATTGTACCTTTTTGTATTATCACAGGTATCGATGTAGCAGAACAGAAGAACTCCAGTCACCCCTGAGTAGAGGCTCGATATCCGCTCAGATGCTCCTATAAGACTCCAGATGATCCTGAGTTCAGTGAGGAAGAGGATGTCGTGGAGAAGCTTAAAGAGTCTGAGAATCGAGCCTCCATCCCATTCCCTGAAACGAGACTCAGAGGTGTCCTGATGGGAGAGCCTGTTTGGGTACAACCCCAAAGCAATTTTCTTCTTCAACCTGCTGATCGACCCTGTGATAGTACTGATGGGTGAAAGGACTTGCCGACCAAGTAAACTAGGTCAAGCGTACAAGAATGAACTTGGACTAAGCACATAACACCAATACTGTCCTACGACCCGTAATCACAAAGTTTATGTATATATATTTGTGTAATGTAATATGAATCAATGTGTCGTACAAAAACTTTCAAGGTGTACATATAGACATTCTAGGTGTAGATATGTGTCTGCAATATAGGTATACTCAGTGAAGACGTGCCCGTCCCACAGCGAGTGAGTATGTACATGTAGGCGGACATATATTTACAGCCTGTAGTCACCCCATTTACATGTGCACCTTTCACGTGTTTATGGAGGAGTAGTGAGAGATGCTGGTTGAGCATGAATCTCTATATGTACATATACCTATGGTTTGGGGGGAATATTTTTGTATGTTTGATTATTTTACATTTTGTATGTATGAGTGGGTAGTGTGTAGGAACCCTTAGGGACAGGTAAGGTACACACACACACACCCTTGTAGGTATTTGCCACCTCAACCTGAGAACTGGTATGGTCAATACGATGATGGATTGAATGTCAGAGGAGAAATGGAAGGCGATGCTCCACCCCACAGTAGATTCCTGTGTACTAAGACATCATCTCCTAATCGGGAATGTTCACCTGCCATGATAGAGATATGCCTATCAGCCCACAAAGATTGTTTCATCTTCAATCAAGATACTGAAAGGATTTGGAAAGATAACGGATTGCGTACAAAAGTTGTTGAAAGGCGGGCTAAGCCATTCCAAGGCTGACCGTGTGAGGGCACAAGTAGCCTTATACGGGTTGGCATGCTAAGATGGGATCGGCCGCTAAAAAGACCTGCTGACGCCGCTAAAGAGGAAAAGATTCATAAGAAAGATCAGCATCCAAGAAAGAAGAAGATCAAGGATAGAGACTTTGAGTTTCTATGGACTTTGAGACTGAGTTCTATAGACTGCGAGGTTTCTTTTATTTCGACACTAGACTCCAGAGTCAGAGGACTGGTGGGAAGGTGTCCTTGAGGAGATAGCTGATGTCACGTATCTAGGTCCAATAGTATACTTCATTCCTTCTACGACCATTACCAGTAACAAGGTTGAGGGGGTAATACAGAACAAACACTTCCACAAATTTCATTGTCATGTTCCCGACAACAGGGGGATTGTAAAGGGAAGTGTTTTATATATTTATATCTATGTACATGTGAATGTAGATGAATATACACCTTTCTGGAGGGACAAATATATATATATATCTCCCTACCATGTAATCAGACACCCTGGGGGGTGGAAGCCATAAACAGTGAACTAATCCAGGAAGCAGGAAGTTCCAACTGCCCTTCCACCCCCCTACTAGATAATGGTATTCCATGAGGTAGCCATGAGGCCCCAGCCCCCCCTTTCACATGCATGAGTTGTGATGTCACACAGATGTGCACGTACAAGGTATAAGAGGGTCAACGGTCTCACACTCTGTCTCTTATTTTCCTGATACCAACGGACTCCATTTACCTGAAGACACACCAACTCGGACCACATGGACTACTAAGTATCCACGTGTAGCAGCAGCTAAACATTATGCTTTCCCTCCTCCTTACTTCAACCCTTTACCTGCTATCCCCTGCTACACAGCAACCCATTCCCCTTGTTAACCCATTGCGGTTTACCCCTTGCAGTCTGAAAACCCTTCCCACTGTTGACCCTTTTTCCTGAGTATTAAACCCTTAGTGTATAGGGAAAGTTATATTAGGAGGAGTGGGACAGAAATAGTGAGCATGTATTGTATTTTAACGTAACTGTATTCATATGTATGTTTAGGTATGTGGGTGGAGGCATAACATAGGATACCGTGTTCATACTGTACTACGTATAGTGTTGAGTATACTCAGTATATATTAACGTGTTATATGTATTGGGGTATACTGATATTATACTGTGATCAGTTTCTGTGTTTGGTGTATTTTAGATGTAAGTGTGATTATTGTTAGTAATAAATATTACCCTTTATTTACTATACAATTGTATTTATTGTACGGTCTTATTCCGTTGAGTAGAAGCAAAGCAAGTAGACGTTAGTATAAGGAAAAGGTAGGGGAACTAGACATAACCCTAGTGACCCTGTTTATAAAGGAGGTAGTAATAGTGGGTGACACAAGTAGGTGAAACTCGCTATTATACCAGCCCTTTTACACATGTATGTGTGTAGTGAATATATATATATATATATATATATATATATATATATTATATAGCCTTTTTAAATCAGAATATATTATTATAACCTATATATATTTTCAACAAATTTATTATTCTCAAGATATCACAATATCCATATATATTTACCCAAAAAGAAACATCTTGATATCACACAAATTAGATCAAATAGAATTTATTTTATTTATTACACATTTGTACAAAAATAACCCCCCTCCAAGTATATACTACAAACATGTTTCGGCCGGAAGCTGTCTGATCAGTGACGGACATCGCATGTGTGCAGAGCACACAGCGGTAGACGTCATGACGCTGACAGAGTGACGTGGAGGGGTGTGTACAGTGCGACATGCGCCATTGGTCATCACTCTCTTCTATACACTATTTAAACTGGGTCTCAGAGCAGTCTATACACCTCCTGACAAAGGTTTTGAAATGCGTGTCGAGGTGCTCTGTTTCCAGGTGTCCAATACACTAATCATCATGTCCTCTACAGGTATGTTGATCTACACATGTATGTACTCATAGGGACTTTGATACCTTGTACCATATCAACGTAGCAATACTAACATCCTATTATACCATTAAGTGCCCTGCATGCTTGTATAATACGAGCATAATGGATATCTAGTTGCACTCTGAGCAATGTGTATATTGCGGTCTGTGAGGAATTGTTACCACTAGTTATGGTTAAGGACTAAATATGGTATGACACCTGGTTGATTTTATTGTTTTATATGTCTGTAGTATATAATTGGAGGTGGGTTATTTTTGTACAAATGTGTAATAAAAAAAATAAAATAAATTCTATTTGATAAATCAAATTTGTGTGATACCAAGATGTTTCTTTTTGGTTAAATGCATCAGAATAAAGCCTGTTAGTGGCCGCCATAAAAACACTAATGAGCGGTCACTAATGGGTTAATCTATTTTCATACACCCTAAAATCCTATTTGCTTTTGCAGCTGCTGCTTGACATTGAGTGCTGCAGCTTAGCTTATTTGTTACCAGAATCCCCAGGTCCTTCTCTTGTTCCGTTGTCCCCAGTTTTATTCAATTTAATGTATATGAATTAATGCTATTATTGTGTCCTAGATGATTACTTTACATCTATCAACATTAAATTTCATCTGCCATGTCTTTGCCCATGCTGCAGATTATCTAGATCTTTCTGTAATATTTTATAGTCAAGCGGAGTTTTAAGTATCCTACAAAGTTTTGTATCGTCAGCAAAAACGGACACCCTGCTATCAATCCCATTTACAAGGTCATTAACAAAGATTATGCCATTTCAGTGCCCAATATTCTGTGCCCAGCTTTTGCCACTGTAAAAAGACAGCTCTTTAATTATTAGATAGTTTTACTGGTTTTAGAAACACCCTACATGTGATCCTAATAATTTGCCTGAACATACGACAGGGCTCAGGAGAGAAAGAGCACCATGCGTATTTGAGGCCAAACTTAGCGATTTAATAGAACATTGGTTCACAATTACAGTGGCTCTGAGGTGAAATAAAAGAAACCCATTTTGGAAACTTAACCCCCTCAAGGCATTTTTCAAGGAGTGTAGTGAGCATTAGACCCCACAGTTTGTTTTTTGATGTAGCGATGTGAAAATTGCAATTGTTCAACAGATATGCCATTTCAGTCCCCGATATGTTGTGCCAAAATTTGTAACTTTTTTTTTATATATAGTCCCACTAGGAGGCTACTTACTGCAAGACTTATGTATTGCAGTTCATTATGCTGGTCAGCTTTATAATAACAGTCTTTCATAGAAACAATCATGGAGGGCATTGTTAGGCCTCCTGTTGCCAAAGATACAATGGGCAATCCGCAATTGCATCGTGGAGAAGGGGGTTGGGGCGATGAAAGTGTTCTAATCGCTTAATTGCCATGGTCACTATTGATACTGGCATCTAATGGGTTAAATAGCCAGAATTGACAGTAGCTCCGATCCTCGCCGTTACAGCAGAGTGCCAGCTGTAGTGCACAGTAGTGGCCAAACGTTTTGAAACTGACACAAATTTTGATTTTCACAAAGTTTGCTACTTCAGTGTTTTTGGATTTTTTAGTTGGATGTTTCTATGGTAACTGAAGTACAATTTTAAGCATTTCATACATTTTTACACTTTTATTGACAAATACATCAAGTTTATGTAAAGACTCAATATTTACAGCGTTGACCCTTCTTTTTCAAGACTTGAGAAATTCGCCCTGGCTTGTCAGCTTCTGGGAAAATCCTGTCTGATGACCCACTCTTGCCTAATCAGTGCTTGGAGTTTATCACAATTTCTGTGTTTTTGTTTGTCCACCAGCTTTTTGAGGATTCAAACCATCACTTGCAGAGATAGATATCTGGGGGGTTTCCTGGCCATGGACCCAAAATGTTAATGTTTTGTTCACCGAGTCCCTTACAGATGTAGCCGTGTTTAGCTTTACTTTTAACAAATTACATAAACAGTGACAAGAACCCTTATCTTGACTTTCTCAATTACTTTTCAATGGCTTTTGTTGTGTGATGTCACGCTGCAGCAAGTTATCAGAGACAAGTTAAAGATGGCTACATCCGTAGTTATCACTTTTGCCTTGTAACATGGTGCTCCATCATGCTGAAAAAAGCATTGTACATCACCAAATTGTTCCTGAATGGTTGGGAAAAGTTGCTCCTGGATGATTGGGAGAAGTTGCTGCTGGATGGTTGGGAGAAGTTGCTCTTGGAGGATATTTAGATTCCATTCTTTATTCATGGAAGTGTTCTTAGGCAAAATTATGTAAGCCCACTCCATTGGATGAAAAGCAACCCTATACACATGAATGGTCTCAGGATGCTTTATGTTAGCATGACACAGGACTCATGGTAGCGCTCACCTTTTCTTCTCTGGACAATCATTCTTCCAGATGTCTCAGTCTGATGGGGGCTTCATCAGAGAAAATAACTTCACCCAAGTCCTTTGCAGTCTAATCCCTCTACTTCCTGCAGAATGTCAGTCTGTCCTTGATGTTTCTTGGAGATAAGGGACTTCTTTGCTGCTCTTCTTGACACCAGGACAGCCTCCATAAGCCTTCGCCTCACAGTGCGTGCAGATGCACTGACTCCTGCCTGCCGGCATTCCTGAGCAAGCTCTGCACTGGTGTTAAACCGATCCCGTACCTCTATTATGTGCGGTCCAGCTGATTCTGACCATGTCGTGTTTTATCCAATAAACATCTTTCTTCATTGGTTCTGTGCAGTACATCGGTGGGGGCGCCGCTATTCACTGTACCTACTCCACGCGGTATCTAACTTGTCATGTGTAATGGTGACTGCTAATTTGTTTTTAATTGGAATATGTGACTGTAATTATATACTTAATATTTTTGATCTTTTTAAACATTGTATAAGGCACTTTATCACTGTATTTATGATACGTTTTTGGTATAATACAAGCAGATATTTTTACACGTAGATATTTTATTGTATGTTGGATTCTTGTACAAATAATCACATATGATGTGTAATGAGCTCTGGCTCTGCTCTGTAAACACTGTTTTTTGTATTTGTTGAAAAAGCTTTCATTGAGAGTGAAATGTCGCTGTCTGATGTTCTGGTGATTAAAACCCTTTTTTTTACTTGAGTGCTGCTTCCCTACTATCCTTTTCTACATTACATTGGGAGAAAGTCACTCCCTTGAAGCCCTGCACCAACCGCAAGGTTTTTTTCTTGGCTACAGTGCTGCTCCTCACAAGTTGCTTTTATATATATATATATATATATATATATATATATATATATATATATATATATAAATAATGGTATGACTGGTACTAAGGTGGCTGCTCAGGGTAGAAGCTGGTAAGGTTGTAGGTCAGTCCCCTATGAGAGGGTTTGGTGGAGCATCTGTGTCACGGCCTTTGTGCAAGTCTTTTGCGCTGTGCTAGATACCCAGAGAGGAAACGGAAGCCACAGTATTATGTAGCAGGTTGCGTAGAGTGTAGGAGAGGCCTTTGATGACCTATTGCTCTTGAAACGTGTGGGGGGGCAAGGGGGGAAACCAGGGCACTGAGAGGTTTTCACTTCAAATCGGTGAAGGCAGACGCTGGTTGCCGCTCCAATACCTGTGCGCTGCCTGTCACCGGACCGGGAAGATAGGATCGACTTTGGGTAGCCCGGGTTGAGCCTCTCTAAGTTACTAGCCGGGAACGTTATACATCAATTTATTGACAGTGATACCTTTCTGCTTTCACCTAAATTCATGTGTGATCATCCTGAACTGACAGGCTGATCGCACGTGTAAATAATGAACTTAAAAGAAGGACATGCACAGAAGGCACCCAAAGAGTATCCAGTGCGCTTGCGCTGTTTCTGGATGAATCAGACACCAGCGCAAGCGCAGAAGAGGAGCCGGAAGTTCAGTATAGTTTAGGCATGGACAAGCTCAGTCTTCAGCCTGCCAATATCGCTCGCTACTATGGACGAGGGTGGCGTGATGGAGGGGGACAGGATTTTCTTCACCTGGGGCATGGCTTTCTTAAACTGGAGAAAAAGGCAGAAGCGCTGAAGAGTTTATATTTGTCACGATGCGGGGTGTGGACTCACTAGGCCGTACCACGTAGCAGGATGGCAGCTGTCCAAACAGGTAAGTACAGAGTCTATAGTCCAGAGAGTACACCTGAGGCAATGTAGACAGTAGCAAGACAGGCACGGCTGGGACCAGGCAGGCAGGTAGACGTCAGGCGTGGCATAGCAGAACAGGTGTGGAATGCAGCACAACACAGCAACAGCTCAGCACGGTACTAGATCTGGATAGCACAGGAACAGGATAAAGGAACAGGGAACACTAGGAAACTGGAAGACACTAGGGGACCACTAGCAAGACAAACTTTTGGTAACGAACAACGCTCCGGCAAGGAACAAGGGGGCAGAGCAGGTGTGGAATGCAGCACAACACAGCAATAGCTCAGCACAGTACTAGATCTGGATAACACGGGAACAGGATAAAAGAACAGGGAACACTAGGAAACTGGAAGACACTAGGGGACCATTAGCAAAGACAAACTTTGGGTAACGAACAACGCTCAGGCAAAGAACAAGGGGGCAGAGCCCCTTTTATAGCCCAGGCCATTCTGGGCCAGATTGCAGACATCCAGCAATTATGCGCGCACTGACCCTTTAAGACCGTGGACACGTGGGTGCCCTAAGGAGGCAGTCTCAATACCCGGGAGTGAGTGCCGGCGCCTCACAGGACGACGACGCTGCAAGGAACTTAGATGTCCATGGCCACAGCCATCAAGGGGTAAGTCAGAATGACGGGCCCTGGCCATAGACGTTACAGTATCCCCCCTCTTCTTGGGACCAGTTTGGGAGAGAAACTTCCTCATGAGAACAGAGGTATCGATGTTCTCCTCTGGCTCCCAAGACCTCTCTTCTGGACCGAACCCCCTCCAATCCACTAAATAAAACGTCTTTCCTCCCACCTTCTTGGTGGCCAGAATATCCCTTACGTCAAAAGTCCCGGGTGAGCCGCCAGAGACCACTGCGGAACTAGAAGTCCTCGAGTAGTGGTTCAGGGCCACGGGTTTCAGCAAGGAGACATGGAAGGAGTTAGGGATCTTGAGGGTAGGAGGAAGCCGCAGCTTGTAAGACACCAGGCTGATCTATACCAGGATTTCTAAGGGTCCGAGGAACCTAGGGGCAAATTTGCAGGACGGCACCCTCAGCCGGATATTCCTTGAAGTCAACCAGACCTTTGTAGCTGGAAGAAACTGAGGAGGAGCCCGTCTTCTTGTATCTGCCTTTCTCTTCATGCGGTCCACCGCCAGCAGGATAGAAGATCCGGTATTTTGCCATATTTGCAGAAAGTCCCTGAAGGTAGCGTCAGCTGTAGGCACCTGGGACATAGTAGAGATAGGAAGGAGGTATACGAGGATGTTGGCCATAGACGATGAAGAACGGACTGGAAGTGGTGGACTCACTAGTGTGGTTATTATAGGATAACTCTGCCCATGGTAGCAGCTGCACCCAGTCATCATGCCGCATGGAAGCAAAGTGACGCAGATAGTTCTCTATAATCTGGTTAACCCTCTCGACTTGCCCATTGAACTGGGGATGATAGGCCGTAGAGAAGTCCAGCTTTACACGGAGGAGACCGCAGAGTGGTCTCAAAAACTTCGAGGTGAACTGGACACCTCAGTCCGAGATAATATGCAGCCGAGCAGACGGAAGATGTGTTGAATGAAGAGGTCAGCCTATCGCGTAGCAGAAGGCAGACTGGTCAAGGGAACGAAATGAGCCATCTTAGAAAATCGATCCACCACCACCTAGATCACACTGCAACCCGCAGAAGGAGGAATATCCATGACAAAGTCCATTGCGACATGCTGCCAGGGAGCAACGGGCACAAGCAGTGGTTGGAGCAGACCAGCTGGTCTGGAGTGGGCAACTTTATTTGCTGCGTATACCGTACATGAGGAGACAAAGTCCATGACGTCTTTGGGCAGCGTAGGCCACCGGAACTGACAGGTGATTAGATCTTGGGTCTTACGAGCACCCGCGTAACCTGCCAGCTTGGAACCGTGACCCCAGCGAAGGATTCTTCCTCCATCTTCTGGACGTACGAAAGTCCTTCCCGGAGGAATATCTCTAACTTGCAGAGGGTTCATAGAGAAGATGCAGGAAGGATCAATAATATTCTGTGGGGGCTCCAGAGTGTCCTCTCTTCCAAATGACCTAGACAAGGCATCGGCCTTCACATCCTTGTCGGCAGGTCGGTAGTGGAGTTCGAACTGGAACGGAGCAAACGACAACGACCACCTGGCTTGACGAGGATTCAACCGCTGAGCCTTCTGCAGATAGGTCAGGTTCTTGTAATCTGTGAAGTCCAGGATAGGATGGGCTGCGCTATCCAGTAGGTGTCTCAACTACTGCAGAGCCAGCATGATGGCCAGTAACTCCCGATCCCCGAGTGGTTGCGCTCTGCGGAAGAAAACAGGAAGAACTGGAAGAACAGTGCACCAGCACCAACAGAGGACGCGTCCACCTCTAATGAGAACAGTAGGGATACATCAGGGTGGTGAAGAATAGAGGCTGACGTGAAGGCTTTTTTTAAGGATTCAAATGCGGCTTCTGCCTCCGGAGTCCACACCTTGGCATTCATGCCGTTTTTAGTGAGGGTAGAGATGGGGGATGTCAAAGACGAGTAGTTGGAAATGAACAGCCGGTAGAAGTTGGCGAATACCAGAAAGCGTTGTATGGCCCTTAAGCCTTGGGGGCATGGCCATTCCAGGACAGCCTTTACCTTCTCAGGGTCCATCTTGAGACCCTGTTCGGAGATGATATAACCCAGGAAGGGAAGATCATTTTTTTCAAACACGCACTTCTCCAGCTTGGCATAAAGATGATTCTCTCTTAAACGAAGCAACACCTGGCGGACATGACTCTGATGAGTTACTGGATCTGTGCAAAAAATCAAAATGTCATCGAGATACACCAAAACACAGACATAAAGAAGATCACGAAAAATGTCATTGACAAATTCTTGAAACACTGCTGGGGCGTTACACAGGCCAAAGGGCATAACTAGCTATTCATAGTGCCCATCACGTGTATTAAATGCAGTCTTCCACTCGTCACCTTGACTAATCCGGATCAGATTGTAGGCACCCGGAAGTCCAGTTTAGAAAAAAAGTTTGCCCCCCATATGCGATCAAACGGTTCCGAAATCAAAGGCTGACCTGGCCAACCCCTTTTATGCAAATTGCCACAATAAAAACCAAAGCAGCAAACTTTGTAAAAACCAAAATTTGTCATTCTCAAAACTTTCAGCCAGGACTGTACAGCCACCCACAGGTGATGGTGCAGACTCCCCATCTTACATGTACAGCGGTTTGGGGAAATGCTTTTCCAAACATTGCTATGCGGCAGATATCGGGAAAGATTAAAGGACGTTTAAAGAGGCTCTGTCACCAGATTAAAAATGCCCTATCTCCTACATCATTTTACGGGCGCTGGAATGTAGTTAACAGCAGTGTTTTTTATTTTGAGAAACAATCTTTTTTTAGCAAGTTATGACCTTTATTACATTTATGCAAATTTGTTTCTAATTGTCCAAGTGGGCGTTTTTTAACTTTTAATCAAGTGGGCGTATTATAAAGAAGTGTAGGACGCTGACCAATTAGCATCATACACTTCTCTCCATTACACCGAAGCTTGTTACACTGAACAGCGCGATCTCGTGTGACGTCACTTCCACCCATAGGTCCTTCGTCTCTAGGGAGTTCTATATGCTTACCTGCACTGTGTGATGCTGCCACCTCAGCTGGTGCAGATCCTGCAGATCCGATGACTGTAATTTCTGATACGCCTGGAGACGATCTATGTCCAGTCTTCAGACGCAGGGATGGAGTACCTGTGGGCGGAAGGGACGTCACAGTGTGGTCTCGCGAGATCACGCTGTTCAGTGAAACAAGCTTGGGTGTAATGAAGAGAAGTGTATGATGTTGATTGGTCAGCGTCATACACTTCTTTGTAATACGCCCACTTGGTTAAAAGTTAAAAAACGCCCAATTGGGCATTAAGAAACTAATTTGCATAAATGTAATAAAAGGTTATAACTTGCTGAAAAAAGATCGTTTCTCAAAATAAAAAACACTGCTGTTAACTACAATCCAGCGCCCGTAAAATGATGTAGGAGATAGGGCATTTTTAATCTGGTAACAGAGCCTCTTTAAATTGATCTCCCAAAGTGACACATCAGATTTTAAAACAATGGGGCTGTGTTCACAAGGCCATAATTGGCTGCGTCGCCAAGGGGTTATTGTCTGTGAATAACCTGATGAGTTAAATATCTTTTTTTGCTCTTATAGCTTTTCCCACATTCCAAACAAGAATATATTTTTTTTATTCTCTGAGGAGTTTAACATTTTTATTTCCATGAGAACAATTTCCATATATAGAACATCAAAATGACTTTTCCCATCTGTGCGTTTTCTCATGTCTAACAAGAGTTGATTTTCGTGCAAAGCATTTCCCACATTATGAACATGAATATGGCTTCTCTCCTGTGTGACTTCTCTCATGTCTAACAAGATGGGATTTATCTGTAAAACATTTCCCACATTCTGAACATGAATATGGCTTCTCCCCGGTGTGACTTCTTCCATGTAAAACAAGACTTGATTTATATTGGAAACATTTCCCACAATCTGAACATGAATATGGCTTCTCTCCTGTGTGACTTCTCTCATGTACAACAAGACTTGATTTATGTGTAAAACATTTCCCACATTCTGGACATGAATACGGCTTCTCCCCTGTGTGACTTCTCTGATGTTTAACAAGACTCGATTTATGTGTAAAACATTTCCCACATTCTGAACATGAATATGGCTTCTCCCCTGTGTGACTTCTCTCATGTGTAACAAGATGTGATTTATCTGCAAAACATTTCCCACATTCTGAACATGAAAACGGCTTCTCCCCTGTGTGACTTCTCTCATGTATAACAAGATTTGATTTATCTGTAAAACATTTCCCACATTCTGAACATGAATATGGCTTCTCTCCTGTGTGAATTCTCTCATGTCTAACAAGATGTGATTTATCTGTAAAACATTTCCCACATTCTGAACATGAATATGGTTTCTCTCCTGTGTGACTTCTCTCATGTTTTACAAGATGTGATTTGTAATTAAAACATTTCCCACATTCTGGACACGAATACGGCTTCTCTCCTGTGTGTATTTTCTCATGTATAACAAGATGTGATTTGTTTGCAAAACATTTCCTACATTCTGAACATGAATACGGCTCTTCTCCTGTGTGACTTCTCTCGTGTGTAACAAGATTTGATTTATATTTAAAACTTTTCCCACATTCTGAACATGAATATGGCTTCTCCCCTGTGTGAATTCTTCTGTGCTTAAAAAGACCTGAGATTTTTGTGACCTGTTTACCACCTTGAAATCCTTTACCCCCATTCTGAGCTGTACTTGTGGTAACAATCTGGGATTGGTCAGTAGAAGGTTTCTCATGATTAGGGGAAATATATAACAGATCTTTACTGTGAAGTCCTGGATGTACATTATTGGTAATCAGGTTTTCTCCTGAAGACTGCTGCTTGATATCTTCACCTTCTACTTCATAATTGATCGAGTTCTCATTGGCATCTTCTGTTAGGATTACAAATGGTACAAATGCAGTAGTTTCTCCTGGCTCTAATACCCATAGTATATACCTCAGACTGGAGAAAGTAAAATTAAATCTGGTATGATCCAAAGAATACCCTAAATGGCATAAATAAAGTACAGTAACGTTTACCGCTCAAACGGCACTGGTTACAATCCAATATCAAATCGGTATGGACACTCTCCCTCAGAAAAATGCAGTAGACAGTCAGCAATTCAGTGAGGGTGTAGTTGGAAATTATTGTCCCTGTAGTCCCACAGAGCTCCATATCGTCTCTAGACGTTCAAAAGACTCCTGGTAGGGAAAAGATCCTATATCTCTCATAGATGAAAGAAAGAGACATAGTGCAACACCCTCTGCGATAGGTAAAAATTCCTAGGCGGCACACCAAACACTATCGCAGAGGGTGTTGCACTATGTCTCTTTCTTTCATCTATTAGAGATATAGGATCTTACAAGGACAAGAATTTCTATCTACACCCTCATTGAATTGCGGACTGTCTACTGCATTTTTCTGGGGGAGAGTGTCCATAACGACGTGATATTGGACTGTAACCAGTGATGTTTGAGCGGTAAACTTAACTGTACAGGATTAAAAATTGATTTTGTGATTTTTATATTTTTCAAAACACAAATTTATGACCTAATAGGCTGCATGCAGTTTTTTTTATAGTCAATCAGAAGTGGATCCAGCAGGAAGCAAAGGTTTGAGCCATTCCCTTCAAAACTACCATTGGCTTTGGCTCAAAAAACTGCACCACAAACGGAATGCCTTATTCCAGCCTTATAAATCTTTAAAAAAACACTTAAAATGGACGTTTCATTAAAAACTTGTGTTAACCCCTTCCCGACATTTGTCGTTAGTATACGACATGGAAAGCCAGTGCTTCCTGCAAAATGTCGTATACTTACGACAAATGCATGGCACCGGCTCAGAGTTGGTGCCATCATCCCCGGATGTCAGCTGTATCTGACAGCTGACATCCTGCTGTAACAGCGGGGACCGAAGTTAGCTACGATCCCCGCCATTAACCCCTTAAATGCAGCCGTCAAAAGCAATGGCTACATTTAAGGTGTTTGCAGCTCATCGACACCCCAGCAATGAAATTGCCCGGGTGTCGTTGGCTGCAATGGCAACCGGAGGCCAAATACGCGCCTCACGGTGTGTCTAGCATGGAAAACTTTCAGCTCCCGCCCAGAGGCGTGGCCTGAAGGGTTTCCGTAGCCGCCGGCAAGATGGCGCCGACTCAGGAGATGAGCTGGCGTCATCAGCGGTGGATATCAGCTGTATGTTACAGCTGACATCCACTTGTAACGGCAGGAACCGGAGCTAGCTCCGATCCCTGCCATTAACCCCTCAGATGCAGCGATTGGAAGCTATCGCTGCATCTTTGTGGTTGCTAGCAGATCGGCAGCTGTGCCCTGCAATCGCACGACTGCCGACTGCTATTATGATACTAGGAGACCTAACAATGACCTACTGTTTGCCATTATGGAAGCCGATTAGGCCCCGCTCGGAGGCGAAGCCTAATCAGCTTGCGGTCAGTGAATGACTGACAGATCTAATACATTGCACTACGTAGGTAGTGCAATGTATTAGAAAAAAAATCTGACAGTTGAACCTTCAAGTCCCCTAGTGGGACTAAAGTGAAGTGTAAAAAAAAAAGTGAAAAAAAAAAAGAAGGTGAAAAATACTTGTAAAAAATATAATAAAAATTTTAAGTAATAAAATAAAACACAATCGCCCTTTTTCCCTTATCTAGTCCTTTATTATAAAAAAAAAAATGAATAAACCATACATATTTGTATCGCCGCGACCGTAACAGCCTAAACTATAAAAATATTATGCTATTTATTCCACACGGTGAATGGCGTAAAAAAAAAAGTATAAAATATTGCCAGAATTTCTATTTTTTGGTCATTGTGCCCTACAAAAATTGAAATAAAAAGTGATCAAAAAGTTGCATGTATCCAAAAATGGTGCCTATAAAAACTATAGCTTGTCTAGCAAGAAAACAAGCCCTCATACAGCTCCGTCGACGAAAAAATTAAAAAGTTGTAAAACATTAAAAAGTGTTATAAATTCGGTATCACCGGAGTCGTATTGACCCGCAGATTAAAAGGTAACACGTAATTTATAATGCATGGTGAACGTTGTATAAAAAAAAAAACTATGCCGGAATTGCTGTCTTTTGGTCACCTTGCCTTTAAAAAAATAAGATTAAAAAGTGATCAAAATGTCGCATGTACCCCAAAATGGTACCAATAATAACTACAGCTCGTCCCGCAAAAAAACAGCCCTCTTACTACTACATCTATGAAAAAATAAAATTAGTTAAGGCTTCAATAAGTCAGGAAAGAAAAATATGCAGTTGTGCAGATCAGAGGGGAACATTTCGTCTGTTTCAAGAGGCGATTTATCGGGGCCTTAAAATGAGAGAACCAGGGAGGGGGGGCCCAAACGAAGCGAGGGTGCCCGTATTATACCAGGACAACACTTCCTAGCAAAATTCCCCAAACTGCAAAGGTGCGGAGTGTGGACCAAAAGTGGGATAAGTAAAGACACCGTTTATCATTGCGACACCGGCCTGTGCAGAAAGGATCGCTTCACAGCGTAACACACATCTATGGATTATTTTATTGTTTACCCCATTATTATATCCCCTGACTATGCCCCTGATGTACTCTGCCCAGCTTACATATCCTCCCACATTATAAACGGAAACACCAGTAATACTCAGACAAAACTACCACCAAGCAAAATCTACGCTTCAAAAGCCAAATGGTGATCCCTCCCATCTGAACCCTACAGCGTCCCCAAACAGCTGTTTACTTCCACATATATGGCACCGCCATACCCGGGAGAACCCTTCTAACAATTTTTGGAGTGTGTGTCTCCAGTGGCATAAGCTGGGCACTACATAATTGCCACTGAATTGGCAATTCTGGGGAAAAATGTAAATTTTTACTTTTCCATAAATAAATGCGCTGCGTATGGTGCAAAGACCTGTGGGGTGAAAATGCTCACTACACCCCTTAATAAATGCCTTGAGGGGTGTAGTTTCTAAAATGGGGTCACTTCTGGGGGGTTTCTTTTATTATTTCCCATCTGAGCCTCTGCAATTGTGAACCAATTCTTAGTAAATCGCCAAATTAGGCCTCAATTTCGCATGGTACTCTTTCACTCCTGAGCCCTGTCAAATGTCCAGGCAAAAGATTAGGGCCCCATGTAGGGTGATTCTAAAACCGGGAAACACAGCATAATAATTAGAGAGCTGTCTTGTTATGGTGGTACAAGCTGGGCACCACATATTGGCATATCTATTGAAAAATCCAATTTTTACTCTGCAATATCGAGTTCACACTAATTTATACAAAACACCTGCGGGGTTAACATGCTCACTACACACCTAGGTGAATACCTTGAGGGCTGTAGTTTCCAAAATGGGAGTCACTTTTGGGGGGTTTCCACTGTTTTGGTCCCACGGGGGTTTTGCAAATGCTACATAGTGACCAGAAACCAATCCAGCAAAATCTGTAGTCTGAAAGCCAAATGGCACTCCTTCCCTTCTGAGCCCTGCCGTGTGCCCAAAAATTAGTTTATAACCACATATCGGGTATTGCCATACTCGGGAGAAATTGCTTAACAAATGTTCTTTTTCTGCTTTATTTTTTGAGAAAATGAAAAATTTTGCACTAAAGCTACGTCTTATTGGAAAAAAATGTAATTTTTATTTTCACTGCCCAATTAAAATAAAATCTATGAAACGGCTGTGGGGTCAAAATGCTCACTACACCCCTAGATTAATTCCTCAAGAGGTGTAGTATCACAAATGGAGTCCCTTTTAGGTAGTTTCCACTGTACTGGTACCTTAGGGGCTTTGCAAAAGCGACATGGTGTCAAGAAATCAATCCAGCAAAATCTGTCCTCCAAAAGCCAAATGCCGCTTCTTCTATTCTGAGCCCTGCCGTGTGCGCAAACAGCAGTTTATGACCACATATGGGGTATTGCCATACTCTGGAAAAGTTGCTTTACACATTTTGGGGTTCTTTTTTTCCTTTATTTGTTGATAAAATGAAAAATTTTGAGCTAAAGCTACATCTTATTGAAGAAAAAGGATTGTTTTTATTTTCACTGCCCAATTCTAATAAATTCTATGAAACACCTGTGGGGTCAAAATGATCACTACACCCGTAGATGAATTCTTCAAGGGGTGTAGTTTCCAAAATGGGGTCACTTTTTGGGTGTTTCCGTTTTGGCCCCTCAGGGGCTCTGCAAATGTGACATGGCCTCCGCAAACCATTCCTGCTAAATTTGAGCTCTAAAAGCCAAATGGCGCTCTTTCCCTTCTCAGCCCTGCCGTGTGTCCAAACAGCCGTTTATTACCACATGTGGGGTACCATTTTACTCGGGAGAAATTGCTTTACAAATTTTGCGGTGCTTTTTCTCATTTAGTCCTTGTGGAAAGGAGAAAAAAATTAGCTGAACCTACATTTTCTTTGAAAGAACGTAGATTTTCATTTTCACGGCCTACTTCCAATAATTTCTGCAAAAAACCTGCGGCGTCAAAATGCTCAGTACACCCCTAGATAATTTCCACAGGGGGTGCAGTTTCCAAAATAGGGCCACTTGTGGGGGGTTTCAACTGTTTTGATCCCTCAGGGGCTTTGCAAATGCGACATGGCCTCCGAAAACCATTCCTGCTAAATTTGAGCTCCAAAAGCCAAATGGCGCTCTTTCCATTCTAAGCCCTGCCGTGTGTCCAGACAGCCGTTTATTACCACATATGGGGTATTGTTTTACTCGGGAGAAATTGCTCTACAAATGTTGTGGTGCTTTTTCTCCTTTAGTCCTTTTGGAAATTAAAAAAAAATTAGCTAAACCTACATTTTATTTGAAAGAATGTAGATTTTCATTTTCATGGCCTACTTCCAAAAATTTCTGCAAAACAACTGTCCGGTCAAAATGCTTACTATACCCCTAAATAAATTCCTCGAGGGTTGTAGTTTCCCAAATGGGGTCACTTTTGGGGGGTTTCCACTGTTTTGGTACCACAAGAGCTCTTGAAATCTGACATGGTGCCTAAAATATATTCTAATAGAAAGGAGTGTCCAAAATCCACTAGGTGCTCCTTTGCTTCGGAGGCCGGTGTTTCAGTCCATAAGCATACTAGAGCCACATGTGGGATATTTCCTAAAACTGCAGAACCTGGGCAATAAATATTGAGTTGCGTTTCTCTGCAACAACAAAAAATGAAATTTGTAAATTTCACCTATAGTTTGGTTTAATTCCTGTAAATCGTCTAAAGGGTTAAGAAACTTTCTAAATGCTGTTTTGAATACTTTGAGGGGTGGAATTATTAAAATGGGGTGACTTTTTGGAGGTTTCTAATATATATGGCCCTAAAAGCCACTTCACAACTAAACTGGCCCCTGTAAAAATAGCATTTTGAAATTTTCTTGAAAATGTGAGAAATTGCTGCCAAAGTTCTAAGACTCGTAACGTCCTAGAAAAATATAAGGATGTTGAAAAAACGATGACAATCTAAAGTAGACATGTGGGGGATGTTAATTAGCGACTATTATGTGTGGTATAACTGCCTGTCTTACAAGCAGATACATTTAAATTTAGAAAAATGCTTTTTTCACATATTTTGGTGCTTTTCACATTTAAATACTGAATGTATCGAGCAAATTTTGCCAGTAACATAAAGTCCCATGTGTCACGTGAAAACAGTCTCAGAATCACTTGGATAGGTGAAATCATTCCGAAGTTATTACCACATAAAGTGAAACATGTCAGATTTGAAAAATGAGGCTCTGTCAGGAAGGTCAAAAGTGGCTAAAGAGGGAAAGGGTTAATCTTCAAAAAATGTCTGTTTTATCCTTGCAAAGTCTGTATGAAGTTACTGCCACTAGGTGACTCCTGTTCTATAACTTGTTGTCCACCCTCGGTTGTCCTGCAAATTCAGTCTCTAGTTACAGAGAAGAGTAGACAGACTGCAGAAAATGGGGGTGCCTCTCTCTGGTAAAGCTCCCTGTACTCATAGCCTGCCTGAATCGCATGTAATCCTTGCAGTAGCTTCTTGCATCTCTGTCCGCTTTGTTATAGATATTCTCTGAAGTCCCAGCATTTCTCTGTCTCCCATGTGCACTTTGCCCTAGATGTCTAATGTTTACTATAAGTATTTCTCAATAATTACTAATAAGCTGCATGTACAGGGTTCTCACGTCACACTAACACTTTGTCTTTTGCAGAGAATCGCAGGAAATCGTGGCATTTTGCAGTGACCTCACAAAAACCTTGGCAAACTTGTACAGTTTTGCTTTTATTTGCAAGAATTTAGTTCTAAAATGCGGGTACGACATCATAACATTGTTGGGGACTGAGGAGCGTGACTATTTTGAACTTTTCGATAAAAACATAGGTGCGCTTTAAAATCAATGATGAAGTCCGGGATTCTGGCCTACACCCTGTCACCCATTTTATTACATAAGCCTTAACTTGATAAAACAAAGAATATTTAAAAACCATAACCTTGTCTGACAATCCCATTGTTAGGAAAACGCCTTTTCCCTTAAGATCACCATGACTACTGTTCTAGCTTCTGGGCGGTGCTGTTTTACTTTTTAGTCTATCTCATTTCTCTGTCTTTCTGCCAATTAGGTGTGGGGTTGTATTTATACCTGGCTTCCTCTACCTGGTTTTTGCTTGGGATTTTCCTAGTCTTCTGATCAAGCTCTGACACTCCCTATACTTCTTGGAAACTGACCTCGGCTCGTCTCTCGTTAACCCCTTGTTTACAGATTTTGATTATCTGCTCCCGGATGGTTCTGACCTCTGCTGTACCGGATTTCCACTTGCTCTGTTTTGAACTTTCTGTTTACCCTGTGGCTGTCTGGTTATCCTGTTCAGGTTTGCCTGCATTGCACCTCTTATCCAACACTGAATTTTGCTAAGACAACCCGGGTCAATGCAGCAAAGACCATCCAACCTTGCGGCCGGCTCTGGTTAAAACCTTGGAGTAGCCTTAGATTATGTCTATTAGGGCTTATTCAGACAAACGTATAATAGGTCCGTGCAACGTGCGTGATTTTCACGCGCCTCGCACAGACCTATGTTAGTCTATGGAGCCGTGCAGACTGTCCGTGAGTTTCACGCAGCATGTGTCCACTGCGTAAAACTCACGACATGTCCTATATTTGTGCGTTGTTTTTCGCGCATCACGCACCCATTGAAGTTAATGGGTGCGTGAAAATCACACGCAGCACACGGAAGCACTTCCGTGTGACGCGCGTGATTCGCGCAACAGCAGTAAAAAGTATTCATGAAAACAGAAAAACACCACGTGCTTTTCTGTTTACAAACATACAAACAGAGTGTCATAATGATGGCGGCTGCGTGAAAATCACGAAGCCACGCATCATACGCGTCTGACACACGGAGCTGTTAAGTACCTTTTGCTAACGCAAAACACAGCGTTTTTTGCGCACGCAAAACGCACAGGCTCGTGTAAATCCGGCCTTAGAGTTGTGACGGATTTGAGGTTGCGGTTTTATTTGCACGCTCTCTCCCGGCAGTCTCCAGCAGCCTTTGGATAATCGCTCAACGAGCTTTATTATAACACCCACCTGTCCTCTGCCAACATATTTGACCCTTTAATACCAATTGGGAATCACTTTATTACAAGAACCTAATATGGTCATTGACAATCTAATCTTGGCCCCGGATAATGCGTCATGAGACAAAGCACACATCTCAGGCTGAAATTACGGACATGACAATGAGGTCTGTATATCTTAATGTCTGCACAGTGGCCAGACCTCAATTTTATAGAACATCTTTAAAATGTAGTGGAATATACAGAGTGACGTTATCAATCAGAATCTGTAATGAAGGTTTCCGGTACATTGTTAAATCATTCCACTACGAATTACGGCTGCTCGAAGGGGAAAGAGGGTCCTATCAAGTACTAATAAGGTGGACCTAGTGCCAGTGCCCTCTGAGTGCAGGTGATCATCACTGAAACGTCTTTGTATGTACAATAATTCTATGTGAAATACGAGCTTCCTAATAATCAGGGATATGAAAGATTTGATTACCCCCAAAAAAACAACAAATCCCCTTGTCACTTGTGTGAAGAGGTATCATGGGGAACTTGTGTGTTTTCTAATAGTTCCTCAATTCTTGTCCCGGTCCAATATTAAATATAGAACTATAATGTGGATCTTTTTTCTCAGCTGTTATTATTAGGGGATTTGTAATGGTTGAACCAAATAAAATTAAAAAAGTTCCAAAATGTATGTTTTTTGTTATTGACTATAACAAAATGATGTTTAACCCTTTCCCGCAAAATGTAAGTGATTGGCGGTATTTAGTTCCTCCAGAATGTACTGACATTTCTAGTAAATTCACATGCGGCAGATTTGTTACAGAAACTTCTGCAGATGAGACTCATGTGAATAGAAAAGTTTCTGTGCATGAATTTCTGCAAACCTCATACAGATGAATGGAAAAAGTTGCAGAAATTTCTACAACAAATTTGCTGCGTGTCAATTCTTGAGTTGTACAAAATGCCATGAATTTCATGTGTGTTTTACCAGCGTTTTATCTGGAGTTTTCTGTTTTTGTTATTCATACATTTGTAACATATTGTTTTCTGCCCTATTTCAGGTTCTATAAAGAAACACGCTGCGTTTTTTAAAAAAAATGCTGCGGAAGCAAAACACTCACCAAAAGGGCAGAAGAAAAAACAATAAAAAACGTCCATTGTGTGCAGTGCATTTTATATTTTACTATAAACGGTCGTGTAACATCTGGCTGAAAAAAAAGGGCAAGAAAAACACCACAAAAAAACGACACTGTTTCACACACAGTGCAAGGCCGGAAATGTCAACGAGAGCCGCCTATTGACATTGATCCCGGTGCTCAAGTGGTTAAACTGAGTTTTCTCAGATCCCGGCTGTTAATCGTAGCTGGTGCCCCCCAAAATCTGACACGAAGCCTAGAGCATGACCTGAATCATAGAGAACTTCTATATGCAGTCACAGCTCCCTCAGCTCCTGCACTATGTATAACACATTGTCTGACGTGTTACTGTAATGTAGAACTAAGGAGGAATCTCACCTTAACAAAACTCCCAATTCACTTTCTAATATCATTATTACTGACCTCTGGTAACACCGCCTGGATTTTCTTCCTCCACTTCACTATTACATGGTTGATCGCCCCTCACCCGCTCTTCTTCCGCTTCATCCTCCGCTTTATTATTAGTGAGATCTTCCCCCTGATTTCACATATGGAACAATTCAGTACAATACAGCAGAGAGTGCGAAGAATCTAACAGATCAACATAAGAAACCACCAAAATCTATGACCCCATCTATGACCGCAGGACCAAAAAGCTCCACACCCCCTATATAGATCTGGTATAGGGCTCAGCTTCATCTACCTGATGATTCTCTGGGACATTGTGATTTTCCTCTGGACAGTCCTGGGAATACAGAGGACTGGGACATCTGTCTGGTGGATTTCTCCTACTGGATCCATCTGTGGGAAACACTCAGTGACTGAATACATGACTACTGTAGATCTGTCTATATATCAGACACTTCTCTCTACACTTCTATGTTTACTGATCAGAGCTGAGATTACAATATGTAGGTCCTCACTACCGGTGTCGATGTTCGTGCACCTTGTAAGCCACAGGCCTAAAGTAGACTGTGACCTACCAGAGCGAACGGCGGGACATCAACGACTCCCTGCTCCGCCATAGTATTTAACTGTATCTGCATTCTGTGGATACACATGAAAGTGGTGGGGACACAGGGGTCTCTACTTTGAGAGATCCCTGCAACCAAAAAATTGTTTCGGTGTCACCTGCTTATTAGCCTCTTAAAGGCTGTGTAAACCTCTGTAGTCAATATTTTGGTTTAATTTTTTATATTAATTTATATGTATATATCAGCACATATTTTTTAGATTGACTTTTAGGAAAAGTTTTGATTTTTGTTTTTACGATGCAGCTGTTAAGTCTCCTCTATACACAGGATCTGGATCATTCACTATCAGCCGAATCCGTTAGTGAAGTGAACTGACGATTCGGCTGAGTCCTGTGTTTCTAACACACAGGATCAAAATAATATCGATCACATCTAAGGTGAAGAACATGGATACACATATTACGGTTTCAGCTGATAGAGTGATCCCGCTCCTGTGTATAGAGGAGACATAACAGTTGTATTATAAAAAAAAAAAAGTTTAATTAAAGTCAAATAAAAAAAACAAAATCAGATAAATATTCAATGAAATAAAAAAAATAAATCAATTGCCTACAGAATGTGTACATAGCACAAGTGTGAATAAGATTTTACTTATCCAAGTCATTGTGAGATTGTTTTTTGGAAAACGTTGTACTGTACTGTATATTCGTGGTAAATTTTGCTCCATACATTCTGTGTTTTATAGTTAATAAGGATGAAAAAAAACACACAAAAAGTCCATCAAGTCCAACCTATAATCCGACTGTGCTGATCCAGAGGAAGACAAAGCCCCCATGAGGTGGATAACAATTATCTCATTATGGAAAATCTCCTCCCTCAATGCAAATCTGAAAATCACAATAAATCCCTGGATCACCGTCCCATCTCCAGAATCTAGTGCCCATAACTTGTAATATTAAAGAGACCCTCCGGTTATACGGACATTATATAGAAAACAATTATACTGCCGGAGTGTGCCAATAATCGTCTTTCTAAATGACTTGTATTATCATGTTTACTTCTAACTACAGCACAGACTGCCCCTAGTCCGTGCTCCCGGCTGCTCATAACTCTGCATTAGGAGACAGAGCGTCCTGCCCGTCTCCATGGCTCCTGTATCCAGAACGGCCGCCAGCACTGTACGATGTAATGTGACCACTAATACAGAGCTATGAGCAGCAGGCAGCACGAAACGTAGGGATCTAACGTGATGTAAAAGGAGCCGAAATCGTATACACGTCATTGTACACACGTGTATATGTACTGCACATGACGGTATTAAGACTTCAACATGGCTGCCAGTCCAGCCTGTGCCCACAGTAATGCCAATATATATCTGTCTCTTCTCACCTTGTGATGTGCGCGGCCGGTAGTTCTCCATCATGACCTCCTCGTACAGATCCTGGTGTCCTTCTAGATACTCGCACTCCTCCATGGAGAAATAGACAGCGACATCCTGACACCTTATAGGAACCTGACACACACAATGATACAGTCATTACCCAGACACCTCCAGTGCTGTTACTGTAGAATTTCCCAGCATTCTCAGCAGTATCACCTCTCCAGTCAGCAGCTCAGTCATCTTGTAGATCAGTTCTAAGATCTTCTTCTCATGTATCCGGGAGTGAGGGGGAGGCTCTTTGATGGGGCTCTGACCACTGCTCCATCCTCCTGACTCATGGATGATGGGAGTGGTAGAGTCACCCGATGTCTTTTTCACTATTGTGTACTCCTGTGTATGGAGAGAGACACTTACAGAACTGAACACAGTATTCCCCCCTCAGTAGAAAGAGGGAGATTGTGACCCCGCTGTATAGAGCTCTAGTGACCCCACATCTGTAACACTGGAGACCTCACCTACAAAAAGACATTGAGAAAATAGAACGAGGCCAAAACTAAAAAGGAAATGATATTGGGGGGACTAGATGGACCATGTGCTCTCCTCCTGCCGTCATCTTCCATGTTTCTATATAGATGTCATCCTGATCCTCCTGGTTCCTTGTCATTCTCATTGCTCTACAACATTACTATTGCTGCATTGGTGACATGACACATAACTATTAATATAATAAAAGAGAGAAAAAAATGGACTAAAAGGGCGCAGCCAATTTTAATGAGAAGGCAGCCTGTGTCCGAGGGTCATAAACAGTGGTATACTGTGTCCAAAATAGAACTCCTCGAAATCCGGGAACGATAACCCAAGGACCGGGTTTGTGTAACGACCGGGAATGTAAACTAAGAAAGAGTAAGAGAGACACGGCGCCACATAGTGCAGGTAAACGATAGTTTAAAGTAGAGCTACTAATTTGATAGAAAGTGCTCACCTTGAGTTGTAGACACTTAGTTACATAGTTACATAGTTAGTACGGCTGAAAAAAGACACGTCCATCAAGTTCAACCAAGGGAAGGGAAAAGGGAAGGAAAAATTTCTACACATAGCAGCTAATATTTTTTTGTTCTAGGAAATTATCTAACCCTTTTTTAAAGCCATCTACTGTCCCTGCTGTGACCAGCTCCTGCGGTAGACTATTCCATAGATTCACAGTTCTCACTGTAAAGAAGCCTTGTCGCCTCTGCAGCTTGAACCTTTTTTTCTCCAGACGGAGGGAGTGCCCCCTTGTTTTTTTGAGGGGGTTTTACAAGGAACAGGATTTCACCATATTTTTTGTATGTGCCATTAATATATTTATATAAGTTAATCATGTCCCCCCTTAGTCGTCTTTTTTCAAGGCTAAATAGGTTTAATTCTTTCAATCTTTCCTCATAACTTAAATTCTCCATGCCCCTAATTAGCTTCGTTGCTCTTCTTTGTATTTTTTCCAACTCCAGGGCATCCTTTCTATGAACTGGAGCCCAGAACTGAACTGCATATTCTAGATGAGGCCTCACTAATGCTTTGTAAAGTGGTAATATTACATCCCTGTCCCGCGAGTCCATGCCTCTTTTAATACACGACAATATCCTGCTGGCCTTTGAAGCAGCTGATTGACACTGCATGCTGTTATTGAGTTTATGATTTACAAGTACACCCAGATCCTTCTCAACAAGTGACTCCCCCAGTGTAGCTCCCCCTAGGACATATGATGCATGCAGGTTGTTGGTACCCAGATGCATAACTCTACATTTATATACATTAAACTTCATCTGCCAAGTGGACGCCCAAACACTTAGTTTGTTTAAATCTGCCTGTAATTCATGAACATCTTCCATAGTCTGAACTATATTGCATAGCTTGGTGTCATCTGCAAAAATAGAAATAGTGCTATTAATCCCATCCTCTATATCATTAATAAATAAGTTGAATAATAGGGGTCCCAGCACTGAACCCTGGGGTACACCACTTATAACCGGTGACCATTCAGAGTAGGAATCATTGACCACAACTCTCTGGATACGGTCCTTGAGCCAATTCTCAATCCAATTACAAACTATATTTTCTAAACCTATAGTCCGTAATTTACCCATTAGGCGTCTATGGGGGACAGTGTCAAATGCCTTTGCAAAGTCCAAAAACACTAAATCCACAGCGGACCCTCTGTCTAGACTTCTGCTCACCTCTTCATAAAAACAGATTAGGTTAGTTTGACAACTTCTGTCCTTAGTAAAACCGTGCTGGCTGTCACTTATAATGCTATTTATTGTCACATAATCCTGTATATAGTCCCTCAATAGCCCCTCAAACATTTTCCCCACGATGGATGTTAAGCTTACTGGTCTATAATTACCCGGGGAAGACCTAGAGCCCTTTTTGAAAATAGGCACCACATTTGCCCTGCGCCAGTCCCTTGGCACTATACCAGTCACTAGAGATTCTCTGAATATTATGAAAAGGGGGACAGAAATAACTGAACTAAGCTCTTTAAGAACTCTAGGGTGTAACCCATCTGGTCCCGGGGCCTCGTGCACATTTATTTTATTTAATTTAGCTTGGACCATCTCTACATTCATCCAATTCAGTATATCAACTGATATATTAACAGCACTGGCACCGGCTACATCAGCTGCTCCTTCTTCAGTTGTATATACAGAGCTAAAGAACCCATTTAGTAACTCTGCCTTCTCTTGATCCCCTGTGATCAACTCCCCATTACCATTATCTAGGGGTCCCACATGTTCAGACCTGGGCTTTTTTGCATTTATATGCTTGAAGAATTTTTGGGGATTTGTTTTACTATCCTTGGCCACCTGCCTTTCATTTTGTATTTTTGCTAATTTTATTACATTTTTACAGATTTTATTAAGCTCCTTATATTTTACAAAGGCTACAGCTGTACCCTCAGATTTGTATTTTTTAAATGCCCTTTTTTTGTCATGTATTGCCCCTTTCACAGAATGTGTAAGCCATGTGGGGTTTAATTTGAGTCGTTTATACTTGTTACCTGTAGGAATAAATTTTGCACTATAATAACTCAAAGTAGATTTGAAAATCTCCCATTTATCATTTGTTCCATTATTTGACATTAGTTCTTCCCAGTCTATATCCTGAATTGCAGCCCTCATCCTGGGGAAATTGGCTTTCTTAAAATTAAATGTTTTTGCCCTCCCAGCCTGCGTTTGTTTTTTACAGTATAGGTAAAATGTAACTATATTATGCTCCATCTGTTTATATAGCTGAACTTCCATCTCCTCAGTTATATTGGGGGGTCTATAGATTACACCAAAAGTAATTTTTTCAGTGTTTACCTCCCTTTCTAGTTCCACCCACAAGGTTTCAACCTCCTCACAGTCTTCACCCACTATTGTCTCATTTACACTCGCCTTCATATCACTTCTCACATACAGACATACACCACCACCTTTCCTATTTGTCCTGTCTTTCCGAAAAAGTGTAAAACCCTGTAGATTTACAGCCCAGTCATGTGAAGAGTCCAGCCATGTTTCAGCAACACCAACTATATCTATATTTTCTTCCAGTATCAAGGCCTCCAGCTCCCCCATTTTGCTTGCTAGACTTCTGGCATTTGTGAACATACACTTTAACTTGCCTGTCAGTTTTTCACTTTTATTATCAGAAATGTGATTTGACATTAATCGGGCCTTTTTATTTACACTGATGTTTTGTAACGAAAGGATCTCCTTATACTGTTGTCTAGTCCTCTCCCCACATTCTGTTTCTCCCCCCACCAATATAGTCTGACCCCTCTCTAACCTGGCTACCCCTTTTTTTTCTACATTGACCTCCCTCCTCAGCCCTAGTTTAAATACTCCGCCACCCCAGCTAGAATTCTCTCCCCCAGCACAGTGGACCCCCTTCCATTTAGGTGCAAATCATCTGCAGAATACAGTTTGTACCCCAATGAAAAGTCAGACCAGTGCTCTAGGAACCCAAATCCTTCTCCTCTACACCAAGACTTCAGCCATGCATTTAACTCCCTGAGCTCCCGCTGTCTTTCCTGTGATGCGCATGGCACAGGCAGTATTCCTGAGAATACTACTTTGGAGGTCCTTCCCTTCAGCTTGTAGCCTAGTTCTTTAAAATTATTCTTAAGGCTCCTCCACCTACCATTTATTCTGTCGTTGGTACCGACATGGACCACGACAGCTGGATCATCACCAGCCCCTCCCAGCAATTTGTCCACCCGTTCCACCACATGCCGAACCCTGGCACCAGGGAGACAGCAAACCATTCGGTTGAGGTGGTCTTGGCGACAAATTATTCTATACGTCTTCCTGATTATAGAATCCCCTACGACTATCAATTGTCTTGGCTTACCTGCATTACCATCCCGCCGACTACTAGCTGGGCTGTTCTCCCGGCTGTTAGGGAGATCAGTATCCACTAGGGCTGCCATTTCTGAGACTGACACCCCCGCATCATCACCCAACTTGGCAATTTTGCCTGGAATGTCAGAAACCGGATCGGCCTTCCTTGTCTTTGACCCCTTTCTACTGCCCCTAACTACATTAACCCAGCTACTTACCTGATCCTGCTCACCCATGTCTTCACCCTCCAGTTGTAACCCACTAACTGCATGCTCTGTGAGCAGCAAGCTCCGCTCAAAATTGTCTATCCTCCTCAGTGTTGCATTCTGCTCCTCCAGATCTCTAATACGAGACACTGGCAGGTGTCACAACGGGGAGAAGTCTAAAAAAGCTGCTGCCGGGTAATTAGCAGCGCCCTTTTGGTCCCTTTTTCTCTCTCTTTTATTATATCTACTTGACAACAAACTCAGTTTTGTTGTGTTTTGCGGACCTGGCAGAAGCTTTTTTAGACTTCTCCCCGTTGTGACACCTGCCAGTGTCTACAACTCAAGGTGAGCACTTTCTATCAAATTAGTAGCTCTACTTTAAACTATCGTTTACCTGCACTATGTGGCGCCGTGTCTCTCTTACTCTTTCTTAGTATGACACATAACTGACCATATTGGTGGCTGATCTTCAGCTTTTCTGCTGGTGGCTTCTTGACGTCACTTGGAAGGTCTGGACGCTGTTATACAGGACACTGGATTCTTCCCATTACTTCCTATTATGTATTGTCCCTTCCCTATGTGTGACTTGTTCTATAATGTAGAAAAGTTTACCTCTCCGCTCAACAGGTAGATGATCTCCAAGGTGAAGTCTAATATTCTTCTGCTCATCTCATTCCTGTCCTTGTCCATCCTTGGTGGGTCATTTAGGAGAAGGAACGTTGTGGAGGAGAAGATGAGAAAACTGGATGAACTGGAGGATCTAGTACTGCAGACGTCTTTATGAAGAAAGGAGAAGATGGAGATTATACAGGGGACAACGTCATGTGTGACATACAGAACCTCACTTATTCATCATTGAGAGAAACATCTTCTCAGAGCCGTCACCACATGGAATAAAGGGGTATTCCCAACACGGACATTTCTCCCCAGGAGATGCCAGAAATGTCTGATAGATGCGGCTCCACCTATGGCCGTGCTCGGCTGTTTCTGGACCTCCTATACAAGTGAATGGAGAGAGTCGTGCACATGTGTGGTCACCTCTCCATTCATTCTCCACCTGGATGTAGTCATCACCTCACCAGGCAGTTCGGGGGACCCCCGTTCTCCACATAGAGGTGGGACCCCCATATATCAGACATTTATGGCATATCTCTCAGGTGAGAAGAGTAAAATGAAGATACCCCCCACCCCCCCAGACAATGAAGACCTGACTCCTGACAACCTGACACATGGCGGATACTGGGGAGACATTGCTCACATCTCACAAGACGTGGAGCACACTATGCAGTCAGTGTTTGATATGAACTGTGAGGTTCTGCAGCAGCTGAGGTGACATTATATATAACAGGAACATGCAGTGTGATCTCTTATCATCATATTATAGCGCAGGTGGAGTGGAGCAGAGTGATACATTGTTTTGTGGGATAAGATTCACTATAAACTTGTATCTTACTCATTTAACCCCTTCCTGCACAGGACATTTACCGCTTAGGAGTTGTTCACATGACACAGAGAAGACCTGACACCTGCTGCAAAGGCCGGAGACCTGAGAGAACGCCGACCCCGGACGTTTAACTACTTAGATGCTGTGGTCAATAGTGACTGCAGAATCTAAGCTGTAAGAATAAGGGGGGGGGGGGGGGGTCCTCTCTGACAGATCATCAGCCCCTCGCAGGGTATGGATGGTTGTAATGGCAGCCTGTGGGGTAATGAAGTTCTGCCATCTTTCTGCTCCTATTAACCCCTTAATCTTAATCACGATATACTGCGATACATTAGTATTACAGTGTATTGTACCAGCGATCTAATCATCACTAGTTCACGTCCCCCAGGGGAGTAATACAATTTGCTAAAAATATTCAAATAAAGTGTTTAGTTCTATACAAAATATTAAATATAAAATAAAACCTTTTCCCAATTTGTCTTTAAAGGAACATAAAAACCAAAAAAAAACAAAACATAACTGTTATCACCGCATCCGTAAACAGATTGATTATAATAAAAGTTTATTTACCCGCACGGTGAACGATGCAAGAAAAAAAAAAGAAAAAACACTAGACGCTCCAAAAAAAAAAAAAAATATTAAAAAGTGATCAAAAACTGCAGCTCGTCCTACAAAAAATAAGCCCTCACTCCGCTCCATCGACAGAAAAATAAAACAATTCTGGCTCTGGATACATAGTTGCCAATTTTTTTTTCCCATGGACACTTAGGGTGTGGCTTCTTTGGTGGGTGTGTCTTATGGGCGTGACTTATACAGCAGGTGTGGGTTATGGGGCGTGGCTTTCTTCCCAGAATTTCTCCAAATTAGTAAACAGACAAAATATTCTGCACTAGTTTGGCTGACAAATACTATGGTGGCCGTTATCTCTCTAGTTATGTGGTTGTTTACAGGCAGGTGATCTCTCACTTTATCACTAGGGTGAGGTGATATGTGCTGACCGCTACTGGCAGTGTAAAAACCAGCGTAGATCGTGCCACACTCCGTGCCCCTTGTAAATAACACCACTCACTGTTTCCTGTAGATAGCACCACAACCCCTTGTAGATATTACCACACACAACCCCCTGTACATAGTGCCACACACAACCCCTTGTGCATAGTGCCACACACAAACCCCTGTGCATAGTGCCACACACAAACCCCGGTACATAGTGCCACACACAACCCCCGCTACATAGTGCCACACACAACCCCCGGTACATAGTGCCACACAACCCCCTGTAGATAGTGCCACGCACTCCCCCTGTAGATAGTGCCACGCACTCCCCCTGTACATAGTGCCAAACACATACACACACACCCCTGTAGATAATGCCAAACACACACCCTGTATATAGACAGCCCTCTGTAGATAGTGCCAAACACACACACCCCTGTAGATAGCGCCGCACACACGAGTGTAGATAATGCCACACACCCCCTTTAGATAGGACCACACACACACCCTCCTGTAGAAAGTGCCACACACTCCCCCCTGTGAATAGTGCCACACCCCCCTGTAAATAGTGCCACACACACACAGCCCTCCATAGATAGTGCCACACAGCCACCCCTGTAGATAGCGACACACACACGTCTACAGATAGTGCCGCACACCCCACTGTAGATAATGACACACACACCACCTTTAGATAGAGCCATTACACAGCCTCCTGTAGATAGTGCCACACGCTCCCCTGTAGATAGTGCCAAACACACACACGCGCACACACACACACACACACACACACACACACACAGCCTGTAGATAGCGACTAACTCCCCACTGTAGATAACGCCACACACACAATCCCCTGTAGATAGTGCCACACACCTCTGTAGAGAGTGCCACACACACACCCGCCTGTAGAAAGTGCCACACACACCCTCCTGTAAATAGCGCCACACAAAACCCCCTGTAGATAGCGCCACACAAAACCCCTTGTAGATAATGCCACACACCCACTGCAGAGTGCCACACACACCCCCCTGCAGATAGCTCCATACACACCCCCTGTACATGGTGCCACACACACCCCCTGTAGATAATGCCACACACAAAGGCCCCTCTACATAGTGCCACAAACAGCCCCCTGTACATAGCTCCACACACACCCCAGTAGAGTGCCACATACACCCCCTGTAGATGGCGCCACTCACGGCCCCTCATAGATAGCGCCACAAACAGCTACCTGTAGAAAGCGCCACAAACAGCCCCCTGTAGAAAGCGCCACACACAGCCCATGTACATAATGCCACACACACACACCCTGTACATAGTGCCGCACACAACCCCCTGTACATAGTGCCACAAACAGCCCCCTGTACATAGCTCCATACACACACCCCCATAGAGAGTGCCACACACAGCCCCCCTGTAGATAGCGCCACACATAGCCCCCTGTAGATAGCACCATACACACACACACACCCCTGCAGGTAGCTCAACACGTAGTCCCCGGAAGAAAGCACCACACACAGCCCCATGTAGATAGCACGCCACACACAGCCCCCCTGTGGATAGTGCCACACACAGCCCCCCTGTGGATAGTGCCACACACAACCCCCCTGTAGATAGTGCCACACACAACCCCCCTGTAGATAGTGCCACACACAACCCCCCTGTAGATAGTGCCACACACAACCCCCCAGTAGATAGTGCCACACACAACCCCCCTGTAGATAGTGCCACACACAGCCCCCCTGTAGATAGTGCCACACAGTCCCCCCTGTAGATATCGCCACACACAACCCCACTGTACATAGTGCCACACACAGCCCCCCTGTAGATAGTGCCACACACAGCCCCCCGTAGATAGTGCCACACACAGCCCCCCTGTAGATAGTGCCACACACAGCCCCCCTGTAGGTAGTGCCACACACAGCCCCCTGTAGATAGCACCACACACAGCCCCCCTGTAGATAGCGCCACACACAGCCCCACTGTAGATAGCGCCACACACACTGCTCCCTGTAGGTAGTGCCATACACAGCCCCCCTGTAGATAGCGCCACACACAGCCCCCCTGTAGATAGCGCCACACAGCCCCCCTGTAGATAGCGCCACACACAGCCCCACTGTAGATAGCGCCACACACAGCCCCACTGTAGATAGCGCCACACACAGCCCCACTGTAGATAGCGCCACAAACACCCCTCCCTATAAGAGTGGAATTCCCAGCCAGCGCATAGATAGCACCATACACACACACACACACACACACACACACACACCCCTGCAGGTAGCTCAACACATAGTCCCCGGAAGAAAGCACCACACACAGCCCCATGTAGATAGCACGCCACACACAGCCCCCCTGTGGATAGTGCCACACACAGCCCCCCTGTGGATAGTGCCACACACAACCCCCCTGTAGATAGTGCAACACACAACCCCCCTGTAGATAGTGCCACACACAGCCCCCCTGTGGATAGTGTCACACACAACCCCCCTGTGGATAGTGCAACACACAACCCCCCTGTAGATAGTGCCACACACAACCCCCCTGTAGATAGTGCCACACACAACCCCCCTGAAGATAGTGCCACACACAGCCCCCCTGTAGATAGTGCCACACAGCCCCCCTGTAGATAGTGCCACACAGCCCCCCTGTAGATAGTGCCACACAGCCCCCCTGTAGATAGTGCCACACAGCCCCCCCTGTAGATAGCGCCACACACAACCCCACTGTAGATAGTGCCACACACAGCCCCCCTGTAGATAGTGCCACACACAGCCCCCCGTAGTGCCACACACAGCCCCCCTGTAGGTAATGCCACACACAGCCCCCCTATAGATAGCGCCACACACAGCCCCCCTGTAGATAGCGCCACACACAGCCCCCCTGTAGATAGCGCCACACACAGCCCCACTGTAGATAGCGCCACACACACTGCTCCCTGTAGGTAGTGCCACACACAGCCCCCCTGTAGATAGTGCCACACACAGCCCCCCTGTAGATAGTGCCACACACAGCCCCCCTGTAGATAGTGCCACACACAGCCCCCCTGTAGGTAGTGCCACACACAGCCCCCCTGTAGATAGCGCCACAGACAGCCCACTGTAGATAGCGCCACACACAGCCCCCCTGTAGATAGCGCCACACACAGCCCCCCTGTAGACAGCGCCACACACAGCCCCCTGTAGATAGCGCCACACACAGCCCCCCTGTAGATAGCGCCACACACAGCCCCACTGTAGATAGCGCCACACACACTGCTCCCTGTTGGTAGTGCCACACACAGCCCCCCTGTAGATAGCGCCACACACAGCCCCCCTGTAGATAGCGCCACACACAGCCCCCCTGTAGATAGCGCCACACACAGCCCCCTGTAGATAGTGCCACACACAGCCCCCCTGTAGATAGTGCCACACACAGCCCCCCTGTAGATAGTGCCACACACAGCCCCCCTGTAGATAGCGCCACACACAGCCCCCTGTAGATAGCGCCCTACACAGCCCCCCTGTAGATAGCGCCACACACAGCCCCACTGTAGATAGCGCCACACACACTGCTCCCTGTTGGTAGTACCACACACAGCCCCACTGTAGATAGCGCCACACACAGCCCCCCTGTAGATAGCACCACACACAGCCCCCCAGTATATAGCGCCACACACAGCCCCCCTGTAGATAGTGCCACGCACAGCCCCCTGTAGATAGCGCCACACACAGCCCCCCTGTAGATAACGCCACACAGCCCCCCTGTAGATAGCACCACACACAGCCCCATTGTAGATAGCGCCACACACAGCCCCCTGTAGATAGCGCCACACACAGCCCCCCCTGTAGATAGCTCCAGATACAGCCCCCCTGTAGATAGCGCCACACACAGCCCCCTGTAGGTAGCTCCACACACAGCCCCACTGTAGATAGCGCCACACACACCCCTCCCTATAAGAGTGGAATTCCCAGCCAGCGTGTTGCCGACGTTCTGGCCGGGGATTCCACCCCAGGAGGAGTGAATGGCAGAGCAGGTAGCGGATTGCTTCCTGCTCCGCCACAGTATTTAACTGTATCTGTGTCCTGAGGATGCAGATACAATTGTATATGGCCAGGACACGTCCAGTACAGTAATTTGCCTATCTCTGTAAATCCAGGACTGTTGGCAACTATGAGAATCTGGCGACACAGAATGAAAAAAAAACATTGAAACAAAATATTTTTTTTTGTAAATGTTGCACATCATGAAAAACTATATAAATGTGTTATCGCGGTAACCGCACTGTACCGAGGAATAAGACCGAAAAACATTGGCGGAAACCCAGATTTTCCAAATTTCCCTCCACAAAGAAGTTTTGCAGTTGCAGTGACATTATGTGATACTTTATATGACGACGCCCTGAAAATCTACAACTCGTCCCGCAGAATCTAATCCTCGCACCGCGGAACTGACAGGAAAACAAAGTTATTATAGATCCGAGAAGATGGGGGGGGGTGGTGAACAGAACCTGTCCTGGTGGTGAAGGGGTTAACCTGCAGTGCGGTTTATAGACACGCAGGATATCGCATTTATACCGCGGATTCGCGCCGCATTTGTTGCAGAATTTCCCCATTAAGTTCAATGGGAATGTCAAGTTCCGCAACAAACGCCATTGTTCCCAGAATCCTCTGCGGCTCCACCGCGTGTTCACAGCAACGCTGCAGGTCACACATATAGAAAAAAGAAGTCATGTGACCCCTGCAGCCAATCACAGGCCGGAGAGGTCACATGTCATTATAGGGGTCACCTGGACACAGCCGGAAGAGCAGGGACGTGTTGCTATGGTAACGCTGGGAGAGGTGAGGATCGGCCTTGTTGTATTTCTGTAGTAGATATTCGGGAGGATTATACGGCCACCATTTGGGGTGAATATTCGGGTGATTTCCTTGCGTGTTGTGGGTCGTATTTGCTATGTGTGAACATTCCCTTAAACCGCACGGTGAACGACATTAACAAGAAATGTATAAAAGTCAGTGAATAAGTTGTATGTCCCGAATATTATGTCATTACAAAACAAAGACTCGTCCCACAAACCATCCGACCACTACAAAGACCAGAAATAACCACTTACCCCAAAGAGGACGGCACTGGAGGGGTTAAATCCCGGCTAGGAGTCCAGTGGGCGGGGTCACTCAATGATTGACAGCTCTCTGTATACACACTCATACAGGGATGACAGATAACAGAGAGAACACCCGACCAACGCTGCTCTCTACATGATACACGGCAATAGCAGAAGGACCTGTGATGACGTCGCCACCACGTGACCGGGACGGGAGGGGCGGAGCTTATCAGTAGAGAGAGGCGGTGGATGAAGGAACTGTGATATCAAAATCACGTGACCGCGGCATCAGGGGGAGGAGCTGTGAAGTGGGAATAATGAGCGATGGACGGATGACCTGTGATGATGATCACGTGACATGAGGGGCGGAGTTCTATGCCCTCCCGCCCCGGTCACATGGTGGTGACGTCTTCACAGGTCCTTCAGCTGTGTCCGTGTATGAGGTTGAGTTGCGGGTGTACGTGACTTCCGGTCACCGCTGTTGTTTAGTGTTCTCTCTGTTATCAGTCAGGAGATTTCCCATGATGCAGTAGTAAGGTAAGGTTACATGATGTCATTTCTGTACGGTTTTGGTGCGTTTTTGTCTGGCACAGTGCTGGTGATTATTATTATTAGTGCTGTAAATATGAAATACAGGAGGGATTAACCCCTTGGTGACATAAGATCTATAGTATTATGTTGGACGTGCGCCGTCACACTAGAAGGAGCGGAGCCTGCACCGTACACGGCTTCTGACAATCGCCTGCAACCGCCAAGATCAGAGACAGCGCAATCCTGTCCGTGTAACCCCTCAGATGCCGTGATTAATAGCGACCGCGGCATCTGATCAGTTACACATAGCGGCTTCCTCTGTCCTCCGAAGAAACTGCGCGATGCCGACCGGTTACCAGTGTAATACATTGTAATATGTTTTTTTAGTTTTTTTTTTTAAAAAAATGATGTAAACATCAAAAATAAGTGACGTAATCGCCGCATCCGTTATGTCCAAATTATTAAAACATCAAGTTATAACCGGCAGAAATAATTCACATGTGAACGTCGCTGTTTTTGGTCGCCGCGATTCTCCAACATATGGAATAAAAAGTCCCCAAAATGTCACCCACAAGATCTACATCTCACCCCACAAAACCTCCCACACCGCGCAATCACCGGAAATATAAACCCCTCACACCGCGCAATCACCGGAAATATAAACCCCTCACACAGCGCAATCACCGGAAATATAAACCCCTCACACCGCGAAATCACCTGAAATATAAACCCCTCACACCGCGCAATCACCGGAAATATAAACCCCTCACACCGCACAATCACCGGAAATATAAACCCCCTCACACCGCACAATCACCGGAAATATAAAACCCCTCACACCGCACAATCACCGGAAATATAAAACCCCCCACACCGCGCAATCACCGGAAATATAAACCCCCTCACACCGCGCAATCACCGGAAATATAAAACCCCCTCACACCGCGCAATCACCGGAAATATAAAACCCCTCACACCGCGCAATCACCGGAAATATAAAACCCCTCACACCGCGCAATCACCGGAAATATAAACCCCCCACACCGCGCAATCACCGGAAATATAAAACCCCTCACACCGCGCAATCACCGGAAATATAAACCCCCTCACACCGAGCAATCACCGGAAATATAAACCCCCCTCACACCGCGCAATCACCGGAAATATAAACCCCTCACACCGCGCAATCACCGGAAATATAAACCCCTCACACCGCGCAATCACCGGAAATATAAACCCCTCACACCGCGCAATCACCGGAAATATAAACCCCTCACACCGCGCAATCACCGGAAATATAAACCCCCCCCCTCACACCGCGCAATCACCGGAAATATAAAACCCCCCACACCGCGCAATCACCGGAAATATAAACCCCTCACACCGCGCAACCTCCGGAAATATAAACCCCTCACACCGCGCAACCTCCGGAAATATAAACCCCTCACACCGCGCAATCACCGGAAATATAAACCCCCCCCCTCACACCGCGCAATCACCGGAAATATAAAACCCCCCACACCGCGCAATCACCGGAAATATAAACCCCTCACACTGCGCAATCACCGGAAATATAAAACCCCTCACACCGCGCAATCACCGGAAATATAAACCCCCCCACACTGCGCAATCACCGGAAATATAAACCCCCTCACACCGCGCAATCACCGGAAATATAAACCCCCTCACACCGCGCAATCACCGGAAATATAAAACCCCTCACACCGCGCAATCACCGGAAATATAAAACCCCTCACACCGCGTAATCACCGGAAATATAAACCCCTCACACCGCGCGATCACTGGAAATATAAAACCCCTCACACCGCGCAATCACCGGAAATATAAACCCCCCACACCATGCAATCACCGGAAATATAAACCCCTCACACCGCGCAATCACTGGAAATATAAAACCCCTCTCACACCGCGCAATCACCGGAAATATAAACCCCCCCCCCTCACACCGCGCAATCACCGGAAATATAAAACCCCTCACACCGCGCAATCACCGGAAATATAAACCCCTCACACCGCGCAATCACCGGAAATATAAAACCCCCCCACACCGCGCAATCACTGGAAATATAAACCCCCTCACACCGCGCAATCACCGGAAATATAAACCCCCTCACACCGCGCAATCACCGGAAATATAAACCCCCTCACACCGCGCAATCACCGGAAATATAAAACCCCTCACACCGCGCAATCACCGGAAATATAAAACCCCTCACACCGCGCATTCACAGGAAATATAAAACCCCTCACACCGCGCAATCACTGGAAATATAAACCCCCTCACACCGCGCAATCACCGGAAATATAAAACCCCTCACACCGCGCAATCACCGGAAATATAAAACCCCTCACACCGCGCAATCACCGGAAATATAAACCCCCTCACACCGCGCAATCACCGGAAATATAAACCCCCTCACACCGCGCAATTACTGGAAATATAAAACCCCTCACACCGCGCAATCACAGGAAATATAAACCCCCTCACACCGCGCAATCACCGGAAATATAAAACCCCTCACACCGCGCAATCACAGGAAATATAAAACCCCTCACACCGCGCAATCACAGGAAATATAAAACCCCTCACACCGCGCAATCACTGGAAATATAAAACCCCTCACACCGCGCAATCACCGGAAATATAAAACCCCCTCACACCGCGCAACCACCGGAAATATAAAACCCCTCACACCGCGCAATCACCTGAAATATAAAACCCCTCACACCGCGCAATCACCGGAAATATAAACCCCCCCCACACCGCGCAATCACCGGAAATACAAACCCCTCACACCTCGCAATCACCGGAAATATATACCCCTCACACCGCGCAATCACCGGAAATATAAACCCCCCCCCACACTGCGCAATCACCGGAAATATAAACCCCCCCACACCGCGCTATCACCGGAAATATAAACCCCCCCCCCCTCCACACCGCGCAATCACCGGAAATATAAACCCCCCCCCCCACACCGCGCAATCACCGGAAATATAAACCCCTCCACACCGCGCAATCACCGGAAATATAAACCCCTCCACACCGCGCAATCACCGGAAATATAAACCCCCCCCCACACCGTGCAATCACCGGAAATATAAACCCCTCACACCGCGCAATCACCGGAAATATAAACCCCCCCCCACACCGCGCAATAACCGGAAATATAAAACGCCTCACACCGCGCAATCACCGGAAATATAAAACCCCTCCCACCGCCCAATCACCGGAAATATAAAACCCCCCACCGCGCAATCACCGGAAATATAAAACCCCTCACACCGCGCAATCACCGGAAATATAAACCCCCTCACACCGCGCAATCACCGGAAATATAAACCCCTCACACCGCGCAATCACTGGAAATATAAAACCTCTCACACCGCGCAATCACCGGAAATATAAACCCCCCCACACACCGCGCAATCACTGGAAATATAAAAACCCCTCACACCGCGCAATCACCGGAAATATAAACCCCCTCACACCGCGCAATCACCGGAAATATAAACCCCTCACACCGCGCAATCACTGGAAATATAAAACCTCTCACACCGCGCAATCACCGGAAATATAAACCCCCCCACACACCGCGCAATCACTGGAAATATAAAAACCCCTCACACCGCGCAATCACCGGAAATATAAAACCCCCCACACCGCGCAATCACCGGAAATATAAACCCCTCACACCGCGCAATCACCGTAAATATAAAACCCCCCACACCGCGCAATCACCGGAAATATAAACCCCCCACACCGCGCAATCACCGGAAATATAAACCCGTCACACCGCGCAATCACCGGAAATATAAACCCCCCCCCCACACCGCGCAATCACCGGAAATATAAAACCCCTCACACCGCACAATCACCGGAAATATAAAACCCCTCACACCGCGCAATTACCGGAAATATAAAACGCCTCACACCGCGCAATCACCGGAAATATAAAACCCCTCCCACCGTCCAATCACCGGAAATATAAAACCCCCCACCGCGCAATCACCGGAAATATAAAACCTCTCACACCGCGCAATCACCGGAAATATAAACCCCCTCACACCGCGCAATCACCGGAAATATAAACCCCTCACACCGCGCAATCACTGGAAATATAAAACCTCTCACACCGCGCAATCACCGGAAATATAAACCCCCCCACACCGCGCAATCACTGGAAATATAAAAACCCCTCACACCGCGCAATCACCGGAAATATAAAACCCCCCCCACACCGCGCAATCACCGGAAATATAAAACCCCTCACACCGCGCAATCACCGGAAATATAAAAGCCCCCCACACCGCCCAATCACCGGAAAAATAAAACCCCTCACACCGCGCAATCACCGGAAATATAAAACCCCCCACACCACGCAATCACCGGAAATATAAAAACCCCCACACCACGCAATCACCGGAAGTGTAAAAACCCTTAAACCTCACAATCAACGGAAGTAAAAAACCCCTTACACCTCGCAATCACCGGAAATATAAAACCCCTCACACCGCGCAACCTCCGGAAATATAAAACCCCCCACACTGACAATCACCGGAAATATAAAACCCCTCACACCGCGCAATCACCGGAAATATAAAGCCCTCACACCGCGCAATCACCGGAAATATAAAACCCCTCACACCGTGCAATCACCGGAAATATAAAACGCCTCACACCGCGCAATCACCGGAAATATAAACCCCCCCCACACTGCGCAATCACCGGAAATATAAACCCACCCACACTGCGCAATCACCGGAAATATAAACCCCCCCCCCCACACTGCGCAATCACCGGAAATATAACCCCCCCCCCCACACTGCGCAATCATCGGAAATATAAACCCCCCCCCCCACACCGCGCAATCACCGGAAATCTAAACCCCCCCCCCCCCCACACCGCGCTATCACCGGAAATCTAAAACCCCTCACACCGCGCAATCACCGGAAATATAAAACCCCTCACACCGCGCAATCACCGTAAATATAAACCCCCTCACACCGCGCAATCACCGGAAATATAAAACCCCCTCACACCGCGCAATTACCGGAAATATAAACCCCCCCCCCCACACTGCGCAATCACCGGAAATATAAAGCCCCTCACACCGCGCAATCACTGGACATATAAAACCCCTCACACCGCGCAATCACCGGAAATATAAAACCCCTCACACCTCGCAATCACCGGAAATATAAAACCCCTCACACCGCGCAATCACCGGAAATATAAACCCCCTCACACCGCGCAATCACCGGAAATATAATCCCCTCACACCGCGCAATCACAGGAAATATAAAACCCCTCACACCGCGCAGTCACCGGAAATATAAACCCCTCACACCGCGCAATCACCGGAAATATAAAACCCCCCACACCGCGCAATCACCGGAAATATAAAACCCCCCACACCGCGCAATCACCGGAAATATAAAACCCCTCACACCGCGCCGTCACCGGAAATATAAACCCCTCACACCGCGCAGTCACCGGAAATATAAAACCCCTACACCGCGCAGTCACCGGAAATATAAAGCCCTCACACCGCGCAATCACCGGAAATATAAAACCCCTCACACCGCGCAATCACAGGAAATATAAAACCCCTCACACCGCGCAATCACCGGAAATATAAAACCCCTCACACCGCGCAATCACCGGAGATATAAACCCCCTCACACCGCGCAATCACCGGAAATATAAACCCCCTCACACCGCGCAATCACCGGAAATATAAACCCCCTCACACCGCGCAATCACCGGAGATATAAACCCCCTCACACCGCGCAATCACCGGAAATATAAACCCCCTCACACCGCGCAATCACCGGAAATATAAACCCCCTCACACCGCGCAATCACCGGAAATATAAAACCCCTCACACCGCGCATTCACAGGAAATATAAAACCCCTCACACCGCGCAATCACCGGAAATATAAAACCCCTCACACCGCGCAATCACAGGAAATATAAAACCCCTTACACCGCGCAATCACCGGAAATATAAAACCCCTCACACCGCGCAATCACCGAAAATATAAAATCCCTCACACCGCGCAATCACCGGAAGTATAAAACCCCTCACACCGCGCAATCACCGTAAATATAAAACACCTCACACCGCGCAATTACCGGAGATATAAACCCCCTCACACCGCGCAATCACCGGAGATATAAACCCCCTCACACCAGGCAATCACCGGAAATATAAAACCCCTCACACCGCGCAATCACCGGAAATATAAAGCTCTCACACCGCGCAATCACCGGAAATATAAAACCCCTCACACCGCGCAATCACCGGAAATATAAAACCCCTCACACCGCGCAATCACCGGAAATATAAAACCCCTCACACAGCGCAATCACCGGAAATATAAACCCCTCACACCGCGCAATCACCGGAAATATAAAACCCCCCACACCGCGCAATCACAGGAAATATAAAACCCCTCACATCGCGCAATCACCGGAAATATAAAACCCCTCACACCGCGCAATCACCGGAAATATAAAACCCCTCACACCGCGCAATCACCGGAAATATAAAACCCCTCACACCGCGCAATCACCGGAAATATAAAACCCCTCACACCGCGCAATCACCGGAAATATAAAACCCCTCACACCGCGCAATCACCGGAAATATAAAACCCCCTCACACCGCGCAACCTCCGGAAATATAAAACCCCCCACACCGCGCAATCACCGGAAATATAAAACCCCCTCACACCGCGCAATCACCGGAAATATAAAACCCCTCACACCGCGCAATCACCGGAAACATAAAACCCCCCACACCGCGCAATCACCGGAAATATAAAACCCCCACACCGCGCAATCACCGGAAATATAAAACCCCCCACACCGCGCAATCACCGGGAATATAAAACCCCTCACACCGCGCAATCACCGGAAATATAAAACCCCTCACACCGCGCAATCACCGGAAATATAAACCTCCTCACACCGCGCAATCACCGGAAATATAAACCCCCTCACACCGCGCAATCACCGGAAATATAAAACCCCCCACATCGCATCACATCCCAATGGTCTGAATGACCTTACGGAATCCTCTTTAGAATAATGATTATCCTTACCTTCACTGCCTTGATAGGGTTAATATTACTGCAATTGTCCATTTTATATGTTTTCATTTTTATAATGATGCTTGTAGCTATTTTTACTATCTCCGATAATTGTTCAATTCTATCTCTTAATTGTTCTATTTTTACGGCAAAACTGTTTTACGCTTTTTTATACAACCTTTTATAAACCTTTTAATTTAGGTCTTATTCCAATCACTTAGTAATATTCATGGGTACTCACTGTCTGTCGTACTTCTGCTCCTCATTTGCTCTGCTTTTGTTGACACTGGTCTTCGTGCTCCATATGCGTTCATCTGCGTTCCACTATGCGTTCCAACGCTCTTTTTTTGGCCCCCTTCGGCCACCGTACTTTTCATGTTGTCCTAGCAACCAGGGACGCTTGTCTAGCGTCGCCGTATTGTATTTATTCCTTTCTGTAATGTATTCGCATATTTTCTTTTCTCTGCCCCCATGGACATGGTAGTTTCCTTTCCACCTATCCTTCTTAAACAATGATTATTTATTTATAGAAAGATAGTTACTATCTGTGCCAAATGCCGATATATAACGACATCATAGTTTCACTATTCAAATTCTCGGGATCATTTTCCAATTCATCACCTTTATTTTTAACAATTATATTGCACATGTATATTTGTTATAAATATGTTATATAATCGTTTTGTATTTTGTTGACCTTTAACCTGCCCCTTTGGCGTTTTTTTTGCTTCTCTTTGTGTATAAATGTGCGGGAACCGCACAGTCTGTATTCGCCTGATGAAGACACCGGTTCGGTGTTGAAACGCGTAGCCTCTGACAAATTTGATGCCTGTCTAAGCCTCTACATTGTTCATCATTCATCATAGCAGCGCCGGTGGTCCTTTCTTTTTACTCTATCAAGGCTCAAATTTGACAACAAACCTCGTTTGCTGTGTGTATGGACCTGGCAGCAACTTTAATGCTTTTGTGACACCTACCAGTGTCCACAACTCAAGGTGAGCATACTTTCATCATCAAGTTTGCTCTCCTGGTCTACCTCGCTTTTATTTTGCACTATGTGGCGCCGTGTCTCTTTTCCTATTTCAATTTAGTTCACGTGTGTACAATGACAGGTAGTGTAGGAGCTCCACAATTTCGGCTCCTTTTACATCACGATAGATCCCTACGTTTCGTGCTTCCGGCTGCTCATAACTCTGCATTACATTACACTGTACAGCGTTTTCGGCCGTTCTGGATACAGGAGCTATGGAGACTATTAGGACACTCTGTCTCCTAATGCAGAGTCATGGGCAGCCGGCAGCGTGGACTATGGACAGTTTGTGCTGTAGTTAGAAGTAAACATGATAATACGAGTCATTTAGAAAGATGATTATCGGCACACTCCGGCAGTATAATAGTTTTCTATATAATGTCAGTATAATCGGAGGTTCTCTTTAATATTACAAGTTATGGGCTCTAGATTCTGGAGATGGGTCGATGATCCAGGGATTTATTGTGATTTCCAGATTTGGGGTCAGGGAGGAGTTTTTCCCCTAATGAGTCAATTTTCATCCACCTCACGGGGGGTTTTTGTCTTCCTCTGGATCAGCACGGTCGGATTATAGGATGCACTTGATGGACTTGTGTCTTTTACATCCTTAATAACTATATAACACAGAATGTATGGAGCAAAATTTACCACTAATATAAAGTACAATGTGTTCCCAAAAAACAATCTCAGAATCACTTGGATAAGTAAAATCTTATACCCACTTGTGCTATTTACACCTTCTGTAGGCAATTATTTATTTTTCCATTGAATATTTGATTAAAAAAAATTTCATTTTACTTTAATTACGCATTTTTTGTTGCTTTTTGTTTTTGTGATACAGCTGTTATGTCTCCTCTATACACAGAAGCTGGATCATTCACTATCAGCCGAATCCGTAAGTGAAGTAAACTGACGACTCTTCTGAGAGCGGGTCCTGTGTATCCGTGTTCTTCACCTTAGATGTGATCGATATATTATTGTGATCCTGTGTGTTAGAGACACAGGGCTCGCTCTCAGCGGAGTTGTCAGGTCACTTCACTTACAGATTCGACTGATCGAGTATGATCCAGCTTCTTTGTATAGAGGAGACATAACAGCTGCATCGTGAAAACAAAAATAAAAACTTGTAATAAGTCAATTGAATTTTTTTATTTATCTTTAACCCCTTGACGCAGAATCACTTACATGCATGGCATAGAAATGCAGCCATTCTGCCGTACATGTACGTGATTGTGATAGATCGGGCACAGAAGCTGTGCCTGCACGATCACCGTGGGAGCCCAATCCCCAAAGAGAGAAATCAGCGGCACATCACCATCCCAGAGAGCATTCACAGGGGGGCATATAAATAGGAGAAAGTTTTAAATCGGTGCAGGCAGTGTCGAGTCGTAGCCAATCCAACTCCACAGTAGACACAAAAAGATAGAGAAACTGCAGCACACGCAGCTTTCCAGGTATCAAAAAAGTTTCTTTATTTCACCATAAAAAGTGATGTTTCGACCCAAGTGAGGGTCTTTCTCAAGCAGCAAACAAAGTGCATACGTGCAGTTTATATTGAGGAAATTACATCACAACCATGATTGCAAATGCCAATGCAGGTGCAGCATAATTTTGATTAGTAAAAAACAACAGTATAAATACATACATACATGAGTGCATAAAACATACAATACCCTGGTAGATGGATAACCGAACCGTCTATTTAAACGAGCTATCACAGCTCATCGATTTTAGATTTATGTGTAACGGCGTTCAGCCGTCCCCAATGCCCATGCGCAAGGTTCGGCACACGTCATAGCATTATTGCCGTTACTTAGGAACCGTAATCACATGACCACGATCAACATGCCACGTCATCAAGTGCCGACCCCATGGCAACACGCTGCGAACACACAGTAAGTATTGTCAATTAACCATTTATCTGCCAATATAGCTACTCCATAGTATATTATACTCAATACGACGTATGCTATAGAGTGGATGTCATAAAGATCAAGAGGATTACATCGTAGTTAAAGCTTTTTATTAAAGCAATCCCTTATTCAATAATGCCATTATTTATTAACCCATAATATCATATAGCCGTAAGCATCTGTCTATAGCGGAACGGACGTTAGAGACCACCCAAACTGAACCCAATAATAGCTTGTGGGGTAATATCAAATAAGGGGAAAAAAATTGAAAAAATCACCTAATTTATGAATACATAAAGTGCCAATAATACATTAAGAGCATAGTCTCGATGTTAATGTCCCTATATGTATGGGTGAGCACTAATATCGAGGGCTGCAAAAAAAACTAGTATAATATATATCATGATCATATACGTGACACCAAAGGCTATATAAAAAGGGACATTTTATTATAGTAAATGATGGCAGAGAGGTATTTAACAACTGGAACAATATTTCTTTATAGTAACTTAGTCTGGAGTTCCTTTCATCTTCACAAAGTTTACAAGATAATATTAAAAAAATATTTAAAAAATCATAACAGATAAATATGACTGTTAGGTACACAACGTAAGAATCTAAGCACTTAAATTTAAAAACAATCCCACAGCAACATGATATAGACACGTATAGAAAAGTAGAACTAGAAGAGAGAGCCTATTTTGATTTCCCGATTCATGCCCTTTGGCTCCAAGCAATCAAGCTCATAGATCCACCGGAGCTCCAACCTTTTTAACATGGCTTCCCTATATCCTCCCCTGCGCAACTCGGGGACCCCATCAATAATTCTAAATCTCAATTGAGAAACATTGTGTCGATGTTTCTCAAAATGTTGTGGAATAGGTAAATCCAGCTTTTTTTGACGTATAGTGTATTTGTGTTTGCTGAGCCTACACAAATCCCCACCATTTAATACCAATCCCAAACCTACAACCCCCACCGTTCGACCCCTTAAATGTCGTGTTTAATAGCGCCGCAACATTTAAGTTGTTTGACAGAAGGAGCCCCCTCTGTCACGTTTCGGCGGCCGGCGATCGCCGACCGGTTGCCATGGCGGTCGGGGGCCTAACAAAGGCCCCCAGACCCGCCTTGGCTGTATGCCTATAAGGCCGTGCCAGGGGCATGGCCTAATAGATTGCCTGTCAGTTTTACACTGACAGGCAATAATTCTTTGGTATAAGGAGTATACCAAAGCATTATATCTTCGATCAGGGGATCGCATTGTGAAGTCCTGTAGTGGTACTAAAAAAAAATAATTAAAACTGTTAAAAAAAAACCCCACATGGTTTTATTTACTGGAAGTGTAAAAAAACGAAACAAAACACACATATACAGTATATGGTATCCCCCTGATCGTAACGACTTGAGTAATAATGTTAACCCATTTAATTAAATAAAAGTTAATCAATAAGTCCCATGTATCCCAAGATAATACCAATGAAAACTACATCCCTGTATCCTTTAGTATTCTTCCCTGCAAGCCAATGTGCTTGTCAGATAGTCAGGTCAATTTCCCATGTACTGTAGCGATGTATCTGGTTTCCAAGGGAGACAAATTATTACACATAGCTGTGACGCCCCACTAGCTTGCCCAATCCCTCTCCTCTTCTGCCCACTTCGCCTGACTAGACGTGACGCTAGTCTGATATTCTGCAGCCAATGGGCCAACAAGTTTCTTCCTGTATATTTGTTATGTCCGCTCTGATAGGTTGTACAATCGTGGATGCAGTATGGAGGATAGGGAAATTGCGGGAGGTTATTTAAGGAGACACCGTTGTTCCACATCGTTGTTCCCACGAGTGTTATGCAAAAAGCCATCTCCCTTGAAGATGCCAATATAGGTGGTGAAACATGTAGGGAGGTTGTATTAGGACTCAATTGTAATGCACAAATCCATGTAGACTAGCCAGACAATCAATAGGTACTTATTTGGGGCAGAGATAGAAGTGACTGCTGAGCTCCTCCGCTCGATGAATGAATAAGAGCAAATTTTGTGTGAAGTTAGTGCCACTAGGTGAGAGTCACACAGGTCCTGCTGCTTATAGACATCTATGAAGATGGCAGGGGAGCTGGAGGAGTCAGCAGGAGCACAAAGACAAAGATGCTGAAGTCAATTATTAGGGAGCAGGAGGAGAGAGAGGAGACATAGGCTGTTGGTAAGAGTTATATGTCACCCTAGTGTTGGATTTTCTGCTGCACTGCTCCTCATTGCTTTATGATGTGCTGCATGCTGCTGCAGCTTCTAGGGGTGTGCTACAGAGAGATAGTGGACCAGGATGGGTCTGTCCAGCTGTGTGCAGTGTATAGAAGACATTATAAAAGTTAGACTCCACCCACTACCTCAGGGAAAATTGAGAAGTCGAGAGAGAGCCTAAAAAAAACTTCTAAAAGAATGAATGCCATATACAAGACATATAATGGACAGAAATAGTGTTATTCCTCCTGTACACACATATGACAAATTATTCTGAAAAGTCGTCAAAAAAATGAGGTTTGCTTTAAGGGTCTTTAAGAAGTTTTCTAAATAGGTTTAAGGATGTGGTTTCTTTATATTGGATTAAAAAAACAGATCCATGATTATTAGGAAGCACCTATTTTAACCAGTTGCTGACTGCCCGTAGACTATAAACGTCTTGGTGGTCCACACCTATCTCTGCAAGGACGTTTTTAAAACGTGCTGAAGAATTTTCCCCTCTACGCCTCTCCCACTCCATCAGACTTAAATATATCACTTATTTTATTACACAATATCGAAGCCCTATATTTTATGAGAAAAACAATGGCAAATACATATAGGTTGGCAGAGAAATAGAACAATAATTTGCTATTAAATTAACACATGGCTGAAACGTGAATGAGGCCACTTCTCTAGGTCCACCTTATTAGTACTTGATACGACCCTCTTTCCCATTAGAACAGCCTGAATTCTTAGTGAAATGATATAACAATGTACCGGAGACTTTTATTACAGATGCTAATTAATAACCTCACTCTGTCTATTCCAATATGTTCTAGAGATGTTCTATAAAATTAAGATTCGGTGACTCTGCAGCCATTGGGATATACAGACCTCATTGTCATGTCGGTGAATTCAGCCTGAGATGTGTGCTTTGTGTCATGACACATTATCTTGTTTAAATGTAGACTGTGGACAAGATTAGATTGTCAATAACATTATTAAGTTAAGATGTTGTATGTCCAATTAGTATTGAAGGGCCAAATATGTTGGCTGATGACAGGCTTCATTGCCAGACAGGGTTCTGCTTTTCACAAAAAAAATGTTTTTAGCAAGTCAAGCTTTATGTAATAAAATCCTAGACTTTGTCATGTATTATACAGGGTGGGCCATTTATATGGATACACCTAAATAAAATGGGAATGGTTGGTGATATTAACTTCCTGTTTGTGGCACATTAGTATATGGGAGGGGGGAAACTTTTCAAGCTGGGTGTTGACCATGGCGGCCATTTTGAATTTGGCCATTTTGTATCCAACTTTAGTTTTTTCAATGGGAAGAGGGTCATGTGACACATCAAACTTATCGAGAATTTCACAAGAAAAACAATGGTGTGCTTGGTTTTAACGTTACTTTATTCTTTCTATCCGCTCCTCACGTGTTAACCTCTGCGACATGTCAATGGCTGTAAACAAAGAGAAACTTGTAAATAACTCATGAAAGAATAAAGTAACGTTAAAACCAAGCACACCATTGTTTTTCTTGTGAAATTCTCGATAAGTTTGATGTCACATGACCCTCTTCCCATTGAAAAAACTAACGTTGGATACAAAATGACCAACTTCAAAATGGCCGCCATGGTCAACACCCAGCTTGAAAAGTTTCCCCCCTCCCATATACTAATGTGCCACAAACAGGAAGTTAATATCACCAACCATTCCCATTTTATTTAGGTGTATCCATATAAATGGCCCACCCTGTATTATAAAGTGTTAGACAAAGCATTAAAATGCTGGAATCTCGCGTTTAGTCTTTAAGGCAAGTTTTTGAGCTGACGCCAGGAGTGGATTCAAAAGGCACGGGTTAAAGAGGCTCTGTCACCACAAATAAATGTGCCCTATATTGTACATGATGTGATCGGCGCTGTAATATATATTACAGCAGTGTTTTTATATAGAAAAACTATCATTTTTGATGGAGTTATGACCTATATTAGTTTTATGCTAATGAGTTTCTTAATGGACAACTGGGCGTGTTTTACTTTTTGGCCAAGTGGGCGTTGTACAGAGGAGTGTATGACGCTTACCAATCAGCGTCATACACTTCTCTCCATTCATTTACACAGCACATAGCGATATCGCCATGTGCAGCCACATAAACACACTATAACATTACTGCAGTGTCCTGACAATGAATAGGCATCATTTCCAGCCAGGACGGGATGTGTAGTCAGAATGCTGACCACATCTCTGTGATTTACAGCATAGCAGGCGTAGTCTCGGGAGATTACGCTGTAAACTGTCATTTACACCGAGATCTCGCAGTGCTGTGCTGAAGTCTCACACAGATGCTACAGAAGTGGTCAGGATTCTGAATACACATCACGTCCTGGCTGGAGGTAATGTATATTCATTGTCCGGACACTGCAGTAACGTTAGTGTGTGTGTGTGTGTGTGTGTGTGTGTGTGTGTGTGTGTATGTGTATGTGGCTGCACATAGCGATATAGCTATATCGCTAGTGCTGTGTAAATGAATGGAGAGAAGTGTATGATGCTGATTGGTTAGCGTCATACACTTCTCTCCACAACGCCCACTAGGTCAAAAAGTAAAACACGCCCAGTTGTCCATTAAAGAAACTCAATAGCATAAAGCTAAAATAGGTCATAACTCAAAAATTAACATTTTTCTAAACAAAAAACACTGTTGTAATCTACATTACAGCGCCGATCACATTATCTACAATATAGGCCACTTATAATGTGGTGACAGAGCCTCTTTAAACGTCTTCCTGCTTGATCCACTTCTGGCTTTGGCTCAAAACACTGCATGTGTGTTTCTAGCCTACTATGAATGTTTTAAATTTGTCAACTTTGTGTTTTGAAACAAAATAACAAAATACATTTTTAATCCCAACAGAAAATCCCGGTATGTTATCGATAAATTATAATGTAGATGATGAATATATCATGCAGCAGTCTTCAGGAGAAAACCTCATTACCCTTAATGTACATCCAGGACTTCACAGTAAAGAGCTATCATATAATTCCTCTAATCATGTGGAACCTTCTCCTGACCAATCACAGATTGTTACCACAAGTAGAGATCAGAAAGTGGGTAAAAGATTTCAATGTGGTAAACCGTTCACAAAAATCTCAGGTCTTTTTACAAAAAGAAGTCACACGGGCGGAAGCTGAATCCATGTTCAGAATGTGGAAAATGTTTTACACGAAAATCAACTCTTGTTCATGAGAAAAGTCACACAGGAGAGAGGCCATATTCGTGTTCAGAATGCGGGAAAAGTTTTACAGAAAAAACAGATCTTGTTATACATTTGAGAAGTCACACAGGAGAGAAGCTGTATTCATGTTCAGAATGTGGGACATGTTTAACAAGAAAATCAGGTCTTGTTGCACATGAGAGTTCACACAGGAGAGAAGCCATTTTCATGTTCAGAATGTGGAAAATATTTTACAGATAAATCAAGTCTTGTTATACATGAGAGAAGTCACACAGGAGAGAAGCCGTATTCATGTTTAGAATGTGGGAAATGTTTTACTACTAAAAGTGGAGTTCGAGCTCATCAGAGATACCACACAGGGGAGAAGCCATTTTCATGTTCAGAATGTGGGAAATGTTTTACAGATAAATCAAGTCTTGTTACACATGAGAAAAGTCACACAGGAGAATAGCCATAATCATGTTTAGAATGTGGGAATTGTTTTAATTGTAAAAGCAAACTTAGGACTCATCAGAGAAACCACAAAGGGGAGAAGACACACTGATGTTCTTTATGTGGAAAATGTTTTCACACTTTGGTTTTTGCTTAAACAAAATACAAAATAAAAAACAACTTCACGTGTGATAACATACAGCCACAGATAGGATCTAGACCTGGGGTCTCAAACTCGGCCGGGTAAATGGGCCGCACATAACCATACCACATTATTTTTCACTGGGTAAATACCAATGGGAATTTATTTTTGTTACAACGTAACCTTCAATATAAGATTAGTTTCACTCTTTATCAATTTATAATAATGATACAGTTACATCGTTTGTACGGTTGAAAAAAGACACATGTCCATCAAGTTCAACCAAGGGATGGGAAAGGGGAAGTAAAAACATTTCTACACATAGGAGCTAATATTTTTTTGTTCTAGGAAATTATCTAAGCCTTTTTTAAAGCCATCTACTGTCCCTGCTGTGACCAGTTCCTGCGGTAGACTATTCCACAGATTCACAGTTCTCACAGTAAAGAAGGCTTGTCGCCACTGCAGGTTGAACCTTTCTTTTTCCAGACGGAGGGAGTGCCCCCTTGTTTTTGAGGGGGTTTTACATGGAACAGGATTTCACCATATTTTTTGTATGTGCCATTAATATATTCATATAAATTAATCATGTCCGCCCTTAGTCGTCTTTTTTCAAGGCTAAATAGGTTTCGTTCTTTTAATCTTTCCTCATAACTTAGATTCTCCATGCCCCTTATTAGCTTCGTTGCTCTTCTTTGTATTTTTTCCAACTCCAGGGCATCCTTTCTATGAACTGGAGCCCAGAACTGGACTGCATATTCTAGATGAGGCCTCACTAATGCTTTGTAAAGTGGTAATATTACATCCCTGTCCCGCGAGTCCATGCCTCTTTTAATACACGACAATATCTTGCTGGCCTTTGAAACAGCTGATTGACATTGCATGCTGTTATTTAGTTTATGATTTACAAGTACACCCAGATCCTTCTTAACAAGTGACTCCCCGAGTGTAGCTCCCCCCTAGGACATATGATACCTGCAGGTTGTTCGTACCCAGGTGCATAACTTTACATTTATCTACATTAAACTTAATTTGCCAAGTGGACGCCCAAACACTCAGTTTGTTTAAATCCGCTTGCAATTCACGAACATCTTCCATAGTCTGAACTATATTACATAGCTTGGTGTCATCTGCAAAAATAGAAATAGTGCTATTAATCCCATCCTCTATATCATTAATAAAGAAGTTGAATAATAGTGGTCCCAGCACTGAACCCTAGGGTACACCACTTATAGCCGGTGACCATTCAGAGTAGGAATCATTGACCACAACTCTCTGGATACGGTCCTTGAGCCAATTCTCAATCCAATTACAAACTATAGTCCTTAATTTACCCATTAGACGTCTATGGGGGACAGTGTCAAATGCCTTTGCAAAGTCCAAAAACACTATATCCACAGTTGTATCTATACAGATAATTCACTTGTGCCTACGCACTTTACATTGACTGACTTATGTAAAAGAGAATAATAGGTTTGGATAGTGCAAGGATGTGTTATAAAGTTTTAATGGTTAATACCATCACATTCTAATATTTTTATTCTAGTTTTATCTTGCTCAAAACATTATTTATTTATTTTTTGAGTTTTATATATTTTTTTCTCTCAAGTTGGGACTGCTAACCCCCCTTGTCAAAAAACTAGCACTCTGGTTTCTTATCCAATATCAAACACTGAAGCTGCTTCTACTTCAGAGCACCATGAATGCTAGGTACTGAATATGGTATTAGCAGCTGCTGCAGCTATATCTGAGTGACGCTCGTGCTAACAAAACACTCCCTGCCTATCTACAACTAGCCCTACGCGTTTCTTCACTCTTAGATAAGTGTGCAGTGAGTCGTCAGGGGCTCACAGAGTTAATAGATTAGACCCTCTGGCATTCCAGAGGTCTGTGTAAACAATGTACAAGGTCTGCAATCATAAGGTAGACGTGGATGCTAGCCACTGTCACCAGCAAAGTGCTCCGTCTTTTAAAGACAGAGTACCCTCCCCCTAATGATGTCACTGTCACCTTCAGCCAATGAATTGGAATCGCATCGTAGTAAAGTCCCGCCCCGATTTTCAGGGGCTTGTCTGTGCTGGCCAATCAATGGTCTGCACTATTACAGCCTTCCCTCATTCTATGAGAGGGCATGGTCAGAGCTCAGTCAGCCCTGTTGGAAATGGGCTTGCGCCGTCTCTCCATACATAGCCGCAACATCATGCTGTTCAAACTGCTCTTCCACGTCAGCGGAAAGGCAGCATCGGGACTCGCTTTACCTATAGTCAGATACAGGTTTTGTGGCAGTAATTAGGGTCTGGGCTGATACAAGAATGTGTGTCAGGCTATTAACAATATATAAAAATGACATTTCAATTCATGGGGGGGGGGGGGGTTGCTATATATATAATGTATTGTCCATAGAATAATCCCTTGACCAATATATGATGAAAAATAAGTGTATCCCTTATCTAGTTACATACGATGCAGATATCGAGTTATATACCGTATACTGAGCTATATGAGACTAGATGAAACTTGCATACGACATGTAGTCATTGATTCCATGCGGATGTAGTGTTTTCAACCAATAACTCTATCTACATTCCTTCTGTAAAAGTAACCTATCTAGGTTACCTCCTCTATCAGAGGGTCTATTCTCTTCTATGACTTGGAATTTGATTTAATCTTGTTTGTCTGTATGTATTTCTCTAATATGACTTGCTAGACAAGTATCGTCTTTCCTGCGTATATTACCAATATGGCCCAAAATTCTCCCCCGAAGCTCCCAAATTGTTTTTCCTATACAATTCTGCTTACGGACACAGGTTTTTGATTGAAAAAGCTTTATTGACAATCAATCGTCATCATACAAACATTACTGCGACGCAGCACAAGCCATGAAGCAGTAAATAATAAATAACAGTCGCCAAACATAACATGACAGTATAATACACAGTACAGGCTAACCTATCCTATACATCACACCACATGCTGCACTAACAATCTTGCATTCACGAAAGCCAAACAACAATGCATTACAGACAAGTGATGTGGTGGGGTAGTGGGTAGGAGGTTATAGGGGGGGGGGGGGAGATTACAGGGCCAAAGCTTTATTGAAAGACAACACACAAGAAGGGAGAGTGGGGGGAAGGGGAGTATCAGTCCTCTTCCTCATCGACGTCCGGGCTGTCCCAGGTGGAATAGTCTCTGAGCAGGCTGTGGATCAGCCTGCGGCAGTCCTGGATGGAAACACGCTCCTCAAAATTAGACGATTCCCGGAAAACCATATGGCGTCCTTAAAATAGTACAAAAGGCGCCAGGCCTCCTGGATTGCTCCATCCGTGTTACTCCCAGGAAATAGTCCATAAAGTACAGAGCGGTACGACAGTCTGTTCCTGGGAACTGAGTCCTTGCGTTCTTGTTCCAAGGCTTTCAACAGACCCTGTGCAAAGGGGCACTGCCAGAAAATGTGCAGAGATTTTTCCTCCGTGAAGGGGCACCTGGGGCAGTACCGGGTCTTGCGCAGGTTGCGGGCATGCATGAATGAACTAAGAGGCAGTCCTCCCTGGATGGCCATCCATGAAATGTCCTTGTGCCTGTTGGTCAACCTGCCAGATGACACGTTAGTCCAAACAGTCTCCAACGTGTCGGCATGAAGCCCTGGAACAGACTCCGGTGAGTCCTTTGCTCTGATGTGCTTGTGTATCGTCTTAGGTTTCCAAAAGTCGGGCTTAAGACCCTCCAGTTGATGTTCCCTCACAAACCGAACATCTCCATAGAACCAGGGAGGGTGCCAGTTGTAAGGGAAGGAGCTGTCCCACTTGTCCCAGCCAAAACCTCGCCAGAGGGGAAGGAGGAAGTAGCGGGACATGGCCTTGCCCGCAGAGCTGTTTGCTGTCCTTAGAGTTCTACAAACACAGTCACATACAAAAGCGATCCGCAGCAGAGTGGGGATGTCGGGTATACCCTTCCCACCTTTGCGGGGCTCCTTGTACATAACAGTCCGCTTTACTCTGTCCATTTTCGAACCCCAGATGAAGCGAAACACAGTCCTGGTAATGGCCCTCGAGACAGTAGCAAGATGGGGCCATGCCTGCGCAGTGTATTGTAGCAGAGGCAAGACTTTGTTGCGCAGGACCATTGCTTTGCCCTCAATAGTGAGTTGTCTGAGGCTCCACAGTCCGATTCTATTTTTGACTTTGGCCAAGCGTTCTTCCCACGACTTTAGGGCTGCACCTTCCTTCCGAACCAGTCTCCCAGAATTTTGATCAAGTCTGGCTTGATAGTAAATGGGAAGGGGGCAGAAGAAGGCAGGTACCATTTTCCGAAGGGCATAGCTTCTGACTTCCCGCAGTTGACTTTTGCCCCTGAAGCGTGTCCGAACTCATCGCAGCTCTGGACGAGTGCAGTCACCAAACGCTGATCAGCGCAGAAGACGGTCACATCATCCATGTACAGCGAGCACTTGACCTCGAAGTGTCCTGGACCTGGTGCGGTGATCCCTCTGATCTCTCCATTCTGCCGAATAGCCTCTGCGAAGATTTATTTAACACAAACAAAAAGGAGAGGTGAAAGAGGACAGCCTTGTCTAACCTCCGACAGTACGGGAAAGGGGTCAGTCTTCCAGCTGTTCACCAGCACCGTGCTGTATATGTCAGAATACATCAGGTTAACATACAAAGAGAACATCCTGCCAAGTCGCAGCCTATGAAGAGCCTTACCCATGAATTCGTGAGACCCGGTCAAAGCCTTCTCCTGATCAAGACTGACCAGGGCCGCGTGTGTACCGCGGCTTTGCATGTAATGCACCGTGTCTCTTACCAGGGCAACACTGTCGGCCTCCCTACAGCCAGGGATGCCGCAGGTTTGGTCCGCTCCGATGATCCATCCGATGACAACCTTCAGTCTGTTGGTCACTTCTTTGGCGAGGATATTGTAGTCCACGTTCAGGAGAGAGAGATGGGACGCCAGTTTTTCAGGTCACATCTCTCCCCCGTCCGCTTATACAAGATCGTGATCCTGCCTTCTCTCAAGGACGGTGGCATTCTACCCTCCACCACCATCTCTTCATAGAGCTCCAGCAGGTCCAGACAGATCAGGTCCCCCAGCGCTACATAGAGCTCTGCTGGGAGAACGTCACTGCCCGGGGTCCTGCCGGGTCTGAAGGATTTAGCGGCAGAGAGCAGTTCCTCCATCGTCAGTGGAACATCCATAGCCTCCGTACCTGCAGGATCAAGATGATTAGTCATACCTGACAGGAATTTATCAGCGGCTTCGGGGGTCAGTGGTCTTCGGGGAGTAGAGGCTTCGGTAGTAGTCTGTGACGACTCCCATCACCTCCTTCCCAGAATGCATGTTTCCGGTCTCATCTCGGAGTTCCTTCAGGGGTGTGTGGCCGGCATGGAGTTTCCTGAAAAAGAATGAGTTACATTTGTCACCCTTCTCCAGGTTCTCCACTTGAAACGAAAGACAATTCACTTGAATTCCTCCTCAAAGTTCCTTTTCAGGCCCTTTTTGGCTTCCTCTAGCTCCTTCCTGATATCCCAGCCACATTGAAGGAGGTCTTGCAGGGATCGCAACTGACGTTGCATCTCTCTGAAGTCTCTCTTCCTCTCACACGCCTGTTGAGGACTTTTTGCCTGAAAGAAACAACAAAATTCAACTTTAACATATTCCCACCAGTCACAGGTTTTGTCAAAGAAAACATTATCATTCCTCCAAACAATATAGGCGTCTCTAAGTTCCGCCAGTGCCTCCTCTCTTTCCAGCAGGCTGCAATTCTGCTTCCAGGAGCCAGGGCAGGAAGGAAAACAGTGTCCGATGGCACCCTGGAAGAGAATGGCCCTGTGGTCAGAGAAGAAGCAGGGGACCATGGAGTGCCCATGCTGCTTGACTGCCCGGGAGGTGAATACAAAGTCAATCCGAGAACTAAGTGAGCCATCGGGTCGGCTCATTCAATAGTTCACAGAGCCGTTCCCCATGGAGCCCACAACGTCCTGCAAGGATGCTTCAGTTATCATCTCGATAAGCAGTTTGGAACTGACATCCAGCTTGCTTGAAGTGCTGGAACTTCGTCCATCCTCTTCGTTGGGGCAGTTGAAGTCCCCGGCCATCACCACTGCCCTAGTGGTGGCGAGCTGGGTCCACAGGATCTGGAATAGTTCCAGGCGCTCAGCTTACGGACACAGGTAGCCATATAGATGACCCACCTCGGTTCTGCAATTGGCAAATTCTCTATTCTCGTGGATTTGTCCAGTCCTGTACTCGTGAATGTATTGTTTTTGGCGATATATCTGCACGCCTTGCAGGAACCGCATCTAAAAGGTGCCTGCTGGTTTATTAGAGAGCCATGTTGATGGAGAAGGGTTTTAATTAAAATGGCTGTGTACCAAATGGTCTTGGAGGTTTTTTTTTCCCTCCTAAAGGTGATCAATGGATGGGAAGGTACTGCTTTATTTAGATCTTTATCGGCAGCTAAAATCCACCAAAACTTACAAAATATGTTTCTGATCTCCCTGTGTCTATGATTGAAGGTATCCACTATTCTGATTGGCGAGGATATCTCCACCTCCTTTGATTTAGGGACCAATATGCTGGTTCTATTCACAGATAATGCATTTTGATATGCATCCCTCAGTGTCTTATCTGGGTAAATAAATTTAGAGGTCCAGCACACGATATGATGTGAAAAAACTGTTTATTTAAAGAGGCTCTGTCACCAGATTTTGCAACCCCTATCTGCTATTGCAGCAGATAGGCGCTGCAATGTAGATTACAGTAACGTTTTTATTTTTAAAAAACGAGCATTTTTGGCCAAGTTATGACCATTTTTGTATTTATGCAAATGAGGCTTGCAAAAGTCCAAGTGGGCGTGTTTAAAGTAAAAGTCCAACTGGGCGTGTATTATGTGCGTACATCGGGGCGTTTTTACTACTTTTACTAGCTGGGCGTTCTGACGAGAAGTATCATCCACTTCTCTTCAGAACGCCCAGCTTCTGGCAGTGCAGACACACAGCGTGTTCTCGAGAGATCACGCTGAGACGTCACTCACTTCCTGCCCCAGGTCCTGCAACGTGTCGGCACCAGAGGCTACAGTTGATTCTGCAGCAGCATCAGCGTTTGCAGGTAAGTAGCTACATCGACTTACCTGCAAACGCCGATGCTTCTGCAGAATCAACTGTAGCCTCTGGTGCCGATGTGTCCTCGCTCGTCCGACATGATGCAGGACCTGGGGCAGGAAGTGAGTGACGTCACAGTGTGATCTCTCGAGAACACGCTGTGTGTCTGCACTGCCAGAAGCTGGGCGTTCTGAAGAGAAGTTTTGGGGGATTTTAATGGCCAATAAAGATCTAAATAAAGCAGTATTTTCCCATCCATTGATCACCTTTAGGAGGGGGAAAAACCTCCAAGACCATTTGGTACACAGCCATTTTAATGAAACCCCCTGTACATCAACATGGCTCTCTAATAAACCAGCAGGCACCTTTTAGATGCGCTTCCTGCAAGGCGTGCAGATATATCGCCAAAAGCAATACATTCACGTGTACCGTGACCGGACAAATCTACGAGACTGGAGAATTTGCCAATTGCAGAACCAAGGGGGTCCTCTATATGGCTACCTGTGTGTGTGTAAGCAGAATTATATATGCAAAACAATTCGGAGGAGAATCTTGGACCATATTGGTAATATACACCGCAAGAAAGATGATACTTGCCTAGCAAGACATATGAGAGAAATATATACAAACAAACAAGATTAAATCACATTCCAAGTCATAGAAGTGATTAGACCCTATGATAGAGGAGGTAACCTAGATAGGTTACTTTTACAGAAGGAATGTAGATGGATTTATCGGTTAAAAACACTACATCCACATGGAGTCAATGACTACATGTCGTATGCAAGTTTCATCTAATCTCATATACAGGGTGGGCCATTTATATGGATACATCTAAATAAAATGGGAATGGTTGGTGATATTAACTTCCTGTTTGTGGCACATTAGTATATGGGAGGGGGGAAACTTTTCAAGTTGGGTGTTGACCATGGCGGCCATTTTGAAGTTGGCCATTTTGTATCCAACTAGTTTTTTCAATGGGAAGAGGGTCATGTGACACATCAAACTTATCGAGAATTTCACAAGAAAAACAATGGTGTGCTTGGTTTTAACGTTACTTTATTCTTTCATGAGTTATTTACAAGTTTCTCTTTGTTTACAGCCATTGACATGTCGCAGAGGTTAACACGTGAGGAGTGGATAGAAATTGTGTTGATGTCTGGTGAACGCAGTACCCGGGTCATTGCAGCAGATTTCAATGCAAGACACCCTACGCGACCACCGATCTCCCATGCTACAGTTTGCAAACTGCTTGCCAAAATGGCCGCCATGGTCAACACCCAGCTTGAAAAGTTTCCCCCCTCCCATATACTAATGTGCCACAAACGGGAAGTTAATATCACCCACCATTCCCATTTTATTTAGGTGTATCCATATAAATGACCCACCCTGTAGAATGGTATGCAGTATATAACTTGATATATGCATCATATACAACTAGATAAGGGATACACCTATTTTTTTAATCTTATATTGGTCAAGGGATTATCTCTTGACAATACACTATATATACCCCTCACGCATTGCAATATGTCATTTTTATATTTGCTAATAGCCTGACACACGTTCTTGTATCACCCCAGCCCCTAATTACAGTCACAAAACCTGAATCTGACAGACAGATTCAGCCAGATCTGGCATCGCTTACTATAGGTACAGTGAGTACTGATGTTGCCTTTCCGCTCTGACGTGGAGAAGCAGTTTGAATAGCATTATGTTGCAACTATGTATAGAGAGACGGTGTATGCCCATTTCCAACAGGGCTGACACCGGAGCTCTGACCACGCCCCCTCATGTCATGAGGGGAGGCTGTAATAGTGCCGACCATTGATTGGCCAGCACAGACAAGCCCCTAAAAATCGGGGCGGGACTTTACTACGATGCGATTCAAATTCATTGGCTGAATGTGACATTGACCTCACTAGGGGGGGGGCACTCTGTCTTTAAAAGATGGAGCACTTTGCCACTGACAGTGGCTAGTATTTATGTACATGTTATAATTGCAGACCTTGTACATTGTTTACACAGACCTCTGGAATGCCAGAGGGTCTAATCTATTAACTCTGTGAGCCCCTGACGACTCACTTCAGAGTTATCTAAGAGTGAAGAAACGCGTAGGGCTAGTTGTTTGTAGATAGGCAGGGAGAGTGTTTTGTTAGCACGAGGGTTACTCAGATATAGCTGCAGCAGCTGCTGACACCACATTCAGTACCTAGTAATCGTGCTTTGAAGTAGCAGCAGCTTCAGTGTATGATACCAGATAAGAAACCTGAGTGCTAGTGTTTTGACAAAGGGGAGTTACCGGTCCCAACTTTGAAATAACAAAACTAAAATATAATAAAAATATCAAAATAATTAAGAGAAAAAAAAGACCTAAAACGCAAAATAAAAATGTTTTGAGTAAAATAAAACTAAAATAAAAATATTAAAGTGTGATCGTATTAACCATGAAAATTTTATAACGCATCCTTGCCCTATCCGAACCTATTACTTTCTTTTACATGTGTCAATGTAAAGTGCACAAGCACTAGTGAATTATCTGTATAGATACAATCGTATCATTATTACAAATTGCTAAGTAGTAAAACTTATAAATTCCCATTGGTCTCAAGATATTGTGTTGCCTTCCTTCTGTAAAAATCCTTCTAACCAGAGAGAGGCAGAGTTTCATTTCCTGGATGTACGGGGAGCGGTTTTAAGATACCTTGAGGCATCCAGTGAATGGAGACTAGATCAAAACTCAATTTCAAGGTCCAAATAAGGGAAAGAAAATATTAAGGAGTACTCTTTCTAATTGGATTAAAAAAGCTATATGTCAATCATACACCAGTCAAGGCTTATTTCCTACAAGCAAAGTTAAAGCTCACTCTACAAGAGCAGGCTCTGTCACTTGGGCTGAGAGGGCTAATGCAACAATCGAGCAGATCTGTAGAGCAGCGACCTAGCCTACACCTCACACTTTCTCCAAACACTACTGTTTGGACATTTTTTCATCTAAATATCTCTCCCTTGGGAGAAAAGTACTTCAAGCAGTGGTCCCTCCGTAAAGGTGATCACTTGGTATTCTCCTGGGGTACTGTCATGGAGGATGACTGGAGAAAATAGAATTAGTTCTTACTGGTAATTCGGTACGTTTCCAGCTATCGGCGTTCTAAACGTTGAACAGCGCATGCCCATAGGTAATTCACCAATCACCAATTGGGCCAAACCAAACGTGATCAATGGTCACCAAGACAACCCAAAACAACAAAGCCAAGAATACATCGCACGAGTCATCTATACAAATAGTCTCAGCAACGTGTGTGTGCGTTAACCATCTACGAATGTGCCATCTTGAAGAAGGGAATGCCTGTATGTTGGTAAGTGAAAATGTAAATTTAATGAATCTACTGTGGAGGATCATTGAATATAAGGACTAGATAGCCTAACCTTCGATAATTTGTGTACTGCCACAACTGAGGGCAAAGACAGTCTGTCCATCCAAAAAAAGCGAACAACGTCACACATGATGTTCACTCAGGGTACAGCTTTAGAGGCTTTCCGTTCCTAGGTACTAGTCATATCTCTCATTATCCATAAGAGAATATCTTGTGCCGAGCATCCACTTCATCACCAAATGGATATATCATCCACAGGAAGACCTATAGTGGATACCGTTCAAGGGATCAAGATTGGCCTTAAAGGACACCAAAGTCACTAATATATATTTTTTTATAAGGTCCGTACCATGTTTCAAGCAAGTGTAGATGTCACCGAGCCCTATTGTGAATGTAAACAGGATTGGATATAATTTAGTTGCAAACCGATCCCCCTCATAGATATAAATAGGTAAATTCAAAATGAAACAACATTTGCATTAATTTGGCATTATTATGTCATGAGTCAAAATGTCCTTTGAAACATCAAGCGTGGTTGAAGATTATCTAATGAAATAATCACCTAATGAAATAATCACCTAAAGAAATAATCAAAGGCTAACACACATAATATTCCATTAACCAATTCTCAACGATATTAGCAGAATTCAAGAGGGAGATCTCAGGCAAGGGGAATGAACTTAGATATACTGTACTGAGTAAAAGACCCAATAATATAATAGAGGAAGAGACAAGGATAGAGTTTAATTCTATTGGTTCTACCTATAGACATTGAGTGACAGTCCAGATTTAGGCCGTATGGGTGTAAGGAGTTGAGTTTGGTAATCCATTGTAATTCGCGTTGTTTTAAAACAAATTCCCTATTACCACCCCATTTCAATCGGGGAACCCCATCAATGATGGTAAATTTAAGGTGCTGGAGCTAATGTCCAGCATCAATGAAATGTCGTGCCACAGGTAGCTCCACTTTTTTCGTCCGTATAATAGATTTATGATTATTTAATCTTAAGCGACACTTTGTCGTTGTTTCGCCCACCTAAATCAAATTACACGGACACTGCATATATCATGTAGTCACTTTTACACGTGTAAAAGGAATTGACGTTAAAGGATATATGTGTCTTCGGATGTATATAAATATCACCTTTAATCATTAGAGGACAGTTGTCGCAGGAAAGGCAAGCAAAATACCCCTTGCGTGTCCTGCAAGACTGTCCACTGTTTACATTACCAACATCTGTTTTTACCAATTTATCTCTTAACACGTTAGTGATTGTCAATACGCCTTTTCACAGTGGCCACTAATGGGCTTTATTCTGATGCATAAGCCTTTTTAAGGCGCTGCATCAGAATGAATAAACAGAGCAGGGAGCCGTTAACTCTCCCTGCTCTAGGCTGCCAGAGGTAGCTGATGGCTGGGGGCATCCCTGCTCGAACGTGTGAGATCAATATCAGTAACGATCTTACACGTTTAACCCATCAGATGCGGCACTCAATAGCGAGCGCCGCATCTGAGTTGTTATGGAGAGAGGGAGGGAGTTCCCTCTCTCTCCCACCGACACCCTGCGTAAGATCGCCGAGTGTCTGGGTCTCCAATGGCAACCAGGGGGCCTAATAAAGTCCCCCAGGTCTGCCTGTAGTGAATGCCTGCTAGGTCATGCCGGACAGGCATTAATACGGACAGGCAGTAATACACTGCAATACAAGAGTATTGCAGTGTATTATAAAAGCGATCGGATGATCGCATATTAAAGTCCCCTAGTGGGACTATTAAAAAAGTTTAATAAAGTTAATTTAAAAAAAATGAAAAACCCTTTCCCCTTACAAACTGCTTTACTATTAAAAAAATAAAGTAAAAAGTTACACATATTTGGTATCGATTCGTCCGCAACGACCCCGACTATAAAGCTATTACATTATTTAACCCGCACGGTGAACGCCATATAAAATAAAAAACAAAGGAAAAATTGCTGTTTTCTGTGAATCCTGACTTAAAAAAATGTGATAAAAAGTGATCAAAAAGTCGCATCTTCTCCAAAATGGTACCAATAAAAACTACAAGTCGTCCAGCAACAGAAAAAAAAAGCCCCCATACAGCTGCATCAGCTGAACAATAAAAAAAAGTTATGGCTCTTCAAATATGGAGATGCAAGAACAGATAACTTGGAAAAAAAAAGCATTTTTACTATGTAAAAGTAGTAAAACATAAAAAATCTATACAAATTTGGTATTGTTGCAATCGTAACAACCCGCTGAATAAAGTTATGTTATTTATACCACACGGTAAACAGCGTAGATTAAGGATGCAAAAAAGGGTGGCGAAATGTCCGGTTTTTTTCTATTCCCCCCCCCCCCCCAAAAAAGTTAATAAAAGTTAATTAATAAGAATATGTACCTCAAAATGGTGCTATTAAAAAATACAACTTGTCCCGCAAAAAACAATACCTTATACAGCTATGTCGACGCAAAAATAAAAAAGTTATAGCTCTTGGAATGCGACGATGGAAAAACTTAAAAAATACCTTGGTCATTAACCCCTTCCCGCTCCTGGACGTACTATTAGGTCATGGTAACTGTGTCGTTCGCGCTCCATAACTTAATAGTACGTCATTTCGGCCGTCTTCCCGACACATACAGGGGCTGTGACAGCTGTTGTCTCGTACAGCAGTTGTCACAGCTCCTGTATCAGGGACCCATCACTGTGTCCCCGCTGATTAACCCCTTAAAAGCCGCGTTCAATAGCCATCGCAGATTTTTAGGGGTTAAACCACCATCGACGGCGAGCTACATGATAGCGGGCAGCGATAGTTGCTATGGCAACTGGACGCCTAATAATGGCGTCCGGCTATGCCATCTACGGATGCCTAGTGGGTCCTGACTTTGTCAGGACCCACTATGCTTGCTGTCAGTGAGTAGCTGACAGCTCTAATACACTGCACTACGCATGTAGTGCAGTGTATTAGAATTGTGATCGGGGCTCCTTGCCCTCAAGTCCCCTAGTGGGACAAAGTAATAAAGTAAAAAAAAAAGTTGTGTAAAAATAAGAAAATAAAAGTTTTGAAAGTAAGAAAAGTAAAAATCCCCCTTTTCCCCTTATCAGTCCTTTATTATTAATACAAATAAATAAACCATACATAATTGATATCGCCGCGTCCGTAACGGCCTGAACTACAAAATTATTTCATTATTTATCCCACGCAGTAAACGCCATGAAATAAAATAACAATAAACCATACCAGAATCACAATTATTTGGTCACTTCACCTTCCAAAAAATGAAATAAAAAGAGATCAAAAAGCCGCATGTACATACAAATGTTTCTGATCGAATATACAGTTCGTTACGCAAAAAACAAGTCCTCGCACGGCTTTCTTGATAGAAAATAAAAAAATTATGGCTCTTAGAATAAGGTAACACAAAAAGAAAATGATTTTTTACAAAAAGTATTTTATTGTGCAAACGCCATAAGACATAAAAAAACTATAAACATATGGTATCGCCGTAATCGTATCGCCCCGCAGAATAAAGTGAATGTCATTTATAGCGCATGGTGAATGCTGTAAAAAAAAATAGAATAAAAAACAATAGTAGAATTGCTGTATTTTAGTCACCACGCCAATTAAAAATAGAATAAAAACTGATAAAAAAGTCGCATGTACCCCATGAAAACTGCAATGAATTCCTTAAGGGGTCTAGTTTCCAAAATAGGGTCACTTTTGGGGGGTTTCAACTGTTTTTGCACCACAAGACCTCTTCAAACCGGACATGGTGCCTAATAAAAAGGAGGCCTCAAAATCCACTAGGTGCTCCTTTGCTTCGGAGGCCGGTGTTTCAGTCCATTACCGCACTAGGGCCACATGTGGGATAATTCTCAAACCTGCAGAATCTGGGAAATAAGTATTGAGTTGCGTTTCTCTGGTAAAACCTTCTGTTTTACAGGAAAAAAATGGAATAAAAAGGATTTTATGACAAAAAAAAATAGAAATATGTCAATTTCACGTCTACTTTGCTTTAAATTCCTGTGAAACACCTAAAGGATTAATAAACTTTCTAAATGCTGTTGTGAATACAGGGTCTAGTTTCTAAAATGGGGTGTTTGATAGGGGTTTCTAATATATAGGCGCTTCAAAGCAACTTCAGAAATGAACTGGAACCTACAAAAAAAAAATGTAGCCAATACTTTGCTTCTTGCATTATACTGTATTACTGATAATAAACAGTGCCCACCCCGAGATGACCCCAGTTTTGACAGTTTGTATAAACGGAGACCCCTATTAGACCATTTCAGTGCCCGGCTTTCCCAAATATACCCCCCTTGTATTGACAATAATACATTTGCCACACCAGTACCCATGTACCTGTACAAGGTACCAGTACAGAGAACCCCAAACCAGACTGCATCCTGGACTACAATAGGTACATGGGAGGGGTGGACTTGTCAGATCAAGTCCTGAATACAGCGCCATGCGGTGTGGTATAAGAAGCTGGCCGTGCACATCATACAGATGGCATTGTACAATGTGTATGTGCTACATCGATGTGCAGGCCAGACGGGAACTGTCCTGGAATTTCAAGTGGTGGTTATCAAGAACCTAATCTTTAGGGACCAAGAAAGGGGGGCATCCAATACTTCTGGAAGCGAGGCCACACGAATCGTACCAGGGCAACACTTTCTAGGAGAAGTTCCCCAAACTGGCAAGAAGGGAAAAGTCAAAAGAGGTGCAAAGTCTGCTCAAAGAGGGGGATAAGCGAGGACACAATATATCAATGTGACACGTGTCCTGAAAAACCAGGGCTCTGTATGAAAGAGTGTTTTAAAATTTATCATACATCCCTTAGATTTTTAATTACCCTGATGCACTCCGCACAGCTTATCCCCCTCATCTTTCCCTTCTGAGCCCTGCTGTGTGCCCAGGCAACTGAAAACAGACACTTGTAGGGTATTGCCGTACCCAGGAGAACCCATATTACAGTTTATGGGGTGTATATCTCCGGTGGCCCATGCTGGGCACAATATATTGGACACTGAAATGGCATAGATATATAGAAAATTGCAAATCTCACACTGCACCATCTGCTGTGCATTACCTTTCAGACAATACCTGTGGGGTCAAAATGCTCACTACACCTCTAGATTAATGCCTTAAGTGGTGTCGATTTTAAAACAGGGTCACTTCTTGCGGGTTTCAACTGTATTGGTACCTCAAGGGCTTCTGCATTCATGACTTAGCACCAGAGAAGCTCCAGTAGGCCAAATGGTGGTCCTTCACTTCTAAGCCCTGCCGTGTGCCCAGGCAGCAGATTGCCACATTTAGGGTATTGCCATACCCAGGAGAACCCACATTACAATTTATAGGGTCTATATCTCTGGTGGCGCATGCTGGGCACAATATATTGGATACTGAAATTGCATAAATATATAGAAAATTGCAAATCTCACACTGCACCATTTGCTGCGCATTACCTTTTAGACAATACCTGTGGGATCAAAATGCTCACTACACCTCTAGATGAATGCCTTAAGGGGTGTAAATTTTAAAATGGGGTCTCTTCTTGGGGGTTTCCAATGCTTGGATACCTCTGGTTTTCCGCAAATGCAACATGGCACCCGAAAACCAATCCAGCGAAATCTGGACTACCATGAACACATAGCGCTCCTTTCCTTCTGAGCTTTCCCATGTGCCCAAACGGCAGTTTATCACCAACAGTATTGCCGCACTCAGGACAAATTGGGCAACAAAATTAGGTATTTTATTACTTGTGAAAATAAGACCTTTTGAGCCAAAACGACATATTATTGGGAAAAATTTTATTTTTTTAATCCACAGCCCAATTCAAATAAGTTCTGTGAAAAACTGTGGGGTCTAAATGGTCACAACACCCATAAATTAATTCCTTTAGGGGTGTAGTTTCCAAAATGGGGTCACTTCTGCTGGGTTTCCATTGCTTTGATACCTCTGGGGCTCTGCAAATGCGACATGGCACCCGATAAGTAATCCAGAAAAATCTGGACTCCAAATAACACATGCTTGTAGCGCTTGTAATGCCAGAGTAGGGAGACAGACAGGTGAGTCCTAATCTACCCGCCACTCAGTTCCTGCCTACTTGCACGACCCGTCCTAGGCCACCGCGTAAAACTGGGCGACGGTCCCTACGCTCAATATGTGCACGACAGACAAATAGACAAGGGTACACAATAGCTATGGGAAATGGGGCAGTTGCCCACGGCAACACCGTGAGCAACAAGAGTAGTGAATGAGCCAAATCAAACCAGGAGTGTACGAGGTACCAAACGCAGAGCAGGAGCGTAGTCAGTAAAGCCAGGGTCGATATGAAGCAGAGGTCAATAGTACTAGCAGGAGCACCAGAGCCAGGAAACCAGACTGAATCACAGACAAAGGAGGAGCAGGAAATGAAGGTATAAATAGACAGAGGGCGGGAGCTAGCTCCGTCTGGCCAGGCTGTGATAGGTTCTCCCACTCCTCAGCCTCCCAGCCTGAGTGGTAGCAGATCGAGTCACTCTAACAGACCTAGGCACAGATGCAGGCTGATTAACCACGGGCGTCGACAAAGAAGCTGTGTCAGGCAAATCCATTACACACTATCAGAATTTGCATGCGTTTCCCTATGTCCCTTCTGGGATCCAGAGTCATCCTTCTGTAAACATATACATCCCCAAGTTGTCTGTAAACCTCCTGCAAATATGTGGATCGGTCCATAACGACCACACGTCCTTTATCATCAGGTCTAATAACTAGTTCATAGTTATGGACCAAATCGTCAAGGGCCCTTTTCTCACCAAGCGTTAAATTGTGTTGTGTCCGCATTCTTAAACCGGTTAGACATTAATTTATATATATTTCTCAACATTTACGGGTACAGGAACAGGAAACAGGGCACGGGTAACAACTGTAACGGGAAACACTAAGGGACCATTTGCAAGACAGACTGGGATATACGAACAATGCTCAGGCAAGGATCAGAAGGTCTGGGGCCTTCTTATAGGCCAGGAAATCATGGCAGTTGATGATGATGACGATTTCCTTTGTGCGATGATGACGATTTCCTTTTAAGACCGGGAACGAGCGTGCGCGCGCACCCTACGGGACACAGGAGAATGGAGCGGAAGTGAGCGCTGGCATCTCCTAGGAAGGAGATGGGGACCAGCGCTCACGGATCCATGGTTGCGGGCCTCGGGAGGTGAGTAAACCCGACAGCCCGCGGCCATGGATGCTACAGTAGTCCCCCTCTTCTTGGGGCCAGAGTGAGAGTGGAACTTTTTAATAAGAGCAGGAGCACTGAGGTTCTCTTCTGGCTCCCAGGACCTCTCCTCAGGACCAAACCCTCTCCAGTCCACCAAATAGAAAGTCCTTCCTCCTACCCTTTTGCAGTCCAGGATGTCCTTTATCTCGAATACATCAGAAGGACCGCTGGGAGCAACTGTGGAACTAGAAGTCTTGCTGTAGCGGTTCAGGACCACTGGTTTCAGGAGGGACACATGGAAGGAGTTGGGGATTCTGAGGGTAGGAGGCAGCCGCAGCTTATAGGAGAGAGGGTTGATTTGTTGCCTTGATTTGTTGCCTTTCGCTTCATGCGATCTACTGCCAGCAAAATAGAGGACCGGGTCTGTTGCCAGATTTGCAGGAAGTCCCCATATGCAGAGTCAGCAGCGGGTACTTGAGATGTGGTCGACACTGGAAGAGGGACTCTAGCATGTTAACAGTATACAATGTGAAATGGAGTGGAAGTGGTGGACTCACTTGTGTGGTTGTTGTATGAGAACTCGGCCCAGGGAAGAAGTTGTACCCAGTTATCGTGCTGTGAAGAGATGAAGTGGCGGAGATAATTCTCCATGATCTGGTTGATCCTCTCAACTTTCCCATTTGACTGGGGGTGATAGGCTGAGAAAAAGTCCAAACTCACATCCAGGAGTTTACAGAGGGCTCTCCAGAATTTTGAGGTAAACTGAACCCCCCGGTCGGACACAATGTGAAGAGGCAAGCCATGCAAGCGAAAGATGTGTTGAATAAAAAGACTCGCCAGTCTGGGAGCAGAAGGTAGACCGGTCAGCGGGATAAAATGTGCCATCTTAGAGAACCGGTCCACCACCACCCAGACGGTGTTGCATCCTGCTGAGGGAGGAAGGTCTGACAAAGTCCATCGCAATGTGCTGCCAGGGGGCCGGCTTGGAGTGAGTAACTTTGTTAGAAGCACACACCGTGCAAGAAGAGACAAAGTCCAGAACATCTTTAGGTAGCGTGGGCCACCAGAAGTGACGAGCAATCAGGTCTCGGGTTTCACGGTACACCAGCGTGCCCAGCTAGTTTAAGTACTGTGTCCCCAGCGGAGAATTATTCTCCTGTCTGCCAACCGAACAAATGTCCTCCCCGGAGGGATGTCTCTAATCTGCAGAGGATTAGCAGTGACAATGCAGGACGGGTCTATGATAGTCTGAAGGGACTCCACCGTGTCTTCCATCTCAAACGATCTGGACAGGGCATCAGCCCTCATATTCTTGTCAGCGGGACGGTAGTGGAGCAGAAATTGGAAACGGGTGAAAAAACAGCAACCACCTGGCTTGACGAGGATTCAGTCTTTGAGCGGACTGAAGGTAGGTAAGGTTCTTGTGGTCGGTGTAGATCAAGATGGGGTGAGCTGCAGCTTCTAGAAGATGTCTCCACTCTTCCAGAGCCAATTTGATGGCCAGTAGCCCCCGATCTCCAATAGAGTAATTGCGCTCAGCAGAAGAAAAGAGTCTTTGAGTAGTAGCCACATACTACTGCCTTTCCTTTGGAGCTCCTCTGGAACAGAAATGCACCTGCACCAACAGAGGAAGCGTCAACCTCCAATGAGAACTGTCGAGATACGTCAGGGTGATGGAGGAACAAAGCTGAAGTGAAGGCTTTCTTGAGGCTAATGATTGCGGACTTTGCCTCTGGAGTCCATACCTTGGCGTTGACACCCTTCTTGGTAAGGGTAGATATGGGAGCGATCAGAGATGAAAACTCTGGTAAACTGCTGGTAGAAATTGGCGAATCCCAGGAACCGTTGCATGGCCCTTAGGCCCTGAGGACGTGGCCACTCCAGGACAGACTTTAGTTTCTCAGGGTCCATCTTAAGACCTTGACTCGAGATGACGTAGCCCAGGAAGGGCAAAGACTTCTTTTCAAAGACGCACTTCTCCAACTTGGCATATAAGCGATTCTCTCTTAGTCGCACAAGAACTTGACAGACATGCCTCCAATGGGTCATCGAATCTGGGGAGAAAATCAAAATATCATCGAGATAAACTACAAACACACAAATATAGAGGAGATCTCGGAAAATATAATTGAAGAATTCCTGAAATACTGCGGGAGCGTTACACAGTCTGAAGGGCATCACTAGCTATTCGTAGTGCCCATCACGGGTGTTAAATGCCATCTTCCATTCGTCACCCCGGCGAATCCGGATTAGGTCATAAGCCCCCCGCAGATCAAGCTTAGAAATTTTTTGTGCTCCACGTATGTGATCAAACAGCTCGGATATAAGTGGCAACGGGTATTTGTTGTTGACAGTGATCTGGTTGAGACCACGGTAGTCAATGCAGGGTTGAAGAGATCCATCTCTCTTCTTAACAAAGAAGAAGCCGGCCCCAGTCGAGGAGGAAGATTTTCGAATAAAACCCCTCTCCAAATTCTCCTTGATATAGGCTGACATAGATAAAGTCTCTGGCAATGAGAGAGGATATACTCGTCCACGGGGAAGAGAACCATTAGGAACCAGTTCAATGGGACAGTCATAATTCCGATGTGGAGGCAACGTCTCAGCCTCTCGTTTGCAGAAGACATCCGCAAAACTGGCATACTGAGATGGTAGAGTGGAGAGTGACTGAGGCAGAGGGGGCATAACAGGACGGACTTGGGTGAGGCAATGGCTATGGCATCTGGAACCCCATTGAAGAACTTCTTCAGAACTCCAATCAAGAGCCGGAGTGTGTAAGCGGAGCCATGGCAGACCCAGCAGGATAGGATTTATAGCCTTAGGTAGTACCAGGAAGGTGATCTGTTCTGAGTGAAGAGCTCCGACCCATAGTGTCAATGGCTCCGTGAGGAGCATAATCGGATCGGGCAATGGTAGACCATTCACAGAGGCAACAGCCAGAGGTCTCTCCAGACGGACTGTGGGTAGACGTAAACGATCCACTAGATCCTGCTGGATGAAATTAGCAGCCGCTCCAGAGTCAAGATAGGTGAAGGAAGGATGTGACATCTCTCCGGAGACGATGGCTACAGGAATCGATAATCGGGAAGAGGTTTTAACGTTTGGAGATGTTCCACCTAGTGTTGCCTCTCCAACCAACCCTAGGTACTGTAGTTTCCCGGTTTCTGTTGGCATTGGCGCACAAAATGACCCCTAAGGCCACAATACATACATAGTACAGAGAAGCGTCTTCACTGCTTCTCCTGTTAAGATAACCGGACTCTGTCTACCTCCATGGGTTCTTCAGGTAGCACACTAGGGAAGGCAATAGTGGTCTCTGGATCGAGGGTGCTGGTCTGTGGACCCGGCTCTCCTGTCGAACCTCTTGAGTGCGCTCTCGGATTCTCATATCAACCCGGGTGGCTCTCCAGCCTGTGATTGCCTGCAGGGGTCACATGACACCTTCTTTTTTATATATGTGTAATCTGCAGCGTTGCTGTCAACACGCAGTGGAGCCACAGAGTATTCTGGGAACAATGGCGTTTGTTGCGGAACTTGACTTTACCATTGAACTTAATGGTGAAATTCTGCAACAAATGCGCAGCGAATCGGCTGTATAAATCCGATATCCTGCATGTTTATAATCCGCACCGCAGTTTAACCCCATAATGACCAGGCCAGGTTCTGTTTTCGTTTTTCCCTCTCCGTCTTCTCGGATCTATAACTTTTGTGTTTTTCTGTCAGTGCCGTGGTGTGAGGATTAGACTCTGCGGGACGAGTTGTAGATTTTCAGGGTGTCATATAAAGTATCACATAATGTCACTGCAACTGCAAAACTTCTATGTGGGGGAAATGGGGAGAATCTGTGATTCCTCCAATGTTTTGTTTTTTTTTGTGGTAAAAACGTCCTGATAACTTTATTCTGCGGTCAATGCGGTTACGGATATACCAAGTTATTCATGATGTGCAACATTTACAGAGAAAACACAAATCATTAAAAAAAATTGTTTTTGTGTTGCCAAATTCTCAGAGCCAGAACTTTTTTTATTTTCCCATTTATGGAGTGATGTCTCCCCAGTATCCGCCATTTGTCAGGTTGTCAGGAATCAGGTCTTCATTGTCTGGAGGGGGAAGTGTCTTCATTTTACTCTTCTCACCTGAGGGATATGCCATAAATGTCTGATATATGGGGGTCCCACCTCTATGTGGAGAACGCGGGTCCTCCTGACCCGCCTGGTGAGGTGATGACTACATCCAGGTGGAGAATGAATGGAGAGGTGACCACACATGTGCACGACTCTCTCCATTCACTTGTATAGGAGGTCCAGAAACAGCTGAGCACGGCCAGAGGTGGAGCCGCATCTATCAGACATTTCTGGCATATCCTGGGGATAAATGTGCGTGTTGGGAATACCCGTTTATTCCATGTGGTGACGGCTCTGAGAAGATGTTTCTCTCAATGATCAATAAGTAAAGTACTGTATGTCACACATGTTGTTGTCCCCTGTATGGTCTCCATCGTCTCCTTCATAAAGACGTCTGTAGTACTAGATCCTCCAGTTCCTCCAGTTTTCTCATCTTCTCCTCCACAACGTTCCTTCTCCTGAATGACCCACCAAGGATGGACAGGAATGAGATGAACAGAAGAATATTAGACTTCACCTTGGAGATCATCTACCTGTTGAGCGGAGAGGTAAACTTTTCTACATTATAGAACAAGTCACACATAGGGAAGGGACAACACATAATAGGAAGTAATAGGAAGAATCCAGTTTCCTGTATAACAGCGTCCAGACCTTCCAAGTGACGTCAAGAAGCCAACAGCAGAAAAGCTGAAGATCAGCCACCAATATGGTCCGTTATGTTTCATGTCACCAATGCAGCAATAGTAATGTTGTAGAGCAATGAGAATGACAAGGAACCAGGAGGATCAGGATTACATCTATATAGAAACATAGGAGATGACGCCAGGAGGAGAGCACATGGTCCATCTAGTCCCCCCAATATTATTTCCTTTTTAGTTTTGCCCTCGTTCTATTTTCTCAATGTCTTTTTGTAGGTGAGGTCTCCAGTGTTACAGATGTGGGGTCACTAGAGCTCTATACAGCGGGGTCACAATCTCCCTCTTTCTACTGAGGGGGGAATACTGTGTTCAGTTCTCTAAGTGTCTCTCTCCATACACAGGAGTACACAATAATGAAGAAGACATCGGGTGACTGTACAACTCCTATCATCCATGAGTCAGGAGGATGGAGCAGTAGTCCCATCACAGAACCTCCCCCTCACTCCCGGATACATGAGAGGAAGATCTTAGAACTGATCTACAAGATGACTGAGCTGCTGACTGGAGAGGTGACACTGCTGGGAATGCTGGGAAATTCTACAGTAACAGCACTGGAGGTGTCTGGGTGATGACCGTATCATTGTGTGTGTCAGGTTCCTATGAGGTGTCAGGATGTCACTGTCTGTCTATTTCTCCATGGAGTAGTGGGAGTATCTAGAAGGGCACAAGGATCTGTATGAGGAGGTCATGATGGAGGACTATCGGCCGCGCACATCACAAGGTGAGAAGAGACATATATATATATATATATGTGTACAGAAATATACCAAGTCCAGCAGCACCGGTAGCGTGTGGGTGCAGGCTCTGAGGGTCTGAGAGACAGATCAAGTCCCAGATACACAGAAGTCAAAAAAGTGAGCGGCAACTCCAATAGTAAGGGTGAAAAAAGTGGGTACTTTTACTGCCCGTGCAACGTTTCAGCTCCGTTCACTGGAGCCTTTCTCAAGCAAATGACAGTGTAGGATCACACAATATAACAGGAAGCTAATCAAGCAGTGTTACAACATAATCAGTGAATCAGTCATACAGAGAAATCAATATATGACCGCATATAACATTGGTGTGTGGTAGAGAAACACAACAGTATATAAAATGACTGTATTAATAAATACTGACAAGTGTATGTACGAAAACACATAAATAGGATATGTGCAAACAGGTGTAGCGTGAGTTAAAATGATTACATCACCTCTCATTATCTCACAAGTGTTGATCGCCGAAAACGGCGTCCGGGCAGCGCAACTGCGCATGTCCGGAAGTAAGTCTATTTGGGAGTAACAGGATATAGACGGCGCATACGCCGTAGAGAAAATGAAGCCGCGGCGGCCATGATGATGAGGGGAATATATTATAGAAACCAGGAAGCGTATTGCAGGACGAAATATAAATACAAAATCGTAGTACACCTCTCGGTCATCCTGATAATAAGATGGAGGAAGTATAGATAGAAATAAGGGCGCTAGGGAAAAACGATAATGCGGATATTGGAGTTCACGGATCTTAAGCGCTTTTGACCTATTACCCCCTCTTCTCAGAGGAGGGATATGGTCCAGGATCCAAAACCTCAAATGGTTTTCTTGGTGTCCCATGTCAGTGAAATGTTTAGATACGGGTAGGTCCAACCTCTTTTTTTCTAATGGTGTATCTGTGTTGGTTAAGTCTAGTCTTGAGATCAAGTGTTGTCTCACCCACATAGAGCAATTTACAAGGGCATTGGAGACCGTAAATGACGTGGCCACTGTCACATGTAAGAAAATGTCGTATGTCGTATGTTTTGTTGGTAGTAGGGTGTGTCAAGTGAGATCCCTTGTGAATGAATTTACAGTTGACACAACTGAGGCAAGGGAAACAACCCAATTTAGGGGATGTGAAGTATGTCTGTCTACTCACCCTCTGTGGCCCCATATCGGCTTTCACAAGTTTATCTTTCAGATTGGCTGACCTACAATAGGAGAACAGAGGAGGTGTAAAGGATCTGCCAGGCACAACTTCTGTGTATACGCCCATAGGTAATCAGTCTGCACCTGAGTCTATGTCTCTGAGACTGACTCCAGCTTCCACCACTCAGGCTGGCAGGCTTAGGAGTGGGAAAGCCTATCGCAGCCTGGCCAGACAGAGCTAGCTCCCGCCCTCTGTCTATTTATACCTGCCTTTCCTGTTACTCCTTTGCTTGTGATTCTTCTCGTGTGGTTTCCTGGCCCAGCTACAGCTTCTAACTATTTGATCCTGCTCCATACTGACCCTGGCTTACTGACTACTCTCCTGCTCTGCGTTTGGTACCTCGTACACTCCTGGTTTGACTCGGCTCGTTCACCACTCTTGTTGCTCACGGTGTTGCCGTGGGCAACTGCCCCATTTCCCTTAGCTTTGTGTACCCTTGTCTGTTTGTCTCGTGCACTTACTGAGCGTAGGGACCGCCGCCCAGTTGTACCCCGTCGCCTAGGGCGGGTCGTTGCAAGTAGGCAGGGACAGAGTGGCGGGTAGATTAGGGCTCACTTGTCCGTTTCCCTACCCCTATCATTACTGGAGGTTTGGAAAATTCAGGAATATGTTGAAGACAATTGCCTAGCATGGGCCAGTGACGGCGGATAATATCGGATATCTGTCCACTCTCCTCACTGTATGTGGAGACGAATGGTATACGTTCGAGTCTAGGCTTAGGTGTTTTGGGTATAAGGAGTGTATCCTATCAAGGTGTTGTACCGTGTGGCGATGTTCATTTAGCAGACGTTGCGGATAGCCTCGTCTCTTAAATTTGTGCACCATATTGTCAATGGAGTCTTTGGCATTGTCAGTGTTACTTACAATTCTCTTCACACTCATGAGTTGGCTAGTGGGCAAACTTCTGACCATTTTCCTGGGGTGATTACTGTGGAAGTCAAGCAAGTTATTGCAGTCAGTGGGTTTCACGTATAGTGTGGTTGAAAATGTGTCCCCCTCTAGTGTGACAAGGACGTCAAGGAACTGTATCTGTATGTCAGAGTGTACCATAGTGAATTTGACAGTCTCGTCTATCTGATTCAAAAAAGCGTTAAAATCATGTAGTTCTGTCAGGTCACCTGTCCAAATTAAAAAAATGTCGTCAATGTAACGCCACCATCTGATGACATGTGTGAACAAGGTGGAGGTCTAGATCAGTGATTCCTCAAGTAAACGCATATACATATTGGCATAGGTGGGTGCCATGTTCGAGCCCATCGCAGTGCCTTGTAATTGATAAAATAAATTATTGCCAAAGAGAAAATAGTTACGTCTTAAGATCACATTCAGAAGTTGTATCAGAAATCGACGACAATCACTTGTGTATTCAGAGTTACTTAAGAAATGTTTAAAGAGGCTCTGTCACCAGAATAAAAATGCTCTATCTCCTACATCGGTTTATCGGCGCTGGAATGTAGTTACTAGCAATGTGTTTTTATCTTAAAAACAATATTTTTTTAACAAAGTTATGGCGTTTCGAACATTTATGCAAATGAGGTCCTTAATGCCCAACTGGGCGTTTTTAATTTTCAACCACGTGGGCGTATGACAAAGAGGTGTATGACGCTGGCCAATCCGCATCATACACCTCTCTGTACACCCAAGCTAGATTCACTGAGCAGCGCAGTCTCGCGCTGTGACGTCACTTCCGCCCACAGGTCCTTCATCCCTGCGTCTGAAGACAACATCTTAAAAAACGCCCAGTTGGGCATTAAGGACCTCATTTGCATAAATGTTCTAAACGCCATAACTTTGTTAAAAAAATATTGTTTTTAAGATAAAAACACATTGCTAGTAACTACATTCCAGCGCCGATAAACCGATGTAGGAGATAGAGCATTTTTATTCTGGTGACAGAGCCTCTTTAACAGTAGAAATACCTCTAGTATGATCGATGACCTTGTATAGACTGGTTACATCGAAAGACACAAGTCTCAACTGGGTACCTGAAGGAAATGTAACATCATTTAGTTTACACAGAAAGTCAGAAGTATCTCTAATGTAAGAACTGGCTTCTAATGCATATTTCCTCAGGATTTTATCCAAGAAAACAGCAATATGCCGGACACAATTGGTCTGCCAGGTGGGTTGGTCAATGATTTGTGGATCTTAGGGAGTACATAAATGACCGGGGTTCTTGGCTGGTCAATCATCAGGTATTGAGCCAAATCATCATCAATAATGCCACCTAGTAATGCCTCATTAACAATGCATTTGATTTCCTTGGAAATCTCAAACTTGGGATCATAATTGATCTGTTTATACACTTTGGGATAACTAAGCTGCCTATTGATCTCACTAAGGTACATGGGGGTGACCATAACTACCACCGCCCCACCCTTGTCAGCAGGCTTAATAGTGATGGTTGTGTCACAGGAGAGTTCTTCAAGAGCCATAAATTCACTCCTATTTAGATTAGAATGAGAAAAACCAATATCTCTAGGGGTAGATTTAAGTACCCCTAAGTCAGTTTTGACGGCCGTGATAAAGGGTATGCTAGAGGGTGGCATAGGGATATAATGGGTATGCTAGAGGGTGGCATAAAAGAACTACCTTTTGATAGGCCATATTTTTTAAGATACATCTCAGAATAAATATGTGTCTTACTTGTAGTTTGTCCAGAGAACCACCACTTCAGTTTGATGGACCTGAAAAAGCGAAACATGTCAGCCTCAATCTTAAACCAATCAACATGGGATGAAGGACAGAAAGATAAGCCTTTGTTCAAAAGGGACAGTTGAGATTCAGTAAGGGTCTTGGACGAAATGTTTACCACTATCGTTTCCTGAGGGACATCGCTCCTCTCATCACGGTCGGTTTGGATCTGTCCGTTCTTTGTGTCTGCGTGCCAACAATGTCGTCTTCCCCCTCTTCTAGTCCGCTTCCGGTTGGTGTAGGAAGGCCCGGGGTAACCCCTAAAAAAGAGGATGAATCACCGGTCTTGTTCCTATTGGCAGGACCGATTCTTTTCTTTCTTTTGTTATCTCTAGTCGTAACGCCATCTCTGTAGTCATCGTTGTTGTGCCAATTGTAAACTTGACCTTTGAGGTAATCATTGGCATCCCTGTTCCACTTATTCCTTTTGATCTCCTCCTGTTCATTTTTAATCCTAATGGTCAAGGATGTGAGATTGCAAGAAAATTTGTCATATTCATCACTAGAGATAGTGGATCTTAAAGCTGTGTCAGTGTCCCGTATATTGGTCTCAACCAAAACAATCTCCTGTTGTAAAAACTCAAGATTTAGAAGTATAATATCCAAGGCATATTTGTTAGACAATTGTCTAAACCGATTGTAGAAAAAAACATTTTGTGAAAAAAGGTTGGGTCTCAAGTTGGAACGCATACTTGGAGAATACTACAAACACAAACGGATTCCCAGAGGTATGCGTTCCAATTTGAGACCCAACCTTTTTTCAGAAAATGTTTTTTTCTACAATCGGTTTAAGAGACGAGGCTATCCGCAACGTCTGCTAAATGAACATCGCCACACGGTAAAACACCTTGATAGGGATACCCAAAACACCTAAGCCTAGACTCGAACGTATACCATTCGTCTCCACATACAGTGAGGAGAGTGGACAGATATCCGATATTATCCGCCGTCACTGGCCCATGCTAGGCAATTGTCTTCAACATATTCCTGAATTTTCCAAACCTCCTCTGTTCTCCTATTGTAGGTCAGCCAATCTGAAAGATAAACTTGTGAAAGCCGATATTTGGCCACAGAGGGTGAGTAGACAGACATACCTCACATCCCCTAAATTGGGTTGTTTCCCTTGCCTCAGTTGTGTCAACTGTAAATTCATTCACAAGGGATCTCACTTGACACACCCTACTACCAACAAGACATATGACATTTCCTTACCTGTGACAGTGACCACGTCATTTACGTTCTCCAATGCCCTTGTAAATTTCTCTATGTGGGTGAGACAACACTTGATCTCAAGACTAGACTTAACCAACACAGATACACCATTAGAAAAAAAGAGTTTGGACCTACCCGTATCTAAACATTTCACTGAGATGGGACACCAAGAAAACCATTTGAGGTTTTGGATCCTGGACCATATCCCTCCTCTGAGAAGAGGGGGTAATAGGTCAAAAGCGCTTAAAGGGAATGTGTTGCCAGAAAAACATGTTTTTTTTTAAAAAATTAAACATTTAGTGTGTGGGTGATTAAACATTGTTCAAATTTTTTTTATTTTTTTCGCGAGTCAGGAAATATTATAAATTTTTTCTAATTTATAATACTACCCATTTTTGGTCACTAGATGGAGCTAGTTCCCAAAATTGCAGCATTGCAACATTGGGTTAAAAGCCCTCGCTCTAGTGAGCTCTCAGCATCCCCCCCTCCTTTATCCTGGCTAGTGCCGGGATAAACGAGGGGTTTGAAAGGTTTAACCTCCTACACTGTGTGTCGCCATTTTTTGAGGTAACCCACAGTGTAGTAGGTTTACATACAGTAGTAAACACACACAAACACTAACATACATTGAAATCTCTTACCTGCTCCTGCCGCCGCGGCTCCCTCCGGCCCGTCCGCTCCGTTTGCTGCCGCTGTTCCATGTGCACAAGTCCGGAAGCCGCGACCGGAAGTAGTAATATTACTGTCCGGCCGCGACTTCCGGTCCACAGTAAAATGGCGCCGGACGGCGCCAATTTAGAATAGGACTGTGTGGGAACGGCGCATGCGCAGTTCCCACACAGACGCCGTACACGGCAGTCAATGGGACGGGAGCCGTTCACAGTCCCTATGGGACTGTGGCTGCCGTATTCCATGTCTGTGTGTGTCGTTAATCGACACACACAGAAATGGAACAAAAAATGGCAGCCCCCATAGGGAAGAAAAAGTGTAAAAATAAGAAACAGTAAAACACAAACACACAAATGAATATAAACGTTTTTATTAAAGCACTAACATCTTTAACATATAAAAAATTTATTTGTGATGACACTGTTCCTTTAAGATCCGCGAACTCCAATGGATCAGTAGACTTAATTCTCTCAAACTTCATGGGCTCAATGTAGACTTTGCTCTAGGTGGTTTGGTCTGAGTCCACTTCCCCTGTGATGCCTTCTGGACCCTGCTTTTGACATTTGCCTTCAGTTTTATGATTTTATGACCTCCTTTTCCCCCTTTTTTCTCCTTGTTATAATATGTTACAATGTTGACATTTATTAACACTTGTTTCTTTATTTTCAGATTAACCACATCTGTACTTTCGTCACCTCTACGATGTCTCATCGGTGTTCTTTTATTATCCTTCTCATATCTACTTTAGAGTAACTTGATGTATTTACTGTTATGTATACCTCTCTGATAAATTGGTCTCCCGATTGGAAACTCTACTGGATGCCCATTTATGTTGCATGTAGTCTCATGTCTGCCATGCCCTGGTTCCCCCTCTCTTCACAAAGATGTGTGGTCTCCCCCTTTAGGGTGCTATGTGGAGTTCCTTAAGCTGTAGAGCATGCTAACGCATGTTCTCGTCGCTGGTACCCCACATTTTTGGGGGGTGTACTGTGGTCGTCCGACGATGACCATCGGGTTCACTCCCCTCCCTTTCTAACATGTATTTGAGGCTTCCTTGGCGTTGTGCCACATGGGTTTAACGCACCCATGATACATGACTACAAATGCATACAATTTATGGGCATATCCGCATTATCGTTTTTCCCTAGCGCACTTATTTCTATCTATACTTCCTCCATCTTATTATCAGGATGACCGAGAGGTGTACTACGATTTTGTATTTATTATATGCAAAAAAATGGGACATAGAATGTAATTAAAACCACAGAAAAGGCCATACTCACAGATTACGAGGAGGGTAAAAAAAAAACCTGTTCGAAACAGGACGCAACCAGGTCAGAGAATGCTGTTGAAGGGAAGTGCCCAGGTGTGTTTAAATAATGATAGCCACTCCCACTAACCTTGAGGGGAGTGGTGTGTTGGGCATGGAAGTAAATGTGTAATAATAATAAATAAATAATAAAGTACTGTGTATAGTGCACATGTGAGGTATAGGGGACATGACTAAGTGTAGTGTGTAGAAATCAGGGCTGTGAGTGAAACAAAAAAGTGAGTGTAGTGTGTAAAACATGGAGGCATAGTGTTTGGATAGTGAGGCACAGCATATATCGCCGAATAGCAGCCTATTTATAACGCCCATACTGTAAGAGAGCGGGCTGCCCTGCATGCAGTGCCAAACATCCGCACACCAGGCTATCCCAGCATCATAAGACAGCATTCTCTGACCTGGTTGCGTCCTGTTTGGAACGGGTTTTTTTACCCACCACCTAGTCTGTGAGTATGGCCTTTTCTGTGGTTTTGATTTTGTATTTATATTTCGTCCTGCAATACGCTTCCTGGCGTCTATAATATATTCCCCTCATCATCATGGCCGTCGCGGCTTCGTTTTCTCTACGGCGCATGCGCCGTCTATATCCTGTTACTTACTTCCGGACATGCGCAGTTGCGCTACCCGGACGCCGTTTTCGGCGATCAACACTTGTGAGATAATGAGAGGTGATGTAATCATTTTAACTCATGCTACACCTGTTTGCACATATCCTATTTATGTGTTTTTGTACATACACTTGTCAGTATTTATTAATACAGTCATTTTATATACTGTTGTGTTTCTCTACCACACACCAATGTTATATGCGATGTCATATACTGATTCACTGTTTCACTGATTATGTTGTAACACTGCTTGATTAGCTTCCTGTTATATTGTGTGATCCTACACTGTGTCATTTGCTTGAGAAAGGCTCCAGTGAACAGAGCTGAAACGTTGCACGGGCAATAAAAGTACCCACTTTTTTCACCCTTACTATTGAAGTTGCTGCTAATTTTTTTGACTACTACATATATATGTGTGTGTGTGTATGTGTGTATATATATATATATATATATATACGAAAGAAATCCCACAGCACTCCGATGGTTCCAAAAAGTATGTGATTTATTCAGTCAACAGCTGCAGCTGTTGACTGAATAAATCACATACTTTTTGGAACCATCGGAGTGCTGTGGGATTTCTTTCGTTTATGTCTTATAATCCACGGATCTGGATTACCTGCATGCACCCATTACCATGTTGGAATCTGTCGCAGAGTGCTGCTTATCTCTACCTATTTATATATATATATATATATATATATATATATGTATATATATATATATATATATATATATATATGTATATATATTGGCATTACTGTGGGCACAGGCTGTACTGGCGGCCGTGTTGAAGTCTTAATATCACCTTAGATGCCTTCGTGCTGTCAGCTGCTCATAACTCTGCATTAGTGGTCACATTACATTGTACAGCGCTGGCGGCCGTTCTGGATACGGGAGCCATGGCGATCAGCAGGAAGCTCTGTCTCCTAATGCAGAGTTATGGGCAGCCGGCAGCGTGGACTATGGGCAGTCCGTGCTGTAGTTAGAAGTAAACTTGATAATACAAGTCATTTAGAAAGACAATTATCGGCACACTCTGGCAGTATAATAGTTTTCTATATAATGTCAATATAATCGGAGGTTCTCTTTAATATTACAAGTTATGGGTACTAGATTCTGGAGATGGGACGATGATCCGGGGATTTATTTTGATTTCCAGATTTGGAGTTGGGGAGGAATTTTCCCCTAATGAGACAATTGTCATCCACCTCATGGGGGGTTTTATCTTCCTCTGGATCAACACGGTCGGATTATAGGATGCACTTGATGGACTTGTGTCTTTTTTCATCCTTATTAACTATGTAACACAGAATGTATGGAGCAAAATTTACCACTAATATAAAATTCCCAAAAAACAATCTCACAATGACTTGGATAAGTAAAATCTTATTCCCACTTGTGCTATGTTCAACTTCTGTAGGCAATTATTTACTTTTTCATGAAATATTTGAATTTGTTTTTCTCATTTGACTTTAATTTTTTTTAAAAATTGGCGTTTTTTACGATACAGCTGTTCTATACACGATACAGCTGTTCTCCTCTATACACAGGAGCTGGATCATTCGCGATCAGTCAAATCCGTAGGGGCGCCCTCTGTCCAGCTGTTTTCATGTGTATCCACGACCACAGAACGTAGATACAGTTAAATACAATGGCGGAGCAGGGAGCCGTTGGCGTCCCGCCATTCACTCTGGTAAACCACAGTCTACTTTAGGCCTGCGGCTTACAAGGTGCAGGAACATCGGCACAGGTAGTGAGGACCTCAACATTGTCATTTCGGCTCTGATCAGTAAACATAGAAGTGTAGAGAGAAGTGTCTGATATATAGACAGACATACAGTAGTCATGTATTCAGTCACTGTGTATTTCCTACAGATGGATCCAGTAGGAGAAATCCACCAGAGAGATGTCCCAGTCCTCTGTATTCCCAGGACTGTCCAGAGGAAAATCACAATGTCCCAGAGAATCATCAGGTAAATGAAGCTGAGCCCTATACCAGATCTATATAGGGGGGTGTGGAGCTTTTTTGTCCTGCGGTCATAGATGTGGTCATAGATTTTGGGGGTTTCTTATGTTGATCTGTTAGATTCTTCTCACTCTCTGCTGTTTTGTACTGAATTGTTACATATGTGAAATCAGGGGGACGATCTGACTAATAATAAAGCGGAGGATGAAGAAGAAGAAGAGCGGGTGAGGGGCGATCAACCATGTAAGAGTGAAGTGGACCAGGAAATTCCAGGAGGTGTTACCACAGGTAAGTAATAATGAATTTAGAAAGTGAATTGGGAGATTTGTGAAGGTGGGGTTCCTCCTTAGTTCTACATTACAGTAACACTTCAGACAATGTGTTCTACATGTGTGTGTGTGTGTGTGTGTGTGTGTGTGTGTGTGTGTGTGTGTGTGTGTGTGTATGTATGTATATGTATATGTATGTGTGTGTATATATATATATATATATGTGTATATATGTATATGAGAGAGAGAGAGACGCAGTACTCCAGGAGTAATTTCACAAATAGATAGTGGTTTATTTAACCCATGTATAAAAATAGCTACGTTTCAGTCCTCTCAGCAGGTCCTTTGTCAAGCAATGGTGATATGTGTTAGTCAGGGTTTTATACACTCCTCTTGTGATTACATCATTAGTGATCATTACAGCAAAAACATTGAAAACATACAAGGCAATGCATTTTAAAAAACAATCAAATTGTGCATAAGTTATATACATATATTATACATATATCAATTAAAGTGCACAGTGAAAATACATCATATAAACCTTTAAAAATCGTCAATTGTCAAAGAGCTCATGAATATTCATAGGAAGGAGGAAACAGGAGCCACTTACCAATCCCGTAAGGCTGGACACATATTGGGAATAATATCCCTATCTAAAATCTAATTTGAATGCGTCTATCAGAGGCAGCAGCGCTAGCCAATAAAACCAAAGCATCGTCCGTTGTCATGGCATTCATGCTCATCAGCCAATCCTCACTTAGCGTGAACCGGTGCCTAGACAACGCTGTCCAAACATTCTATATTGTGCAAACCTCCAATAGAGACGAAAACCACGGTTTTACTTTGTTTTTTGTTTATTAAAGCCCAACGATAATTGTGACCGGGTCATTGCCATCTTGTCCACATATATCATGGCATATCAGGCAAACTCTATGAGAGCTACAGGTATATAATCCCAACCTCCGTGCGGAAACAACCATGAGCAAACATAACGGTCTACTGTATATCATATAAAGGGCATATATCAGTATATTTATAACCAAATGGGATGTCAATATGGGAGTCACAACAAATAAACAATATTATATTAACCCCTTGAGTACCCAGCTCATTTTGGCCTTGAGGACCAGACCCATTTTTTCAAATCTGACATGTTTCACATTATGTGGTAATAACTCTGGAATGCTTTTACCTTTCCAATTGATTCTGAGATTGTTTTCTCGTGACATATTGTACTTTAGGTTAGTGCAAAAATTTGGTCGATAAATTCATTGCTTATTTGTGAAAAACACCAAAATTTAGAGAAAATATGAAGAAATTATGATTTTTCCAATTTTAAATGTATCTGCTTGTAAAACAGATAGTAATACCACACAAAATAGTTACTAATTAACATTTCCCATATGTCTACTTTATGTTTGCATCGTTTTTTGAACATCCTTTTATTTTTCTAGGACGTTACAAGGCTTAGAACTTTAGCAGCAATTTCTCATATTTTTAAGAAAATTTCAAAAAGCTATTTTTTCAACGACGAGTTCAGTTCTGAAGTGGTTTTGAGTGCCCTATATATTAGAAACCCCATAAAACACCCCATTTTGAAAACTGCACCCCTCAAAGTATCCAAAACAGCATTCAGAAAGTGTTTCAACCCTTTAGGCGTTTTACAAGAATTGAAGGAAAGTAGAGCTGAAATTTTCACATTTCATTTTTTTTTTACAAAATTCATATGTAATAAAAAAAATTCTATACCACAGGAGGTTTTACCTGAGAAACACTGCTCAATATTTATTGCCCAGATTCTGCAGTTTTTAGAAATATCCCACATGTGGCCCTAGTGCGCTAATGGACTGAAACACAGGCCTCAGAAGCAAAGGAGCACCTCTTGGATTTTGGGGCCTCCTTTTTTTAGAATATATTTTAGGCACCATGTCAGGTTTGAAGAGGTCTTGTGGTGCCAAAACAGTGGAAACTCCCAAAAGTGACCCCCATTTTTTAAACTACACCCCTCATGGAATTTATCTAGGGGTATAGTTAGCATTTTGACCCCACAGGTATTTTGCTATATTTTCTGGAGTTAGTCTGTGAAAATGAAAATCTACTTTTTTTCTGGAAAAACTTAAAAATTTCTAATTTTTGCAAGAAATAAAGGAGAGAAAGCACCCCAACATTTGTAAGCAATTTCTCCCGATTACGGAAATACCCCATATGTGGTAATAAACTGCTGTTTGGACCCACAGCAGGGCTCAGAAGGGAAGGACCCCTATTTGGATTTTGGAGCTCAGATTTTACTGGAATGGTTTTCGGTGCCGTGTCACGTTTGCAACGCCCTGGAGGGACCTAAACAGTGGAATCCCCCCAAAAGTGACCCCATTTTGGAAACTATACCCCTCAAGGAATTTTTCTAGTTGTATAGTTAGCATTTTGACCCCACAGGTTTTTTGCTGAATTTATTGGAATTAGTCTGTGAAGATGAAAAGAGACCTTTTTTGGGGAAAAAAAACAATTTTCGAATTTTTATAAGGAATAAAGGAGAAAAAGCACTGAAACATTTGTAAAGCAATTTCTCCTGATTACGGTAATACCCCATATGTGGTAATAAACTGCTGTTTGGACCCACGGCAGGGCTCAGAAGGGACGGAGCACCATTTGGATTTTGCAGCTCAGATTTTGCTGAATTGGTTTCTGGGAGCCATGTCGCATTTGCAGAGTCCCTGAAGTACCAGTACAGTAGAAATTCCCCAGATGTGATCCCAATTTGGAGACTATACCCCTGAAAGAATTAAATTAGAGGTGTAGTGAGCATTTTGAGCCCTCAGGTGTTTTATATATTTTCTTAGAATTGGTCCGTGAAAATGAAAAACATTTTTTTTCCAATAACCTGTAGATTTAGCTCAGAATTTTTCATTTCCACAAGGAATACAGGAGAAAAGACACCCCAAAATGTGTTACACAATTTCTCCTGAGTACGGAAATACCCCATATGTGGTTGTAAACGGCTATTTGGACATACGGCAAGGGTCTAAACGGAAAAAGTGCAATTTCGTTTTTGGAGTGGAGATTTTACAAAATTTGTTTTTGACACCATGTTGCATTGCGCTGAGGTACCAGTACAGTGAAAACTCCCGAGAAGTGATCCCATTTAGGAAACTACACCCCTCAAGGAATTCATCTAGAAGTGTAGGGAGCATTTTGACCCCCAAAGGTTTTGCAGAAATTAGTGCACAGTGGATGTTGCAGATTGAAAATTGACATTTTCCACAGATATGCTATTTCAGTGCCCAATGTGTTGGGCCCAGCTTGTACCACTGGAGACATACGCCCCATAAATTGTTAAGCGGTTGAGGTGAGGAGACCAAAAAACAGAAATTCTTTCGCTATTTTTTTTATAATTTTTTACCGGCGTTCTCTGTGCAGTATAAACAACATGTTTACTTTATTCTGCGGTTTGATACGATTATGGCAATACCAAATTTATATAGTTTTTATGTTTTACTACTTTTACAAAATAAAAACACTTTTTTCTAAATAAAATGTCACCATGTCCTGAGAGCCATAACTTTTTTATTTTTTTGTCGACGAAGCTTTGTGAGGGCTTGTTTTTTGCATGACACGCTGTAGTTTTTATTGGTACCATGTTTAGCTACGCGCAACTTTTTGATCACTTTTTATTCCATTTTTTTTTAAACAACGTGACCAAAAAAGGAAATTCTGCCATTGTTTTTTATGGTATTTTTTTTACGGTGTTCACCGTGCGGGATAAATAATATACTTTTTTAGGTCAGGCCAATACGAACGCGGCGATACCTATAACTTTTATTTATTTATCTAAAACTTTTTTTTTACTTTTTTTCACATTTTCTTTTACACATACTAGGGGACTGGAAGATCTGATCTTCTGATCCCCTGTACAAAACACTGCACTACTTCTGTATATACTTGTGTAGTGCAGTGTATTGTAACTGTCACTTTACAACTGACAGTTGAGCCTATTACGTCCTGCCTTGGGCAGGACCTAATAGGCTCCCGTACCTGGCAACCAGGAACCCGTTGCTAGGCTTCCTGGTTGCCATTGCAACCATCAGAACTCCGCGATTTTTCGCGGGGGGGGGGCAATGGGGTGCAGAGGGAGCCCCCTCCCTCTGTATCAATCACTTAAATGCCGCTGTCGCTCTTGACAGCGGCATTTAAGTGGTTAAACTACAGCGATCGGAGAGGACAGTGATCGCTGTAGTTGCAGTGATATGTCGGCTGTATATTACAGCCGACATCCGATGAAGATGGAGCGAGCACAGCTCCTGTGCCCGCTTCATCCTCAGGGCGTTACTATACGCCCATTTTCGGGAAGGGGTTAATAAAAATAGTGTTTTGTTCTTTTTTACATCGCTTTCTCTGATCTCCTCACGGATCTCACAGAAATGAGGAGATCAGAGAAAGTGACAGGAGCTTTCTCCTGTAGACGACGTCACAGACGGCTTTAATTGGTCAGTCTTCAGAAACTGACCAATCACAGCAATCGCCGGCATTGGGGACTGCTAATTGGTCCCCAGGCCGGTAGCAGAGACGGTTAGCTGTCAATGACAGCTGCCGCCGCTGTTATATCACTATGTGATTTCACATAGTGACAGTTTATTCCTTCTCCGCAATAGTACGGCGAAGGTACGCTGTAATAAGCTGCCAGCGACGTACTATTGCGGCGAAGGTATGCAAGGGGTTAAAGAGCAAAGCCGCTGCTGTCAACGGTAGACACCCCAAAAAAATTTTGGAATTCAAAGACAGTTGTTATTATATATAAGAAAAGTGTATTGTCCAATTATCTTGAATGGTGGGTGGCTCATCCTGTATTCACTCATATTCAGATTCTATATCAAGAGATGATAAAGTATTAAAAGTGATTATCAATCATATCACATCCTATACAAGAGAAAGAAGTATCAGAATTCAGAGGAGAATACTTGCAAGCTAACCCAATTTCAATGTATAAATCCTAAAGTATATAATTTAAACATATGTCTGGATATTTGGAAATCCACATTGAGTCCCTTGGTTCTCAATGTGTCCAAATTAAAAATCCATTGTAGCTCGCGTTTTTTCAACACCATGAGTCGATCACCACCTTGTTTCGGTATTGGAACATGGTCTAAGATCATAAATCGTAAATCACGTTCATTATGACCTTTTTCCACAAAATGTTTTGAGACAGGCAAGTCAAGTCTGCCCTTTCGAATTGTATACCTATGATTATTGAGGCGTGCTTTCATATCACACATGGTTTCACCCATGTATAATAAATTGCATAGGCACCAAATGACATAAACTACCCAATCAGTATTACAAGTTAAAAAATGTCTAATTTTATATTTTTGTTTGGTATGGGAATGTATAAACTCCTCTCCTTTCTTCATTAAAGAGCAATTGATACATCCCAAACATGGGAAACTGCCCATCTTAGGAGGCTATAAGAATGTCTGTCGATTTTTTACAATGGTAGATTTCATGTCAGTTTTTACCAGTCTATCTTTCAGATTGGTTGGATGTCTATATGACATGAGGGGACTTACAAAAAACCCAGGAACCGTGTAGTTTCTGGCAATAGTTTTCAACTTCAGATGAGCCCACCAGACTCAGCACTTCACCTTCATGCATCTGACTGTCACAATGCGGGGTGTGGACCCACTGGGCAGTACCGCGGAGCGGAGCAGCAGCTGGCCAAACAGGTAAAGTACAGAGTCAATAGTTCAGAGAGGATACCTGAGGCAACGTAGACAGTAGAAAGGCAGGCATAATTGGGACCAGGCAGCAGGTAGTCGTCAGCTGTGGTTTAGCGAAACGGGCATGGAACGTAGTCCAATCAGCAACAACTCCGCACTAGAACAGGGTAGCACGGAAACAGGATACAGGAACAGGGTACACTGGGAAACTGGAAGACAATAGGAGACCATTTAGCACAACAAACTTCGGGTAACAAACAACGCTCTGGCAAAGAGCAAGAGGGCAATGCCCCTTTTATAGCCCAGAGCATCCTGGGCTAGATTGCAGACTTCCTACAATATGCGCGCATTGGCCCTTTAAGAGCGGGCGCGCCCTCCGGAGACAGTCTCGTAATCCGGAAGTGAGTGCCGGCGCCTCATGGGAGGACGGCGCTGCATACAAGTCAGGAGTCCGTGGCCACGGCCGTCGATGGGTAAGTCAAAACGACGGGCCTTGGCCATAAACGTTACAGTATTCCCCCCTCTTACGCCCCCTCTTCTTGGGACCAGAGCGGGAGAGAAACCTTCTCATGAGGACAGGGGCATCGATCTTCTCCTCTGGCTCCCAAGACCTCTCTTCTGGGCCGAACCCCTTCCAATCCACTAAATAAAATGTCCTTCCTCCCACCTTCTTGGTTGCCAAAATCTCCCTCACTTCAAAATTCCCAGATGAGCCGCCAGGGACCACTGCGGAACTAGGAGTCCTGGAGTAGCGGTTCAGGATCACAGGCTTCAGAAAGGAAACATGGAAAGAACTAGGGATCTTGAGGGTAGGAGACAGCCGCAGCTTGTAAGATACCGGGTTGATCTGTCGGAGGATTTCGAAGGGTCCGAGGAACCTAGGAGCAAACTTGCACGACGGCACCCTCAGACGGATATTCCTTGAAGACAACCAGACTTTAGTCCCTGGAAGAAACTGCGGAGGATCCCGTCTTCTTGTATCTGCTTTTCTCTTTATGCGGGCCACCGCCAGCAGGATAGAAGATCGGGTTTGTTGCCATATCTGTAGGAATCCCTGAAAGTCGAGTCAGCCGCAGGCACCTGGGACATAGAGACAAGAAGAGGTATACGAGCATGTTGGCCGTAGACGATGAAGAACGGGCTGGAGGTGATGGACTCACTAGTGTGGTTATTATAAGAGAACTCTGCCCACAGAAGCAACTGCACTCAGTCATCATGTTATCTGGAAACAAAGTGACGCAGATAGTTCTCCATAATCTGGTTAATCCTCTCGACTTGCCCATTGGACTGTGGATGATAGGCCAAAGAGAAGTCCAACTTTACACCGAGGAGATCGCAGAGTGCTCTCCAAAACTTCGAGGTGAACTGGACCCCTCGGTCCGAGACAATATGCAGAGGCAAGCCGTGCAGACGGAAAATGTGTTGTATGAAGAGGTCAGCCAGTCGAGCAGCAGAAGGCAGGCCAGTCAAGGGAACTAAATGAGCCATCTTAGAAAATCGGTCCACCACCACCCAGATTACACTGCAACCCGCAGAAGGAGGAAGGTCTGTGACAAAGTCCATTGCGACATGGTGCCAGGGAGCAACGGGCACAGGCAGTGCTTGGAGCAGACCAGCAGGTCTGGAGTGGGCGACTTTATTTGCTGCGCACACCGTGCATGAGGAGACAAAGTCCATAATGTCTTTGGGTAGTGTGGGCCACCAGAACTGACGGGTGATTAGATATTGGGTCTTACGAGCACCTGTGTGTCCAGCCAGCTTAGAACAGTGACCCCAGCGAAGAATTCTTCCTCTGTCTGGCAGACGCACAAAAGTTCTTCCCGGAGGAATGTCTTTAACTTGCAGGGGATTCACAGAGAAGATGCAGGACGGATCAATAATATTCTGTGGGGACTCCACAGTGTCTTCAGTTTCAAAAGACCTAGACAAGGCGTCCGCCCTCACATTCTTGTCGGCAGGTCGGTAGTGGAGTTCGAACCGGAACCGAGCAAAGAACAATGACCACCTGGCTTGACGAGGATTCAACCGGTGGGCCGTCTGTAAGTTCTTGTGATCCGTGAAGACCAGGATAGGATGAACAGCGCCCTCCAGAAGATGTCTCCGCTCCTGCAGAGCTAGTTTGATGGCCAGTAACTTCCGATCCCCAATCGAGTAGTTGCGCTCTGCGGAGGAAAACAGCTTGGAATAGTAGCCACATACCACAGCCTTGCCTTTCAAACCTCTCTGGAACAGGAGTGCACCAGCACCGACAGAGGAAGCGTCCACCTCTAATGAAAACTGTGGGGATATATCAGGGTGGTGAAGAATAGAGGCTGACGTGAAGTCTTTCTTTAAGGATTCAAATGCGGCTTCAGCCTCCGGAGTCCACATTTTGGCATTCATACCTTTCTTAGTGAGGGTGGAGATAGGAGCAGTCAAAGTTGAGAAGTTGGGAATGAACATCCGGTAGAAGTTGGCGAATCCCAGAAAGCGTTGTATGGCCCTTAAGCCTTGGGGGCGTGGCCCCTCCAGGATCGCCTTTACCTTCTGGGGGTCCATCTTGAGGCCCTGATAGATGATATAGCCCAGGAAGGATAGAGACTACTTCTTCTCAAACACACACTACTCCAGCTTGGCATAAAGGCGATTCTCCCTTAGGCGAAGCAACACCTGGCGGACATGACTTTGATGAGTTACTGGATCTGGGGGAAAAATCAAAATGTCATCGAGATACACCACAACACAAACATAAAGGAGATCATGAAAACTGTCATTGACAAATTCTTGAAACACTGCGGGGGCATTACACAGGCCGAAGGGCATAACTAGATATTCATAGTGACCATCACGCGTAATAAAAGCAGTCTTCTACTCGTCACCTCGACGAATCTGAATCAAATTGTAGGCCCCCCGCAGGTCAAGTTTAGAAAAAAAAATTGCCCCCCCCCCCCCGTATGCGATCAAACAGTTCAGAGATCAAAGGCAAAGGATACCTGTTCTTCACAGTGATCTGATTCAGACCTCGGTAGTCAATGCAAGGTCGTAGCGATCCATCTTTCTTCTTGACAAACAAGAACCCCGTTCCGGCCGGGGATGAGGATTTACGAATGAAGCCCTCTCTAGATTCTCCTCAATGTAGGCCGACATAGACTAGGTCTCTGGCAAGGAGAGAGGGTACACTCTACCGCGAGGAGGGGAAGACTCAGGAACCGGGTCGATCGGACAATCATATGCCCGGTGTGGCGGCAAGGTCTCAGCCTCCTTTTTATTGAAGACATCGGAGAACATGGTGAAACAAGAAGGCAAGGCTGCTAGTGACTGAGGTGGAGAAGGCTGTGGTGACTGGAAATGGCCCAGACAGCGGTCTTGGCACTTCGGACCCCACTGGAGAGCCTCTCCAGTGTTCCAATCCAGGACTGGGGCGTGCAGACGTAGCCAAGGCAAATCCAGCAGTATGGGATTGACGGCCTTGGACAGAACAAACAGGGAGATGAGCTCAGCATGAAGAACTCCTACTTGAAGTCTCAACGGCTTGGTTACAGACACAACTGGGTCAGGCAATGGCAGTCCATCCACCGAGGCAACGATCAATGGCCTTTCTAGCAGGACCGTAGGCAACTGAAGAAGGTCCACCAGGTCCTTGCAGATGAAATTGGCAGCAGAGCCAGAGTCCAGGTAGGCAAAAACCGGATGGTACCTCTCGCCAGCAATGATGATTACGGGAATGAATAGTTTGGAAGAGAGTTCGCGATTAGATGCAGTGACGCCCAGGGTTGTCTCTCCAACTAAACCTAGGCGCTGGGGTTTTTTGGCTTCTGCGGGCACAGACGTACGACCTGGCCATTGAGGCCGCAATATAAGCAGAGTCCAGAGGTGTGCCTGCGCTGTTTCTCCTGAACCAACAATTTTAGCCGGTCCACTTGCATCGGAACCTCGGGCAAAGCAATAAACGCCGGCAAGAGGGGTTGCTGGAAGTTGGGCGCCAGTCTAGGAAACCTTCTTTCCTGACGAACTTCATGAGATCTCTCCCTCAGCCTTATGTATACCCGAGTGGCGAGCAGAATCAAGTCATCCAAGGCAGGTGGCAGATCACGAGCGGCCAGTTCGTCCTTAATCTCGGATGACAGACCATGCCAATAGGATGCCACCAAGGCCTCATTGTACCAGGATAGCTCTCCTGCCAGGGTCCGGAACTGGATGGCATATTCGCCCACAGAGGTGTCCTCTTGGCGAAGGTTGAAGATGGCTGAGGCTGCCGATGAGACTCGCCCTGTTTCCTCTAAAACAGTGCGAAATAACCGCACAAATCCTTGAAAGTCTTGGGTCTCGGAACCATGACATTCCCAGATAGGGTTAGCGCACACCAGGGCCTTACCGGCAAGTAGAGACATGATGAATGCGATCTTGGTTCCATCTGACGGAAATGCTCGGGCGTGCAGGGTAAAATGAATATAGAATTGGTTCAGGAACCCCTGACACGTACTGGCGGCTCCATAGAATCGAGAGGGCAATGGCAGCGAGAACCGAGGATCCAAGCCAGAACTGCCGGGAGGTGTAGCAGGAGGATCGACCTGAGGATTTTGCATAGGGACAGGAAGAGAAGCAACTAGCGTCCCTAGTTGCTGTGCCATAGCTGTAACTGCCACAAGGAGTTGATCTTGTCTAGATCGGAGATCCAGCAGGTCCGCCTGCATAGCTTGGGAGGGTGCCAAGAATTTTGAATTGACCAGCGGAGTCTATGGCCAGAGCGTACTGTCACGATGCGGGGTGTCGACTGGGCCGTAACGCGTAGCGGACCGGCAGCTGGCCAAACAGTTAAAGTACAGAGTCAATAGTTCAGAGAGGATACCTGAGGCAACGTAGACAGTAGAAAGGCAGGCACAATTGGGACCAGGCAGAGGGTAGACGTCAGCTGTGGTGTAGAGAAACAGGCGTGGAACGTAGTCCAATCTGGCAACAACTCAGCACGGCACTAAAACAGGGTAGCCCGGAAACCGGATACAGGAACAGGGTACACTGGGAGACTGGAAGACACTAGGAGACCATTTAGCACGACAAACTACGGGTAACAAACAACGCTCTGGCAAAGAGCAAGAGGGCCCGGAGCATCCTGGCTTAGATTGCAGACTTCCTGCAATATGCGTGCACTAGCCCTTTAAGAACGTGCGCGCTCCCTCCGGAGACAGTCTCGTCATCCGGAAGTGAGTGCCGGCGCCTCACGGGAGGACGACGCTGCACACAAGTCATGAGTCCATGGCCACGGCCATCAAGGGGTAAGTCAGAACGACGGGCCGTGGCCATAGACGTTACATTGACACATAACACGCTCCCCTGCCCAAGTCAGTTAGTCTTTTAATTAGACCAGGAGCCCCACCTGGACTCTGCCAGACAGGGAGAAATCCTGGAGTGACCATTTTTCTTACACTACATCCACTCCAAAATCCAGGTTATTTTTAAACAATCTGTTTGGTAATCTACAGTGCCATTTGCTCTGGGGTTTATACCACTGAGAGTAGCAGTCTTAGTGGCACGTACCTGCAACTTGCCCATTAACGGCTTACGATAGATAGATAGATAGATAGATAGATAGATAGATAGATAGATAGATAGATAGATAGATATACACAGGATCCAGCATTGACAATTGGTGATGGACACAGCTTCCCTCCTCCCCCTTACTGCACAATGACCTCTGCAGAGAAAAAAAAATAAAAAAAATCTACAATCAAAAAATAAAACCGATTACAAAAAAGAATTTCTTTCATTATCTGATTTTAACCCCTTCCTGACATCCGCCGTGTATATATATATATATATATATATATATATACGACGTACGCCGGGTTGGGGAGTATAGAGCGGGCTCACGGGCAAAGCCCGCTCCATAGACCGAGTGTGTCGGCTGTGTGTTACAGCCGAAACTTCCGGGTAACGAGCGGTATGCCACTCGTTTAACCCATTAAATGCTGCAGTGAATAGCGACTGCAGCATTTAAATGATTAAAAACCGGTGGGGCAGCCCCCTTCAACATTGCAACGTGCCCCTGCGGCGATATTGAGGGGTGCCGTTGGTTGGCATGGCAGCCTGGGAGCCTCATGAAGGCCCCCAGGTCCGCCATCTTTGTACTCCTATGAAGCCCTGCCTCCAGCAGGGCTTCATATTAGACTGTCAGAATCACGATATGCTGCAATACATTAGTATTGCAGTATATCGTGCAAACGATCACTGGTTAAAGTCCCCTAGGGGGACAAGTAAAAAACAGTAAAATAAAAAATTAAAGATTCAAAAAACCCCACTTCTCCCATTTTCCCTCAAGCTCAATGTAAAAAAAAAATAAAAAGCTAACATAACTGGTATCGACACGTCCGTAAAAGTCTGAACTATTACAATATATCATTATGTAGTCCGCACGGTCAATGCCGTAAAAATTAAAAACATCAGAATTGCTGTTTTTTGGTCACTTCATCTCCCACAAAAAATGAAATAAAAAGTGATTAAAAAGTCTCATGTTTCCCAAAATGGACCAATATAAACTTCAGCTCACCCCGCAAAAAATAAGCCCTCATGCCGCTGAATATGACGACAAAGCTTAAATTTGATTTATAACAGTTTTTTCCTTGTAAAAGTAGTAAAACATAAAAAAACTATATCAATTTGGTATCGCTGTAATCGTATTGACCCGCAGATTAAAGTTAACTGCCGTTTTTATTGCACGTTGAACGGCGAAAAAACAAAACCACCCAAAAGATTGAGGAATCAGTTCTTTTCCTATTCCGCCCCACATATAGTTTTTTTTCCTCGTTTCCCACTACATTATATGGTACAAATAATGGTGCTGTGAAAATCTACTCCCGCAAAAAACAAGCCTTCATATGGTAATATTGATGGAAAAATAAAAAAGTTACGACTTTTACAAGTGAAAAATGACTGCGGCGGGAAGGGGTTAATTAATTAGTAAAAAAAAAAAAAAAAGCTATTTAGCTGTGTTTGTTGTGTTCATCATGCGGTTTAAATAACGTGTTCGGGTCATTACGATCGTGGCAAGAGATAGATATATATATATATATATATATATATATATATAAACTACCATTCAAAAGTTTGGGGTCACCCAGACAATTTTGTGTTTTCCATGAAAACTCAGACTTGTATTTATCAAATGAGTTGCAAAATGACTAGAAAATATAGTCAAGACATTGACAAGGTTAGAAATAATGATTTTTATTTCAAATAATAATTTTCTCCTTCAAACTTTGCTTTCGTCAAAGAATGCTCCATTTGCAGCAATTGCAGCATTGCAGACCTTTGGCATTCTAGTTGTTAATTTGCTGAGGTAATCGGGAGAAATTTTACCCCATGCTTCCAGATGCCCCTCCCACAAGTTGGATTGGCTTGATGGGCACTTCTTGCGGTCAAGCTGCTCCCACAACAGCTCTATGGGGTTGAGATCTGATGACTGCGCTGGCCACTCCATTATAGATAGAATACCAGCTGCCTGCTTCTTCCATAAATAGTTCTTGCATAATTTGGAGGTGTGCTTTGGGTCATTGTCCTGTTGTAGGATGAAATTGGCTCCAATCAACCGCTGTCCACATTTGGCGTTGCAAAATGGAGTGATAGCCTTCCTTATTCAAAATCCCTTTTGCCTTGTACAGATCTCCCACTTTACCAGCACCAAAGCAACCCCAGACCATCACATTACCTCCACCATGCTTGACAGATGGCGTCAGGCACTCTTCCAGCATCTTTTTAGTTGTTCTGCGTCTCACAAATGTTCTTCTGTGTGATCCAAACACCTCAAACTTCGATGCATCTGTCCATAACACTTTTTTCCAATCTTCCTCTGTCCAATGTCTGTGTGCTTTTGCCCATATTAATCTTTTCCTTTTATTAGCCAGTCTCAGATATGGCTTTTTCTTTGCCACTCTGCCCTGAAGGCCAGCATCCCAGAGTCGCCTCTTCACTATAGACGTTGACACTGGCGTTTTGCGGGTACTATTTAATGAAGCTGCCAGTTGAGGACCTGTGAGGCGTCTATTTCTCAAACTAGAGACTCTAATGTACTTGTCTTGTTGCTCAGTTGTGCAGCAGGGCCTCCCACTTCTCTTTCTACTCTGGTTAAAGCCTGTTTGTGCTGTCCTCTGAAGGGAGTAGTACATACCGTTGTAGGAAATCTTCAGTTTCTTGGCAATTTCTCGCATGGAATAGCCTTCATTTCTAAGAACAAGAATAGACTGTCGAGTTTCACATGAAAGCTCTCTTTTTCTAGCCATTTTGAGAGTTTAATCGAACCCACAAATGTAATGCTTCAGATTCTCAACTAGCTCAAAGGAAGGTCAGTTTTATATCTCCTCTAAACACCAAAACTGTTTACAGCGGTGCTAACATAATTGCACAAGGGTTTTCAAGTTTTTTCTAATCATCCATTAGCCTTCTAACACAGTTAGCAAACACAATGTACCATTAGAACACTGGAGTCATGGTTGCTGGAAATGGGCCTCTATACACCTATGTAGATATTGCATTAAAAACCAGACGTTTGCAGCTAGAATAGTCATTTAGCACATTAACAATGTATAGAGTGTATTTCTGATTAATTTAATGTTATCTTCATTGAAAAAAACTGTTCTTTTCTTTTAAAAATAAGGAAATTTCTAAGTGACCCTAAACTTTTGAACGGTAGTATATATGTGTGTATTTTTTTCAACTTGTACAAAATAAAACCTATTTTTATCTGAAAAATTGTTTTATTTTATTCTTACTCTGATTTTTTTAATGTTTTTAATAAACTTTAACTTTATATTTTTTTAGTCCCAGTAGGGGACTTCACGATCCGATCTGCTGATCGCTGTTATAATGCTTTGTAATACTGAGTATTCACGGCCTAATAGGAATATAGTCATGGCAGGCCTGTGGGCTTTTCTTAGGCCATCTGCTGCTATGGTCACCCATCGACGGCCCTTTTACTCATTTCCAGATCATTGAATGCTGACGGAGGGAGCCATCTCATGTCACACCACTTAAGTGCTGCAGTCGCTAATGACCGTTACAGCCAAGGTCCCGCAGTGATCGCACGGGCACATCTTCTTCATTGGACATTCGTCTTCTAGCCCTGACACTGTAAGGCTGATGGTTTTAGACTGACAACTCATGGCCTATGAAATGTCCCATGTAGTAATGCCTGTCATACCTTCGGTTTGTCTTAACCCCTTCCCTATGCAATTATTTCTCCATTTTTCATTTTCGTTTTTGCCTCTCTACCTTCCAAAAGCCATAACCTTTTTTTTATTTTTCCACCGATCTAGACAGATGAGGGCTTGTTTATTGCGGAACGAGTTGTAGTTTTCATGGCACCATGTATTGTTACAAATAATGAACTGGGGAAAAAATTATATTTTTTCGTATGTTTTACCACTTTTATAAAGAAATTGGCCTCTATTCTATGCACATCACTCATTGAGCGATGTGTACGTGAGTACAGAGAAGTGGTGAAAACCACTTTTGTCTTCTCTCCAGGGTCCCTGTCTCTGGCGGCCGGGCAATTGACATTCAGCTGCCCAATCGCTCAGGCAGCGAGCTCAAACCTGCACTGTATATATACAGTGGGCAGTCCTCCACCGGTTGAGCATCATTTCGGGAGTCGATCGAAATGAAAAACACATACATTTTGGTGATTGCCTTTGTACTTTGTCATTTATTTGGTTCTACCATTACAAATCCCCTAATATTAACAGCTGAGAAGAAGTCTATGGAGAGGTGAGGGGGAAGCAGAGAGAGGAGACATAGGCTGCTGGTAAGTGTTATATGTCAAACCAGAGCTGGATTTTACACTGCACTGCTCCTTACAGCTTTATGATGTGCTCCATGCTGCTGCAGCCTTTAAGGGTGTGCTACAGCGAGATAGTGGACCAGAATGGCTTTCTGCTCTGTGTGTGATGTGTATAGAAGACATGATAGCAGTTCGGCTCCACCCACTACCTCAGGGAAAACTGAGAATTAAACGGGTTGTCCAGGAATACATTTTATTTCTACTTCAACTTAATGTGACATATATAATTAACTTCCTAATATAATGTCTGTTTATAGCTTGTAGCGTTACTTCTAATATGCGGTCATGTGACCGCACTCAGAATAAATTTTTCACTTCCTCTGATGTTCCCTGTCTTTGCTCAGCCAGCACTTCCAGCAGAGCAGAGGCACAGCGCATCATCAACTAGGTTTACAGGGAGTGGGACCAGAGGCAGAGCTCTGAAGAGATCCTAAAACATCCGTCCAGCCCACTGCCTGTAAAACCTAGTTGATGACGCGACGTGGCTCTGCTTTGCCGGAAGTGCTGGCTGAGCAAAGACAGGGAATGTCGTCTCTGCTAGTACACGCCCTCTCCTACTCTCTGTCGGAGTTCCTGCACTGCCTACCCGTCTCCTCTCATCGCCCATGCCCCCTCCTCCTTTCGTCTTCCGCTTCTGATACCGGTCCCTTTCACTTTATGTAATGACTGGGTCACGCGTTGCCCGAACCCCACAGCCCCAATGAAATATGCAGTTATTACAGGGTTTATATAAATACAGGGATGAAGGGGGTAATATAAATACAGTGATGTTGGGGTTTATTCACAGGGATGATGGGGTTATATACAGGCATGTTGGGACTCATCATCCCGGTGTATAACCCTCATCAACGCTGTATAGTACCCCAATTATCCCTGTATATAACCGCCTTCATCCCTGTATAGGATGTTGGGGGTAATACACAGGGATAATGGGGTAATACGCAGGGATGATGGGGGTTCTATACAGGGATGATGAGGTAATACACAGGGATGATGGGGGTTATATACAGGGATAATGGGGTAATACACAGGGAGTGGCACTGTCTATTGCGGGAATCTCAAAGCACCTAATGTCACTGTCCATATATGGACAGTGACGTCAAGAGCTTTCCCAAGACAGGAGTCCACCTGCCAGAGCTTTTGCCGGAGACTCCATTGGGGAGAGAGCCGGCAGACAGTAAAGTGCAGCACTGCTTCAGTGTGTGCAGCGCTGTACTTCTATTCCCCCTAACAGTGATCAAACACATGGTTGTTTGATGAAGGGGGAGAGGTGACGGCACTTGTGGAGAGAGCCGGTAGACAGGAAAGGGCAGCGCTACTCACACTGAAGCAACACTGCACATATTAAACCCCGTTCCAGGCTGTCAACGTTTATAGACGACACAACTGCGTGGGGCTTTGGCAGTTGGAAAGTATGTAGCCGCATGGCTGTCGTAAAGAAGTTGTATGTCTAATTAGTATGAAAGGACCAAATTTGTTGGTAGAGGGCAGACAAGGTTCTTCTTTTTTAATTCTATTAATTTAAGCATTATGTAATAAAAGTAGAGGACTGGGTGTAGACCAGAATCCTGGACTTTGTCATCAATATATTTTAAGGTTTTATACAAAGCGTTTTAAGACTTGAATCACACACACAGTTTTTAGGGCAGGTTTTTGAGCTGAAACCAGCAGTAGATTTAAAAGGTATGACTTAACTTCTCCTTCCTGCTTGATCCACTTCTGGCTTTGGTTTAAAACACTGCACGTGTGTTTCCAGCCTAATATGAATGGGATAAATTTGTCAACTTTTGTTTTGAAACAAAATCACAAAATAAATTTTTAATCCTAACAGAAAATCCCAGTAAGAAGTCTGAGGGAAACTTCATGGTATCGATAAATTATAAAATAGAAGATGAAGAAATCTTGCAGCAGTCTTCAGGACAAAACCTCATTACCCTTAATGTACATCCAGGACTTCACAGTAAAGATCTATCATATTCCTCTAATCATGAGGAACCTTCTCCTGACCAATCACAGATTGTTACCACAAGTGTAGCTCAGAAAGGGGGTAAAAGGTTTCATTGTGGTCAACAGTTCACAAAAATCCCAGGTATTTTTACAAACAGAAGAATTCATACAGAGGAGAAGCCGTATTCATGTTCAGAATGTGGAAAATATTTTTTGGCAAACTCATATCTTGTTAGACACAAGATAATTCACACAGGAGAAAAGACATATTCATGTTCAGAATGTGGGAAATGTTTCACACAAAAATCAAATCTTGTTAAACATGAGAGAATACACACAGGAGAGAAGTCATATTCATGTTCAGAATGTGGGAAATGTTTTGCAGCTAAATCAAGTCTTGTTATACATGAGAGAAGTCACACAGGAGAGAAGCCCTATTCATGTTCAGAATGTGGGAAATGTTTTACAGATAATTCAAGTCTTGTTAGACATGAGAGCATTCACAGAGGAGAGAAACTATATTCATGTTCAGAATGTGGGAAATGTTTTACAGATAAATCAAATCTTGTTACACATGAGAGAATTCACACAGGTGAGAAGCCATATTCATGTTCAGAATGTGGAAAATGTTTTAAAACTAAATCAAATCTTGTTATACATGAGAGAAGTCACACAGGAGAGAAGCCATATTCATGTTCAGAATGTGGGAAATGTTACACAGATTATTCAAGTGTTGTTAGACATGAGAGAATTCACACAGGAGATAAACCATAATTATGTTCAGAATGTGGGAAATGTTTTACACAAAAATCAGATCTTGTTACACATGAGAGAAATCACACAGGAGAGAAACCGTATTCATGTTCAGAATGTGGGAAATGTTTAACTACTAAAGGAGAGCTTAGGGCTCATTAGAGAAGTCACACAGGGGAGAAGCTATTTTGATGTTTTTTATATGGAAGATGTTTTACAGAGATATCAAAATTTGGAACTCAGAAAATTCACATATGGAAGAAACCATATTCTCGTATAGAATATGGGAAATGTTATAATAGCAAAATAAAAAAAATTAAGTAAGTTACTTATTTTTATTGTTTTTTTTGGGAGTTTTTTTGTGTATTTTTTTTTTCTTCCACAATGTGGGAAATATTAAAAATTAAATAATAATTTGACATGTCTTCCTATGTGTCTTCAAATTGCTAAGCATTGTCCAGCTTCCATTTTTGAAGAGATTGTAAAAATGGTAGCGGGCAGAAGCTATAGGACACCCCAAATAGCTAAGTACTTGTCCACACATAACGGAATTGCTGCAGAAAATTTCTGTAGCAATTCCGTTGAAAGCATTCTGCTGCCAAAAAAATGCACCATTTCCTGCGTTTTTTACTGCAGAAAATGCTGCATATTTTTCTACGTTTTTCACAATGGTGAGAGATGGTGACATCACCTCTGAAAAACACAGCAATTCAGTTCGAAAAATACGCCCTGCAGGTCAAGTTCTGCTCTGAATTTTTACGCAGCGTGCGGATGAGATTTTTTAAATCTCACCCACTTTGGTGCTATTGAAATCTGCTGCGTTTTTTTCCGTCTGCAGTTCCGGATGGAAAATACGCAGCTATTCTGCTACATGTGGACAAACCCTAGGAATGATGAAAATGAAGAGGGAGAACCTGTGGTGCATGACTTTTCTGATGACAGTTTTTACGCAAGCGTTTTTAAAAAAACATGTGTAACTAAAGAAGTGTTGAGTCAATTCTTTGGTACGTAAAACACGCCAAATGTTGCCATAGTCAATGTGAGTCCTAATTATGTGCAAAACAACTTGCAAAAAGCGTACACAAAATGTGTAAAAAAAACACGTGAAAAAAGCGTCAAACACTTGATTAAGCTTCCCATTTACATCAATAGACTCTGGGGAAAAAAGAAAAAAAACACGGCGCCACATAGTGCAAAGTAAATGTTGGTAGAAAATGTGGTTAATGAGGAGTATTGAAAAATAAAATAACATTTTTTTATTAATGTACTTGATTAAAAATCCAATGTTAAATAACCGTGAAGTGCAGATGTCCCCTATTTGTGCACTACGGACTATTAGGTCCAAGTATGTCAAGAGCCTGTTACGTGAGGAAACCTATACTACTGGTGAGCAATGTAAAGGTGCCCTAGTCCCTTATTGACTGTGCAGAAATCTGGAGACTATCTATTCAACTCCTATCTATTAATTAGACTTCATAGGTGCTAAGTTAAACCCTGTTGTGCTAATGTATTCACTGAATCTAGAAATCGATGCTCTGACACTAGTAATATAAAGTAAGAAATGAACGTGCAACTGGTGCCTAGTATGCAGCCAAGTCTCTTTACTGGGCTGTATATCAAAGCCCAGCAGTGGAGAGGCCCCACTTGGTAGTGGTGGAATGCATTTTATGCAGCAGTGTTGTCCGTGTTCAGACACACAGGGAACCTCGCGACAAACACCAACGAGCTCACCGCTCACACTGCGAGCCAATATGTTATGTAGTGAATACAGAGGACAGGAAACAGAGTGGTAAGTATTATTCTGGATGCCGTCAACCATGCTCCACGGAACCAGGGTCTGCGGTGATCATGGAGAACGGTGAGTGCATTCGCCAGTGAGTTTAAGTAACTCACATACACGGCTGTAAGGTAAAGTTGCTGTGAATGATATAAGCACAAAAGTGTGTCACGGACAAATTAGAAGTGTTTCCTCTCTTTGATATGACCTGTGAATTTTTCTATTGCTTTTTGCAATGTGGTCTCTTTCCTCTCATAATCAGAGTTGCTGGAGAATTTTTGTGCAGATGTAATGCCCTCCTTTAATTTCTGTGTACTCCTAGCCAGACAATTTTTTTCTTCCTCTAGTAATATTCCCATGAGACTTAGAGAAGATTCCATGGACTCTTTTTCCCACTTTTTTAGAAGTTCAACTGATCTAACCCTTAATGCCGGGATCAGGGATATTCTCAGGCCTCGGAACAATTTTGTTTTTAATATAGGTTTCTAAAGTCTGTATTTCCCACCATAATCTGATATGATCTTTATATATTTTAGTAAGTTGACGAAAAAAAGCAGTGATGCTTCAATTCTGAGTTTGAGATGCAAACTCATTTTCAGAGAACACCTTCATTCCATCTATCTGTGTTGATATCCCCTGTGATAAATCCTGCCATCCCCAATTTTGAAAATTAATTTGAAAATAGTCACTGTACACACTGATAATATATTCCATTCAGTTAAATTCTAAAGTCACCGCCTGAAAAGAACGATTAAACATATTTTTATTGTTTCAATTCTAAAATTGGCTCTTGAAGCCCAAAGTAACAAATACAGGCACAAGCAAGTGGTCAGAGATTTGAGAAATGTCTATGGGTGATAGGATGTGAATCCACTCAGACCACCATCTTTCCTTACGTAATAACAAAAACACTGAAACCACTTGCTGCAGAGGAATCCTACACGTTTCAGTATCACAAATTTTAGTGATACGTCATCAGGGATTATGTATTGATGCCGGTTAGCACTATTTTCGTGCTGATTCAACCTCCCGGCGTGTGCACGACTCTAGTATAATAGCCGCACACGCGCTGGCGAGATGCCGGCCATATAAAGGTTTCAGCCCTCCTCTGTTCACGTCATCTTGGCCAATCCGAAATCGACACGTCACTTCTGACTTCCCGGATGGCGGCAAGCCTCAGTTTTATCAGCCAATAGAAAGAAACCATACAACGAAGCGTTCCTAGTAACCCTGGGGATCTCAAAGCGGCTTTGTAGACATGATGCAATAAACACAGTAGATAAGTATTGCAGAAACTCAGCAGAATCCATATCACTGCAGTTTCATGATCCCATAAGTTAACAAATAATGGGGACAGCTGAGTGGAGCATAATTCGTTCCAAATAGAGCATACAGAACATGTATCATATCCTATGAGGTACATATATTAATTATAATCCCCTGCATCTAAGATGAGTGACGTCACTCTAAAGTGGACTGACATTGGATGTCTTAGTCCCCCATTAGGAGAACATATCTGTTAGAAGAATTTTCCATACTTATCAAAAACGATTCAAGTTTTCACCTCAATAAGAGCTTCATTTTATTCCTGCGGCAAGGAGACAAGATCAGCAGTTGTCTGTCTTCATTACAGAAACTCTGGCTTATATAGGCTTTAACCACAACCAGGTGACATTTTGCACATGACAGTGAATATCTTACACAAAATACTAGTCTAATGCAGTTTTGCTTCATATAGCATATTTTGACACTTACAACTGAAACTGGGATAAAGTTGAACTTCCCTAAATTCTATCTGACTTTATTGAGAAATTTCAACTGTCCCAAATTTGTGAGCAAAACATATTTAACACTTTAACAGCTAAAACATTTCCTGAGAAGCTCTGCATAGCTCAGTGTATATTTCATGAAGTAAGAATAAATTTATAATAAAACTTTCCTAACATTCCCCCCTGTTATAGATATATCAAGAAATGTTCTGTTAGATATCCAGGACAGGTACTCTTCTTTTGAATCTCTTGGCACATTGTCTTTGTCACTGAGGTCTCAATTTAACCTTTGGATCAATCCTCTTATGCAGGGTATCGCACAACATCCACAAACAGTTAATATACTGGCAAAGGTCATGAGTACAGAAGTTACCAGGCAAGCCCATTTTACAAACTACCCCTCGATCCATGAGGTGAAGATGTCATTTATTCTGGAGTTTTGCGCAAGCCCTTGGGACAGGGAATTGAGTCCTTCCAATGCCTTGGTAATACTGCCATCAGGAGCTGTATTATTGGGAATAAAAGTACAACAGAAGATAGAAACATTTTGCAGACACCCCCTTTTTCTGCTAGTAACATCCAGGGCCATTCTATTTCACCACGTCATTAAAGATATAGGTCCCAACTGATCTGCAATGCCCTTTATTGCATCTCTGGTATAATTAACAAATCTCTGTTGATTGTGATAAATATAATTAATCCAGTCGACCTTCTTATTTATCGTAGACCACCAGAAAAGTACAGACTTGAAGCCTGATGCAATCAGATTTTGGGCTTAAGCTCAATTGGCACCCCACAGGGTACTCCTATTTCATCTATGTATATTCTATGGTCAAAGGAACCTCCAGGGATAGATCACGTATAGCGATTCAGATAGTCTCCAGTGCTTTTTCTCATTCTCTGAAACTCAGGGACTGAAAACAAGTGGAATGGCACCAGAAGCTGAACCAGAGTACAGACTCCCTGCCACTTGGCCTTCCTGTCTCCACATAGCCATCAGAGATCAGTCCTTGCCCTTGTCTGGTTGGTAAACTAATTAGAGGAGTAATTACCATTATCGGTCACAAAACTCTTCAGTGAGGTTCCCTACTTTCTTACCTTGCCCATACCTCAGAAAGCAGGTGTATTTGCCTTGGTAATCAACTACTAAGGGAGGGGTTTCATCTCTCCCCACAGGTGGGTACAATAAAAAGAATGTCTTATATAATTTATCACCTGGATTATATGATGCATTATATAAAGATAGCACTCATTGCAGACCTTGTGGGTTCTCCTTATCTGATAGCCTGAAAGGTATAGTAGCCAGATGTGGCCTAGCTTTTGCACAAGCGATACAGTTAATTCTATGATTTTTGATTGCAGTGTATCTCATCCAGGCTAACCATTCATGTTTATCACTGTAACCTGTTTCTAATGTCAATTTATCTTCATAAATTAAGTTGGCCAGATAGACTATAGAGGGTAGGTCTATCTTCGGAACTAAAAAAATTTAAATTGCATCCTTTTTCTTAACTTCAATTTTAAAAAAATGCCCTATAGGTCAGTACCTGAAACAACAGTTCCTATAGCATATAGTCCCTTATCCTTTATATTAAGATATTTACATAGATAGTACAAATCTATTTATCTGAATATGCTAGTTTATAAGCTATGTTTCTATCCTTGCATTGATCTATAACACAGAGCAGAAATCTATTTCATATGTTGCAGTCTTACCTTCAGTGAAATTAAAATATTTAACTCTCCAAGCGAAGTCTTTAAAGAATCATCCGACCCTTTTTCCCAGGGAACCCATACCTTAGGTTGACACACCTTGGACCCCCATAGGATGCCTAGAATAACTAATAACATTTTTCCCTGTCTCCTCCCAGGCTCTGGATGTTTTCTTCATTGAAGTTTGAGACCAGTCACTTTTAATAAATGACCAGCCTTTGTAATCCGTATTTTGTGGCCTAGAAGGATAGTTGCAATTCCCTAACTATCTTACAGTGTGATAAGTGTATCCAAGAGGTACGTTCGACTATCTGTACGGCCGTAGGTGTGGTAAGCAGTACCTGATATGGTCTTTATCAATGAAAACAACATCCAATTTCCTGGCTTCACAGGTTCAGGTACAGGGTCACCTGGAATACAATTAGAGATAGAAACGTCCTTGTTGTTAGCATTTTTGCCATATACTCAGCAAGTGTAAAATCAAACCCTTCATCCATCCTAGAGAATGGATTTAACTGTGATGACCTCCTATTTATCTGGGAGGGGGATGTATCTGCCATACCTAAATTTCTTGCGTTTCTAAATGATAATGACCTCAATCTCAGATTTACTCACTCTTATAACAACACTACCATCAATTTTCTTGATATAAAATTTACATCTACTGCAGGTTCCTATATTGACTCAGAAATTTTTCACAAACCCATTTCGGGAAACACTATACTGCATGCCACTAGTTGTCATCCAAAACATACCATCATGGCAATACCAGTAGGTGAATTAACACATGCCAAAAGGAACTGCAGCACAGAGATTGGTTATCTTAAAGAAGAATCTGAGGCATGTCATAGACTAAAAGCCAGAGGATATAAAAACTGGACATTAGATAGGGCTAAAAAAAATAGTCAGTACCAAAACTAGAGATTCCCTCCTGGTTACCGACAAAAATACGACATTTTCTAAGTTGGATACAATGAATTCCAACATGCCAACTTTAGTATTACAATTCAGTAATCAGTTCAATTTAATAAAAAACATGGTTCTAAAATATATCCCCCTTTTGTTTGAAGATTCTAAACTAGAACAGGTTTTGCAAAATGGTTGTAGAGTTGTATCTCGGAGGGCAACCACCCTAGGCAACATGCTGTCTCCTTCACTTCTAGTATGTAACAATCCCAAACCTACTTGGTTAACACAGAAGGGTTATTTTAAATGTGGAACACATCCTTGCAAAACATGCAACATATCCAAAATTACAAAACAATTTTCTAATTCTATGGAGAATATTAACTTCCCAATCAAATAATACTTTAATTGCAATAGTACTAACGTGGTCTATATCATCGAATGCACCACATGCAATTTAATATATGTGGGATGCACGACAAGAAAATTTAAAATACGCATCCTAGAACACTTAGGTTATATAAGAAATCCCAACATAACCAATATCTCCAATGCCGCCAGACATTTCTTATCTTGCCATAACAGATGTATAAATTCCTTCCGTACATATGCAATAGAAAAAACTAGAGGAACAATGAGAGGAGGGCATCTTAAACACCTTCTCCTGACCCGAGAGGCTTTCTGGATATATAATCTTCAGACACGTTTTCCTGCAGGTTTAAACCTCAAAAAAGAGCTTATGTTTCATTATTAAACACATTATATTATCATTAAACGCTGCATAGCCCAAGTAGTTTCCAACCAAAGATATCCAAAACTACAAAGTTCCAAACATCAAGCTAGACAAAACAACAACTTTTTTCTACACTTGACCATGCGTATAATAACCATAAGCATGTATAAAACAAATTGAATGGACATTCTATATTTTTCCTAGTTACTATGTATACTAATAACGGTTATAAATATGTATAAATAACAATTATCGGATGTACATATTTCCAGTTACAATGGTTAAAGCATAGAATATGAAATATATTACGGTCTAGAGAATTGATAGAAGAACCACACAATTACAGGACATAATTAATATATTATTGGGTCCATATTCCCTTTGGGGCATTTCATTATCAATCTTCAAACACAACCAGATGGTTAATGGCGCTCATCTATACTTTTCGGTGCATACTTATAGTTATCCTTGCATTTTATCATCTGTTTATATTTACACTTGCAAATACTTAATTTCTTATTTTTTTACATTGTCAAAATACCCGGGATATCCAGTTTAAGTGAAACCTTAATAAATCAAAAAATTAAAGACAAATAAAATAGCAGATTTCTACTCACCGTTCACACTGAGCGTTTCTTAGACTGTTTTTTTTTTTTGTTTTTTTTTGCCAATTGAGGTCCAGCTGTGTCCTCTGGTGTTCCCAAGAGTGGAGTCTCCTGGTATAAGTGTTGACAACATTCAATTAAAAATTATAATAAGAGAGAAAATTTCTATATGGACAGTTATTGCAAGTATTATATTTATACACTTAAATACCCCTTCAGTTTTTATACATATAGTATCAGCACCAAAACCATGGGGATTCTTGGGTGTTGTATTCACCTATATCCGGAGTTTGTTCCACCATACTATCCCCCCCCAAAAAATTTTTTGGGGCTTTTAAACCATATTTACAAAAAGGGAGATACATTGGCCAGATATTCCAACTCAAGTAGAATCGTGCATGTCCCGACTTTCCAAATAGAATACAAGTATATTAAGGCTGGGTTCACATGTGGCGGAATTGCACTTGAATTCCGCTGCGGACACTCCGCAGCGTTAATCCGCAGCGGAGCCGTTTCTCCATTGACTTCCACTTTAATTTAGAAGTGTTCGTTTAGACGTTGAGTAAAATTCCGCTGCGGAGCATAGGCTGCGGAGCGGAATTTGGTGTCCGCAGCATGCTCTGTCTGTTGCGGAGCAGTGGCGGACTCATGGCGGAATTTCTCCATTGACTTCAATGGAGATTCTAAATTCCGCAATGAAGTCCGCAGCTGTCATGCACATGTTATGTGTGCTGCGGATGCGTCTTGCTTTTTTGCCATGACATTTCTTCATTCTGGCTGGACCCATGTATTTCTAGGTCTACAGCCAGACTGAGGAAGTCAATGGGGCTCCCGTAATTACGGGAGCGTTGCTAGGAGACGTCAGTAAATAGTCACTGTCCAGGGTGCTGAAAGAGTTAAGCGATCGGCAGTAACTGTTTCTGCACCCTGGACAGTGACTACGATCTCAATATACAGCAACCTGTAAAAAAAATTGAAGTTCATACTTACCGAGAACTCCCTGCTTCTGTCTCCAGTCCGGCCTCCCAGGATGACGTTTCAGTCTAAGTGACGGCTGCAGCCAATCACAGGCCAATAACAGGCTGCAGCGGTCACATGGACTGCCGCGTCATCCAGGGAGGTCGGGCTGGATGCCGAAGGAGGGACGCGTCACCAAGACAACGGCCGGTAAGTATGAATTTCTTTGACTTTCACAAGGGAAAGTGCTGTCCCTTCTCTCTATCCTGCACTGATAGGGAGAAGGGAAGTACTTTTACCGCAGTCCGCAGCAGGTAGTCCGCATCAATTTACTGCACATTTTGTGCAGATCCGCAGCAGAATCTGCAACGCAGATTCTGTGCGGCATTGATGCGGACAGTTGCGGAGGAAATCCGCCACGTGTGGTCATGCCCTAATGGAAGAAATATAATTCCCATATCTCATATATATGTTTGAGAATTCTTGGTTTTAAGTACGTTCGTTCATACTAGTAGGGAGTTTTTCTCCCCCTTTTTTTATTTTAAACACTCGCCAATGCAATTCTGTGTCTAAATACTACTTACATACAGATTTTCCGCTGTATTTATCTTTATCTACATTTGTTTCAGATTTATTTGGATTTATATTATGAGATCATGATTTGCATACATTTTTTTATCTTTATTTTGTCTGTTGTATATCTTGAATGTTTTACTTGTGTCTGCCCTTATATGCTGTGTCTTTGCTTTGCCGGATGATTGCTTCTATATGCAGCATTAGGTATTAATTGCAAATACAATTATTATCGTATTAAACATGGCCCAATAAGCACGGTTCAATAACTAAAAATATACTAATAAGGTTTTATCCCTGTATCAACTAATAAGTGGATTATCAATAACCTGAGCCGATTCACTGTGCAGCCAAAGGTGGTTGCACAGTGTAACGAAAACACTCTCCGCCCATACTTACCACATCAGCTAATGATTCCACCTGCAGAATTAATTACCAATTAATGCTAGCCAATTCCGATCCTTGTTCAATCACCACCTTTGCATATTAAGCAGACACAGCACTAGGGACATTCACATTTTTTTGCCATGACTAAGAGCAACATGTTTGCTCGAAACGCGTATGCTAAGGCTATACAGCCCACTACCACATACACTTTGAGACTGCGTCTCCATGTGTTTTTTAAATTGTTTTTGCAATAAAATTGGGAATATATTTCCTTTTTAAAATCAACACAGCGCTGGATTTTTCTCTCCTTTTCCTAACTGTGGTATTACATATGGTCTACCCATTTGGTGAATACATCAATAATCACTAAGCAATAATTCTTCCCTTTGAGTTTCGCATGAGAACTAAGGTAAAAAATAACTATTTTTAATAACATACGAAATCAGCATTAATATACTTGTCTTAAAGGAACAATGTCTTTCTTATTCACTACATAAGAACAAGATGGGGTCTCCAGACAAGATGGCTGCTACACAAAATTAATTAATTGAAACATTATTTTAATCACTTTCATTTTTCCCACCTTTTGTTTATTTGAGGACATTTTGTACCCAAGCCAGGTACTTAAAATAGGGCTTATCGCACTTACAGACTTTATTTTCTTAGCTTGATCTACGGTCATACTTGTCCTGCATAATGCCAAAAAGGTCTATACAGTGGCAACAAGTTGGGCCGACTACTTATCAAATGCCCCCTTGGGCAGCATTCAAAACATCAAACACATAATTTGTAACAGTGTCCAATCTGTGGACACTTTCTCTATATTATGAGCATTCTTTACTGCTAAACCTACTAATATTGTCAATAATCCAAACTTATCCTACATATTGGTCATAATTGTCGCACTGTCACTTACTGTCCTAATGGGACTTTTACCCCTGCAGATATAACAGGTCGTGGGCAGCATCTTTCTCAAACCTAAAGACACCCAGGTAACATAACCTCCGGGCTCTCATTGCTGCCATGTGCTTCTTACTTATGCGTGACAACAACCAGTGACCTTCACCTCATAACTCCACATAAAATACCTCAAGTTTTTATTCACATTACCGTGGCATGTTTACATACATTATAATTATAAACCTCAGACAATATAAACAATAGGGTCTCAACTAATAAAATAATACTATCACCAATCTCATGCTATCACCCTCAGGTTTGGGTCTCATCAGTTCATTGACAAGTCCTGTACATCAAACAAACACCTTTATATAAGAAAAACGTCTCTCTGGACAGGGCAGATAGAAATGTGTAGTTACTGGGTACATTTTATTTGCACTTGGTACACTTTTCAGCAGGATTTGTACCTTGATCTGAGCTGCTTATCTGTAACATCTTCTACTCACAAAAATATTCACAGATACCATATTTTTATCTGACTAGTGTCTCAAACCAAATGTTTTCTTACCTACTCTGAGATTCAAATTAACACCCTTATACATGTTCCAAATATCTTAGGAAGCTAAAAACAACTTCAATTAAATCCTTACAAATGTGTTAGTATGGATATTGTGGACTTGGAAACCGTCCTCTTTTTGGTCTTACATTCCCCTGTGGATTATGTTTGGCGCATGTTAAAGAAGTTAAACAATTTTTTTTAGAGTAGTTGGTAAAATCATATGCCGTGAACACTTTAGATATGATTTCTACCATCCCCCCTGTTGAGACATGGCTTGTCCGATGGCTCAATATAACTGCACATCTGAATAAGTTGCTGGGTAGAATGTATTTGTTCTTACAAGATCCATCTACAAACAGTATGAGATCACTATTTGGTAGTGGAGTATATTTAAGATCTGATCTTGGTAATACTTTCTGCTATGAAGGATATGCGATCATGTGGTTCACCATCCTCAGCAGTAGGCATCAAGGTCGGAAAATGTAAAGTGGTATATCTTTCTATCATAAATAACACTAATGTAACGGAAGCTCTCATAGCTTATGTGGTGGCTACAACTGATTCAACACAGGGAGGTAAGGCTCAAGCTACTGGGTTGAGTTTTGATGAGTAGTAAGCTAGAGGTCTATCCTTTCCTCCATACTCCTGTGTTAGCACTGAAGTCATGTATCCATTTATACAATCTACAGTTTGGATAAAGTTTTTTTATTTTCAATAATCAAGTAGTCCAAGCACTGAAGATCCTACAAGAACCTGTTTTATCTGAAAAAAAAAATGCCTCTTTATTAATCAAAGACATCAATGGTCCCGTAATAGCTGCATAATTGGCTATCCAACTTCTGCAGAAGTTAGTCATACCCAAAAAGGACATAATTTGTCTTTTTGTCAGAGGTTTCAGTTCTTGGAGTATTGCTGACTTTTTTCCTTCATACAGATGTTTACCTTCTTGGGTAATATGGTGTATGGAATGCCTGTGTGATGCCGAGGCTAGTAAGTATATGCCCTATTACTTTTCCTATAAAGTGGGTTCCTCTGTCACTCTCAATTACTTCAGGACCCCATATCGACACAATACTTTTAGCTAGGTTTTTGGTTACTGGCCATGCCACAGGCCAATTTGAAAACATGTCAGTACATACGAGGACATATTCATATACACTTACCTGGGAAGCTGTATGTAGTCCACCTGCAGTCACTGGAAGGGGTAATCATGGCGAGGCATGTGCTTACTGGGTGTTTTTGTCATTTTACCGGGGTTGTGTCTGACGCATGTCATGCAACCCTCTACATGTCGAGCAGCTGTGTTCTGAAATCCAGGGGAAAACCAGTGTTGTATTGGTTTTCCTGCTGCAGTCAGAAAGCCTCTTGCTTGCCATATTGTGTCATAATCGTGTGCGACTCCAAAGGCGTACCTTGAGTCTGTATAGATGTTCACCCTTTTACCTGTGCCCAACTTACATGCTTCTGCGAGTACCAGGAGTTCTGCCTCTTGGGCAGAGCTGCTGGAGGGCAGTGACTTTTTCAGCACTGTCTTACCTTCCTGGACTACTGCATACCCGGTGGTGAAATGTCCCGTCTGCTCATTCCAGTATCTGGATCCGTCTACAAAATACTGAACATCTTAGTTAGTCAAAGGTACATCAGTGACACCTGGTAACCCTTGGGCTTCAAGTTGCATTAAACTGTGACAATCATGTTCCATATCAAACAAGTCATTGTCATTTGCAAATTCGTACATTAAGGAAACTGCTATATTTATAACTTTAAAACCTGATTTTACTCAGCTAACTTTAATTACTTAAAAAGTCAGTCTATTTACACAATCTTGTACTTTAGTTCAATGTTCTAGGACTTTTTACACTAATTTTACATATAATAACAATAATTTGAAATTCAATTAATTCAGTATCAACATATATTGACACATTCTTCTATAGTTCCGCTTTTCCGTTCATTTTAACATTCTGTCAGAACCTTCTACCTTGTTCCCTTTTCTGAAATTCTTCCAACCGTTGTCTTACACAATCAAAACCACACTTTTAAATTTCCTTCACTAAATTATAACATTCAATTACACTCAAATTCCCTTTAAATCCAAATTTGCCACACCCTTATCATCATCATTTTACATTCACCACATCTAATTTGTGCATATACTTAACATCCCCTTCTAAAGGAATTTTTATTTACTTTTTAACACAAACCACATCCTGAAACTTTTCCTTTTGAAAGGAAATCTAATTTAGCAATTTCAGTATATGTCTCAGGTTCCTCTCTATTTAATGGACACCTAAATTAAGCATCTTCTAGGGATATATATGGTTTGCCTACTTCTAGGTCCATTAATAATGTACCAATAATTTTTTCTCTAGAGTAGGATTCTTATGTATATTTAATCTAAACACTTTTAATGTGGAAAAATTTGATTAACTTCGTATCCTTTATCAATTATTTTGACTATTCCCCAACCCTCAGTGTAAATAGCCAACATTAATCCAAACATAGACTCAGGATAAGACATTCAAAACAGTCTAGTGGGCCTTTGTCCTTTTCTAATATTTTTAAATATCTTAATCATCACAAATATAGTACATAATAAAAGACCAACCAAAATTAATGAGAAGCCTTCGGGACAATAGACGTTAATCCACCTTTTTTGCTACGTGACAATTTGGCTTACTAATGTTCATTTATCCCTTTATTCTATTATTTGATCTTGGTTCTATGATATGACTCTAATCTGATCTCATTCAAGGAGCCTTGTAGAATTTTGATGGTCAGTTGGGAATGTTGAATAACAGTGCTCAATCTACCTTAGAAATAAGGCCGCTTACCAAAACGTTATTCTCCCTGGACTGTAGTACCCGCTGCACTCTAGACGCCTAGAGCCGCTTACTTAAACACAGTCCCAAGACAGTAATGTCGCTCTCCCAATGTGACCACGACGAGAAAATGTGAGACTGTCTCAACTCTCACTTTTGCCACATATAGACAAGACACATGATTAATGATTAACAAACAAACAAATTCGATATGAATAACAAAACCTACTATCATATTCTATATTTCTGTATACCTCGTATATCTTGACCACAAGGTAATTTCACCAAAGTCACAGTGTACATACAAAACAACGCTCACAAGTATTATGCTGATCAGTCATATACTTAATGTTCCTGGGTGTTTTAACAGTATTTTTCCTACTGATTTGTCCTTGTAACAATTTTACAAAGGACCATTCCTAATTGGACTCCCTTATACACATAGGATTTTATTTATTTAACCCTCATACATTCAATCTTCACAGTCAAGGAGTCTCATATATGTTTAATCTATAACAATCATTTCTTTCAACTGCACCAAAGAAATACCATATTTTTCGGACTATAAGACGCACCTGACCATAAGACACACCCTGGTTTTAGACAACAGAAAATAGGAAAAAAATAATTTGTTAAAAAAATAATTTATGTTCTGTTTCACCACATTCTGAGAGCCAAAACTTTTTTTATATTTTTTTTTATCGATTGAGCGGTATGAGGGTTTATTTTGTTGCGGGATAAAATTATTTTATTTTTTACATTGTGCTTGGGGAAAAATGGGAAAATTGTTTGTTTTTTTACACATTTTATTAGTTCCCCTAGGGGACTTGAACCAGCGGCCACTTGGTTGCATGTGGAGTTACTGAAACAGCATAACTACGCTGTTTCCCTAACTCCTATAGTAGTGAATGGCAGTTATAGAAGCAGCGTAGCATGCGAGCTATGCTGTTTCTGTAACTACTGTTCAGTTCTATGGGAGTTACGGAAACAGCGTAGCTCAGCGAGTTATGCTGTTTCAGTAACTCCACATGTAATTAAGTGGCCAGGAGAGCACAGAAAGCTAGAATGGGGTTTAGGGGGCTCTGTTCTAGAGATAGGTGCAGGTACCAGAGATGGGACCTGCATCTATCTGACATTTATGACATATCCTGTGGATGTCACAAATATCCTTCATAGAAAAACCCCTATATATGCCGCGGTCGCTATTGACCAAGGCATTTAACTAGTTAAAGGGGTTTGCCATAAAACACATGTATCCCCTATCCACAGAATAGGGGCTACATGTGAGATCGATGGGGGTCTGACCGCTGGGACGCCTAGTAATAAGGAGAAAAGGAGAGCGAAAGTCACCCAGAGCGCTACATGAGAAGCCTGGACTTCCGGGTTCTGTGTCTGGCTCATCTGTCCCGCAGCTCCATAGAGATCAATTGAGAGCCGCTCGCACATGCGCAGAAGAATCCCATTGATATCTATGAAGCTGCCGGACACAGAACGCGGAAGTCACAGCTTCTCATGCAGCGCTCCTGGTAACTTTCGTTCCCTGTTCTCCTTATCATTCACACATGTATCCCCTATCCTGTGGATAGGGGATACATGTGTTTTATGGCACAAGCCATTTAAACTGCCAGGAACAGCGAAATTGCTGTTCCTGCCCGTTATAGCAGCATGTCAGAAGCTGACACATGCAGTGTATGGAGCGGGCTCAGCGCGTCAACCCGCTCCATACATCATCCCTCCCGCTCCATGATGTGCCGGCACATCATAGGTCGGGAAGGGGTTAAGTAATGAAGCGGTCATGGCGCCCGGTGAGGCCGGGTCCCTTGACTGCAGGCTATAAGACGCAGCGACTTTTTAGCAAGATTTATTCTTGTTAAAAACTGCGTCTTATAGTCCGAAAAATACGGTACTTGATTACCTTAAAATTTCTGGTGTCAGCAGTGTCCAGAGACAATAAGAGGCTGGTCAAACCAGCAGCAGATTTTCTGGATGTATCTTTACACCACAGTTTGAAAGTCTTTATCTTTCTTTAACTTTGGATTTAGTTTATCTCAATCATTCAATACTTTTAGTCACAATCTTAAACTTTATAAAACAAATAATCCTAATACTCTATAAGAGATCCTCCAAATCTCCAAGTACTTTATCTTTTACGTGCTGCACAGAGTTATTTATTACCTGTAGCCTTCTCACATAGGCTATGGACTACTAACCTCGAGAACCGTTATTCCCAGGTTTTTATATTAAGACCTGTGCTTAATATAACTAAGACCCAGTCTTAGTTCCTAAGATCCAACTTAGGTATTTATCACACAACCTTATACATCTAAATATGAAAAATAATAAAAACATATATATACAAAATTATCCAAAAAAGAGAACGTGAAGCAGCACTCAAATAAAGTGAATATATTCTTCCAACATTTTTACCACTGTGGTTCCATGTTGGATGAATAAATTTACTTTATTTGAGTGCTGCTTCACGTTCTCTTTTTTGGATATCTAACCAATAAGGAGATTTCACTCCTTTATTTTTGAAGCTTTGCACCAGCCTAGTCAGGCATTTGTTCACAGTGCTGCTCCAATCCTTTGTTTTTTATATACAAAATTATATTGCCTTTATTCAGATGAAAACTTGAATCCTTAATTACTCTCTATACGTTCTTTTAGAATCCTTCACTCCACCCCGTGCATCCCATCATACTGGCCTCTGTTTAACAGCAATTGAGCCGGAGGTCTTTAGATTTAGTGAGTAATAAGAAATAACTCACCCCGTGCACAGTATGCAGTCCTTGGGTAAAAGAGGGGTCAGGAGGTGTTGGATTTCCCGTTCGAATAACCAATTGTTAGAAGAATTTATGTTCTTATCAAGGAGATTCAAGAAGTCATCTGAATAGAAATGTGTCTTTTATTCTTATCGATAAGGGGACAATATTGACAGGTAGATCAAAAATCCATCAGCAAATGTCTGCTGCTACCTTGCGTATCATTTTTATACATGGGATAAACTTATTTCTTATTCAGCCAATTACAGACATACAATACATTGCAGATACATCATTATAATTCCTCACAAATCAGGTTTGCAGTTGTATTATCTCTCTTGGCAAGAATATTCCTGTAAGATGGGGGAGGCATTCCCACATGCATATTTGCCCCCTTCCAATCTCCCTGTGCTTTCTCCGCAAGCTTCGTATGGGAACCAAGGTCAAAGATAACTAACTAAGAAACATGAAAACCTGTCTTAAAGGAACAATGACTTTCTTATTCATTATAAAATAAACAAGATGGGGACTCCAGACAAGATGGTCGCTGCACGAAATTACACACATCATGTAAAGAATACAAAAAGGACTCTGCCCACCACCCTCACACTTGATAGCATATTCAACACTTTGGTCTCCATCACATCTAAATAAGCATACATTTAAAATAACATTTTCTAACAGGGTATAAGAGAGAAGTACAACTCCCAGCATGTCCAGACTGTGTGAAAGAAATTAACCAATTCCACCATTTTGTCTTCTATTATATACTTCCATTTTAACTTCAATATAAGGCCTTATTCACACGAACGGATAATACGTCCGTGCTACGCGCGTGATTTTCACGAGCGTCGCATGGACCTATGTTAATGAATGGGGCCGCTCAGACTGTCAGTGAATTTCACGCAGCACATGTGCCCTGCGTGAAACTCATGAGTGATTGAAACTGCCTCAAGACGCACCTCTACGGAGAAGGCAAGGTGGGGGCAGTGCAGTGATAAGTAAAAGGACCCTACCGTCCTCAGACATGATTGTTGTTCTAGTTTTCTGTGTTTATTAAGTAAATTGTTATTAACCACTGCCTGAGCATCAGAAGGACAAAAAGTGTGAGTGTCCTGAAGCTACACATGGCTTGTCTCCCTCATGAAAAATCATAGTGCTTAGAAGATACCTTTCTTAGATTGTTTGATATAGATGATATAATGAGCAGATCCTTTGTGGGATTATTGTTTAGTTGGTTGTAATTTGGCTTAGTTGGAATATTTGTTTAGTGTATACAGAGTTTATACGCGTACCTAGGAGATACGTATTGTGGGACTTTCCCTAACAGCCAATAGCCATAGAGTTTGTTAGTGAAAATAAAAACTGAGAGAGAAGGGTATGAGTCCCCTCCATCATAGCAGGGCTATAGGCAGCAGTCACGACAAACAAGGGTCTGGCCGATCACCAGATTACAGAGTAGGGCGTCCGCAGGCTTCTCTGATCCCACCAGAGAAGATTAATTTTGGGGTATGGCATATGGGTGAGCAAGCACCTGTTAAAATGATGTAAGCTTACTAGGGGATTGTAAATCCAGAATGACAGTCAAATGACAAAGCATATTGGAGTAGATGGATTGTAGCATCTTTTAGAAACCAACAAAGAGTCCAAGGTATCTTTATAGTAGTCAGTATAGAATATATACTTTAATAATTTCAGTTATTGTGTATATTCATTATCTTCATAGAACTGTTTAGCATCTTTTAGTGACAAATGTATGTAATGTTAAGACACTGAAGTTAAGCGCAGGAGGTTGTGAGAGAAAATTCATACTTTATAAAGTAAAGTTTAAACCAAAGGAAGTTATAGAAGTAGTAGTTGTTTTAAAGTTGCAAATGACCTTACAGTAAATTCCCATACGGTATAATTTAGAAGCAACTAGTGTGATAAGAGAAGGGGGAGGTGGAGAACAACTGCTAGTGAGATAAGAAATGTAATATTGTTTTTGAAATGAATGGACACAAACATTAAATGTTCATATAGATATTTTGTATAACATTGCAGAACAACTTTGTGTCATTTGTAGATTGCATCAGGAAAAGTGATAAATGTAATAATGTAAAAGCAGTCCTTCACAGCCGAACCACCAGACGCCTCTGTCTTATACTCTGAAACCCTTGATCCTGGCATACATTCTTCCCAGAGTGCAGAGTTGCTTGCCCTCATCAAGGCATGTAAGCTGGCAGAGGGAAAGACTGTAAATATATATACAAACTCCCGTTATGCTTACGGAGTTGTACATGATTTTGGTTTTCTGTGGGAGCACAGAGGTTTCTTAACTTCTTGTGGGAAGGTTGTGAAACATGCAGACCTCATACAGGAGCTGCTGGAAAAGGTAAAGCTACCTTGAGCTATAGCTGTTATCAAATGCCAGCCACATCAGCGAGCAAAAGATCCTATCACTATGGGTAATAACAGGGCAGATGCAGCGGCTAAAAAGGCTGCTCTTCTGATCTTCCAAGGGTCCCCAAAAGACTAACAAAATCTGACAATGGACACTCTCATAACCTTGCAGAAGCAGGCAGGTCCCCATACACACAGTAAATGGAGGAACACAGGTTGTAAGCCAGATAATGGTGTTTGGAAACATGAGGATGTTCGATTGTGTGCCCCTCCAGCTATATATCAGTTTTGAACAAACTTATCTCATCTTACATCTCATGTTTCCAAAGAAAGGAGGAATGGTTGCTGTTGTAAGTAAATTTTGGGTTGCACCAGGCTTTTCACAATTTGCAACACAATGGTGGAAGAAATGAATGATTTGTGCCAAGCACAATCCAGGCAAAATGACTAGGGTACAGATGAAACACCTTGTAAAATCTGACTACCCATTCCAGAGACTGCAGATAGACTACATTCAACTACCCAGATGTGGTGTCTATGAGTATGTGTGGATATGTTCTCCTCTTGGGTAGAAGCATGGCCTGTAGCTAAGGTAACAGCTGTAATGACAGCTAAGAAAACAATATCTGAGGTTGTGTGCTGATATGGCTTACCTGAGACGGTAGAGTCTGACCATGGGACACATTTCACGGGGCAGGTATTTGCAGAAATGTTGAAAGGGTTGCAAATTAATCAACAGCTACACACTCCATATCACCCACAGTCATCAGGGAAGGTTGAGAGAGCATATGGCATCTTAAAAAATAAGATAGCTGAAATCTGTGAGCAAACAAAACTTACTTGGGTACAAGCCCTACCGTTCGCTCTATTTGCAATGAGGCATACACCAAAGGGAATGCATGGACTTTCACCATTTGAAGTACTGTTTGGCAGGCCACCACTGACTGGACTTTTCTTTCCACAGGAATTACATGGACAGTCTGCTTCTCTAACCGACTATGTTGTCCAGCTCCATAAGCAGCTGACTAATTTGCATGGCTTAGTCTTTTCTTCTTTACCAGACCCAGAAGACAAAACTGGAACTCATCACCTACAACCTGGAGATTCGGTCGTGATAAGAAGATACCTGAGGAAACATCTGGAACCCAGATTTGATGGCCCATACTAATTACTCCTGACCACTTCTGCCTCAGTGAAAGTGGAGGGGAAACCCAACTGGATTAACGCTTCTCACTGTAAAAAGGTGAACTTTCAGGTCAGGTGACGCAGATCTGTGTAAAAAGGGTGAGGCCACTCGGAGAAAAGAGGACTGACTATAGGAAATTGTCAAAAATGCATTTGCTATCTTGCCTGTTCCTTTGTATCTTATGCTATTGTACACAGGTGAATGGAGAACGGCGGAAGAACTCTATTTATTTGGCTTCTACATCAACAAACAGCCAAGCAGCTGAACATAACTGTCTGTTGGATCTGTTCTCATGTTCCAGTAAATCATAAAGGAATCCCTTTAATTGGTGACCAATATCAATGAATGAACTCAATCTCACAGACTATAGCTATGATGTTGAAATAGTTGTAAATCACACTGCTCACAATGCTCTCTCAGACCAAGGAACATATTAAAAAAATGCTGGCCTACTAAATACACCCACTATGTGCATAGGGCCTATGTATGCTGATCACATAGCCAGAATTAATGGGCGCAAAGTCAATTTACCTAAGGTAAACGTTGGAGAAACAGATTGTAAAAATGCCACATTACTGTTCAATATGAAGTATGATGTAAAATGTGATGAGGTACATGGTAATTGTAATAACCAATGTTGGTTGTGCAACTATGACAGCGTCTTGTGCCCCGAGGTGTTCCTGTCCTGACCAAGGAGATGATGATGAATGGGACTGTAAGACATGACGCATGACAATATGAGATGGTTTCAAGCTTGGTTGGGGAATCATGGTAAAATAGTTCCTAGGGTGATAACACCAGAGCTATATTATATTTGTGGTAACAGAGCCTATTCGTGGGAGCAAGGGTAATTGCACTATAGGAAAAGTTGTTCCAGCCATCAGACAACGTCCAAACATCTCAATTGCCGACACCTATGAAATGTATTCTAAGGAAACTAGATATAAACGAGAGTTGTTTACAAAAGCAGATAGAGCTTGGATGTGGTTCCCCTCTTGGACAGGCTGGGAAATCGAAATAGCGAATAAGTTAAACAAATATGCTAGTATCATGGATGGAATAATAATAATAATGAGACCTCCAGTTCTATCCATGCTATCAATGAAGAGTTGGCCCTAGTTAGGAAAGTTGCCCTCCAAAATAGAATGGCTCTGGCTTATCTGTTAGCAATAGAAGGTGGAACTTGTGCTGTCATAGGTGAACAATGTTGCACCTGGATTGAAGACTCACACTAACCCATAGAGGCACATGAATAAAGTAAAGGAATTGCAGAAAAGAGCTAGAGATCTAACTAAGAAGGGATGGAATTCCTTTTCCTGGATGGGATCTATTGGTGTTTGGTTTAACAATATGCTTTCTGGATTGCTGAAACCCATAGTGGTAGTGATAGGACTGATTTTAATTCTCTTAATTTCCTGGAAATTATTAATGTGTTGTGTTTCTCATTGCAGTAAAGATGTGGATACATCTATTGTCTAAGAATGATGACAAAACGGCTACAGAGTTCATCGTCTGACAGCCAGCTCAACTACCTGCCTCTTCTGAAGACCCCTCAGCTGTTTAAGAGTAGGGGGAGGACATAATCTCTGAGAATAGGGCCCCACAGATGCACCCCAGCAGTTTCAGCTCCACCCTTAACGAAGAGTTAATGCTCTGAGAGTGATTTCACCGGGGATTTCTCTGGGGTGGTCCTTGTGATGTGATGCATCTCTGGCCAGCTGTGTGTGTGTGTGTTTGCTATCGATACAATGTGTGGATGATTTAGTGGAAATTGCTACCAAGAAACAGACAAGAATAGATGTCTGACATCTCATGGTCTATGCAGCTTATCTGTATACTCTGTGAAGTACGGACTGTCTCGGGGGTGGTTTCTAGGATAGGAAGGATGATAGTTAGTTAGTTAGTGAGAATTATAATATATATGTGTGATAATGATATTATCAAAAGTAAAATGTGAAAGAAATTAACTAATTCCACCATTTTGTCTTCTATTCTATACTTCCATTTTAACTTCAATATAAGGCCAGATTCACACGAGCGTGTGCGTTTTGCGCGCGCAAAAAATACTGTGGCACTTAACAGCTCCGTGTGTCATCACTATATGATGCGCGGCATATAAAGCAAAACAAATGGGTATGTATAAGGCAACGGGTATAACTTTCAAAGAATAACCATATGAGTATACAAAATAACCGTTTATTGAATACCAAAACACTACATAGAAGTTAAAAACATTTAAAATAGCATATGATATGCCATATACAAATCACTGAAGGAGGAATACCACCCTGATAAGTGGCTAGCAAATAGCTACCTCCTTACACTCACCTAAACCCCCAGAGCAGACATGCAATGCATTAATCTTGAAAAGAGTGTGTAAAAATGTTGCATCAGTTAGGCATCAGAGCAGCATGTCCTATATCTCAGGCTATATGGGGGAAAATAGGGGAAAGAAACCCGATTTCCTCTGTCAATGTCTTGAATTCCACATTAGTTACAACCTCCACACTAGTACTAAATATTGACGATAGTTGGCTGTTCCAAATAGCCTCCCTGGCCTCAATGTCCGATGCCATACCGTGCGCCATAGCCAATGCACTAACAATATACGAAAAAAATTATATATAAAATATCAATATGTAAGATTCCTGCGTGCCAAACGCCACAAAAAGGCACATTCACCAAGAAATGGCAAGTATGCTGATAAATACATGTATATCACTGGCAGGCACTGCATATATCATGCCACATACCCTACAAACCACTATATATAAAGCAAAACAAATGGGTATGTATAAGGCAACGGGTATAACTTTCAAAGAATAACCATATGAGTATACAAAATAACCGTTTATTGAATACCAAAACACTACATAGAAGTTAAAAACATGCATTGCATGTCTGCTCTGGGGGTTTAGGTGAGTGTAAGGAGGTAGCTATTTGCTAGCCACTTATCAGGGTGGTATTCCTCCTTCAGTGATTTGTATATGGCATATCATATGCTATTTTAAATGTTTTTAACTTCTATGTAGTGTTTTGGTATTCAATAAACGGTTATTTTGTATACTCATATGGTTATTCTTTGAAAGTTATACCCGTTGCCTTATACATACCCATTTGTTTTGCTTTATATATAGTGGTTTGTAGGGTATGTGGCATGATATATGCAGTCAGGGCCGCCATTAGGAATTTCAGGGCCCCATACAGCTCAATTTTCTGGGCCCCCCTACCGTGGCACCGCCTGTTAACGGTACTCCGTCCAGCACTATATCATGCTACCCCTTCATTTCTACTTGCTCTCTGAGAATCGTCGACACAGATGTAGTGCAATTCAGAGTATTGCAGCCTCCTCACATTCACTTCATTGTGAGAAGGCTGCAATACTGTGAATCGGCGCTACATCCGTGACGACGATTCACAGTGAGCAAGTAGAAATGAAGAGGAAGCAGCGCTCGGACCGACCCATCAGCTATTGATGGCCTAGCCTGAGGATGTAACTACATTGTGCTGCGCCACACGAACGTATTTCGGCCGCAAGTCCCGGACCGAACACAGTGCACGGAGCCGGGCTCCTAGCATCATAGTTATGTACGACGCTAGGAGTCCCTGCCTCACTGCAGGACAACTGTCCCGTACAGTAATCATGTTTTCAGTACGGGACAGTAGTTCCACGGCGAGGCAGGGACTCCTAGCGTCGTACATAACTATGATGCTAGGAGCCCGGCTCCCTGCACTGTGTTCGGTCCGGGACTGGCGGCCGAAATATGTTCCGTCCTTTACGGACCGAACATGCTCGTGTGAATCCAGCAGCCTCAAGTTTTGTATTTTTTTAAGCTGGTTCACAGAAAAAAATAATTGCAAATTCTACTGAACCAACTGCCTATTTAGAGACAGGCAGCAGCTCCCAGGAGCACATCATAAGGGTAGGAACACACTAGGCGGATATGCTGAGTAAAACTACACAGCTTATCCGCCCCGGTAGCCGCAGGGAATTCCGCCAGCAAAACCGCACCAAATAGTGGCGCAGGTTTCGTGAGGCATGTCCGCTGCGGGAATCCTGCAGGGGAAAAAAAAGTTTAGACTTGCCCCGGCCGTAGTTTAGGCGACGCGTCTCTCTCTTCTGAACGAAGCCTTGCCTCCTGGGATGACGCTGTAGACCATGTGACCGCTGCAGCAGTCACATGGGATGAAACATCATGACAGGAGGCCGGGCTGCGCTAAGAATAGAGGATCGCGTCGCCAGGACTACGGCCGGGGCAAGTCTAAACTTTTTTATAAATTAAAAAAAATACCTTTTTTTTTTCTCATTTGTGATTTTTGCGGCAGAACCGCAGCATTTCCGCAACAGAGGAGCAGCGATTCTGCAGCATAAATTGACACGCTGCGGCTTAAAAAAACACACTGCAGGTCAACTTTTTTTGCAGCGTGTGGATGAGATTTGTTCAAATCTCATCCACTCTGCTGCGACTGTAATACGCTGCGGATTTTCCGCAATAAAACGTGTTGCATAAAATCCGCAGTGTTTACACCTAGTATGTTCCTACCCTAATAATAAGGCCCAGTTCACATAGTTTTTGGGCCTTGATATTGACTCGGACACTGCGTCGGAATCAGGGCCAAAAAACATCCAAAACCGCCTCCCATTGATTTAATCTGAAATCAATGGGAGCCAGTCGCGGAAAAAATAAAAAGCAGCACGTCCTTTCTTGCCGCGGTTCCGCCTCTGACCTCCCATTGATTTCGATTTCGAAATCAATGGGAGGCAGAAAATGCATTTTTCGCTGCGTTTTTTTGTCTGCTGTCCTCAATCGCCGCAGGCAAAAAACGCAGCAAGATAGTGTGGGCAGGTCAAAATCTGCCTCAAAATTCTTTAGGGTATGTTCACACGCACTAATTACGGACGTAATTCGGGCGTTTTTGCCCCGAATTACGTCCGAAAATAGCGCCTCGATAGCGTTGACAAACATCTGCCCATTGAAAGCAATGGGCAGACGTTTGTCTGTTCACACGAGGCGTATATTTACGCGCCGCTGTCAAATGATGGCGCGTAAATAGACGCCGCGTCAAAGAAGTGACCTGTCACTTCTTTGGCCGTAATTGGAGCCGTTATTCATTGACTCCAATGAATAGCAGCGCCAATTACGTCCGTAATGGACGCGGCGTTCAAGCGCCTGCACATGCCGTTACGACTGAAATTACGGGGATGTTTTCAGGCGGAAACATCCCCGTAATTTCAGCCGTTACGGACGCCCTCGTGTGAACATACCCTTAGGCTGGGTTCACACGACCTATTTTCAGACGTAAACGAGGCGTATTATGCCTCGTTTTACATCTGAAAATAGGGCTACAATACGTCGGCAAACATCTGCCCATTCATTTGAATGGGTTTGCCGACGTACTGTGCAGACAACCTGTCATTTACGTGTCATCGTTTGACAGCTGTCAAACGACGATGCGTAAAAATACAGCCTCGTCAAAAGAAGTGCAGGACACTTCTTTCAGACGTAATTTGAGCCGTACTTCATTGAACTCAATGAAGCACAGCTCAAAATTTATGGCTGTCAGAGAAGCCTCGCAAAATGTGAGGAGGAGGAATTACGGCTGAAACGAGGCAGCTGTTTTCTCCTGAAAACAGTCTGTCATTTCAGCCGTAAAAGCCTCTCATCGTGTGCACATACCCTAAACGAATATTGAGACAGATTTTTTCTGCCTGCAAAATACATAATCAGCACTTTGAGACACTTTACTCACTGTGTCAGAAGAGCTGCTGGCTCCCACTCCAGTCCTCGTTGTCAGGCGATGTCTTCCAGGCGATGTCTTCGGTCCAGACGTCCAGTCCTTCACTGCCAGCGAGGCTCCCGAAAATGGCGTGGATTGTAGAACGCCTGCCGCCGCGCTACATTTGGACTCCTCCCCCTCTCCTTACACAGCTACGCGGAGGAGGAGGCGGAGGAGGAGGACGACGAGGACGAGGCGGAGGAAGACGAGGCGGAGGAAGACGAGGCGGAGGAGGAGGATGCGGCTTAGGAGGCGGAGGAGGACGAGGCAGAGGAGGACAAGGCGGCGGAGGAGGCTTAGGAGGATGAGGCGGAGGAGGACGAGGCGGAGGAGGACGAGGCGGAGGACGAGGCGGAGGAGGAGGACGAGGCTTAGGAGGCGGAGGAGGACGAGGCTTAGGAGGCGGAGGAGGAGGAGGCGGACGAGGCTTAGGAGGCGGAGGACGAGGCTTAGGAGGCGGAGGAGGACGAGGCGGCGGAGGAGGCCGAGGAGGAGGCCGAGGCTTAGGAGGAGGACGAGGCTTAGGACGAGGCTTAGGAGGAGGAAGACGAGGCTTAGGAGGAGGAGGACGAGGCTTAGGAGGAGGAGGAGGAGGCGGCCCAGGTAAGCTCTCTCTGCGTCGCTGTACTTGTGTGCCCGTTGGTGTCTCGTTCGCGGGTGTGCGCTCCTGCGCTCGCGGTTACGCGCGCGGGCATGCACGAGCGGGCGGGCGCACGCGCAAGCGGGCGGGCGCACGCGCAAGCGGGCGGGCGCACGCGCAAGCGGGCGGTGTTTGACGGCCCCCACGACGAGAGGGGGGCCCGCAGCTCCCGACATTACTTTGGTGAAAAGAACAGACCCCATTGCAGGGGCCTGTTTTTTCTACCAAATGCAAGTCGTGGCAGTGGCCGGGCCCCCCTTTCAATTAGGGTTGGCCGGGCCCCTTACAGAAGTACCCCTAATACCCCCCTGATGGCGGCCCTGTATGCAGTGCCTGCCAGTGATATACATGTATTTATCAGCATACTTGCCATTTCTTGGTGAATGTGCCTTTTTGTGGCGTTTGGCACGCAGGAATCTTACATATTGATATTTTATATATAATTTTTTTCGTATATTGTTAGTGCATTGGCTATGGCGCACGGTATGGCATCGGACATTGAGGCCAGGGAGGCTATTTGGAACAGCCAACTATCGTCAATATTTAGTACTAGTGTGGAGGTTGTAACTAATGTGGAATTCAAGACATTGACAGAGGAAATCGGGTTTCTTTCCCCTATTTTCCCCCATATAGCCTGAGATATAGGACATGCTGCTCTGATGCCTAACTGATGCAACATTTTTACACACTCTTTTCAAGATTAATGCATTGCATGTCTGCTCTGGGGGTTTAGGTGAGTGTAAGGAGGTAGCTATTTGCTAGCCACTTATCAGGGTGGTATTCCTCCTTCAGTGATTTGTATATGGCATATCATATGCTATTTTAAATGTTTTTAACTTCTATGTAGTGTTTTGGTATTCAATAAACGGTTATTTTGTATACTCATATGGTTATTCTTTGAAAGTTATACCCGTTGCCTTATACATACCCATTTGTTTTGCTTTATATATAGTGGTTTGTAGGGTATGTGGCATGATATATGCAGTGCCTGCCAGTGATATACATATATGATGCGCGGCTGCGTGATTTTCGCCGCCATCATTATGACACTCTGTTTGTATGTTTGTAAACAGAAAAGCATGTGGTGCTTTTCTGTTTTCATTCATACATTTCACTGCTGTTGCGCGAATCACGCGCGTCCCACGGAAGTGCTTCCGTGCGGTGCGTGTGATTTTCACGCACCCATTGACACCCAATACGCACAAAGAACGGACATGTCGTGAGTTTTGCGCAGCGGACTCATGCTGCGTAAAAATCACGGAACTGTCGGCACTGCCCCATAGACTAATATAGGTCCGTGCGACGCGTGTGAAAATCACGCGCGTTGCATGGGCGTATATCACGTTCGTCTGAATAAGCCCTAAGGCTGGGTTCACACAACCTATTTTCAGACTTAAACAAGGCGTATTATGCCTCATTTTACGCCTGAAAATAGGGCTACAATACGTTGGCAAACATCTGCCCATTCATTTGAATGGGTTTGCCGACGTACTGTGCAGACAACCTGTCATTTACGCGTCGTCGTTTGACAGCTGTCAAACGACGACGCGTAAAAATACAGCCTCGTCAAAAGAAGTACAGGACACTTCTTTCAGACGTAATTTGAGCCATTCTTCATTGAACTCAATGAAGCACAGCTCAAAATTTACGGCTGTCAGAGAAGCCTCGCAAAATGCGAGGAGGAGCATTTACGTCTGAAACGAGGCAGCTGTTTTCTCCTGAAAACAGTCTGTCTTTTCAGACGTAAAAGCCTGCTACCGTGTGCACATACCCGAAGGGTATGTTCAAATGGCAGCCTCCGTTACGGCTGAAATTACGGAGCTGTTTTCAGGAGAAAACAGCTCTGGAATTTCAGACGTAATGGCATGTGCAGGCACTTTTCACTGCGTCCATTACGGACGTAATCGGAGCTGTTTTTCCATTGTGTCAATGGAAAACGGCTCCAATTACGTCTCAAGAAGTGACATGCACTTCTTTGACGCGGGGGTCTTTTTTACGTAAAAAAAATGACCGTCGGCACAGAACATCGTAAAGCCCATTCAAATGAATGGGCAGATGTTTGCCGACGCTTTAAAGCCGTATTTTCGGACGTAATTCGAAGCTAAAACGCCCGAACTACGTCCGTAAATGGGATGTGTGAACCCAGCCTAAGCGTGTGAACATACCCTAAAGACTGAGGGAAAATTGATGACTCAAGACCCCACCCTCTACGCCCTCCTTACAGAAAACAGAAGATGATAAGGAATTACCATTTACTGACTTGATAGGAAAATATTGTAATGCTAAGAAAATATTGTGAATATAATATGTTTTGTGCAAATCAAGAGAAAATATTATAGCTGAGTTCAGACTAAAAAATTGTATATAAACCCACTCATAATGTATGGAAAGTGCAGTCTGCCATCACTTGCTGAGTGACATCATTATGACACTGCTATGAAACCTCTCGAGGAAATAAATATGAATGAATCTGGAGCAACTGTTTGACTTTGAATTGTCCACAACTGTAATTATGTGATATCAGAGGACATTACAGGGAGGAGGTATAAGAGGAGAGGACTACAACTCCCAGCATGTCCAGACTGTTATTATGGGATATCAGACGATATTACAGGGAGGGGTATAAGAGAACTACAACTCCCAGCATGTCCAGATTGTTATTATGGGATATCGGAGGACATTTCAGGGAGGGGTATAAGAGGAGAGGACTACAACTCCCAGCATGTGCAGGCTGTTATTATTGGATATCAGACGATATTACAGGGAGGGGTATAAGAGAACTACAACTCCCAGCATTTCCAGATGGTTATTATGGGATATCAGAGGACATTTCAGGGAGGGGTATAAGAGGAGAGGACTACAACTCCCAGCATTTCCAGGCTGTTATTATGTGATATCAGAGGACATTACAGGGAGGAGGTATAAGGGGAGAGAATTACAACTCCCAGCATGCCCAGACTTATCTGATATCAGAGGACATTACAGAGAGGGGTATAAGTGGAGAGTACTACAACTCCCAGAATGTCCAGACTGTAATTAGGTGATATCAGAGGTCATTACAGGGAGGGGTATAAGAAGAGAGGACTATAACTCCCAGCATGTCTAGCCTGTTATTATGGGATATAAGGGTACATTACAGGGAGGAGGTATAAGAGGAGAGAACTACAATTCCCAGCATTCCCCTGGCTCCAGCTCTCAAACAATTGCTGACAACCTATAGAGGAAGAAAACACTAAATCCGTCATTTATCCACTCAGCACAGGAGCCCCGCCCTCATGTCACGTGATCATCACTACTTCACCATACAGCAGAGGGACTCCGCCCCCTCACGTTACACGATCAATATCACATGTCCTTCATCCCACCCTTCTCCTCTCCGCTGATAAGCTCCGCCCCTCCTGTCCCGGTTACATGGTGGTGACGTCATCATATGTCCTTTAGCTACAACCAATTATGTTTTGCACTTCTTAGCTCCGATCACTCGTTCATCGGTCACGTGATCATCATCACAGGTCCTTCATAAATTGCTCATTCTTTTCACTACTAAGCTCCGCCCCCTGATGCAGCGTTCACGTGATCTTGATATCGGCACAGGTCTTTCATCCACTTCTTTCCACTGATAAGCTCCGCCCCTCCTGCCCCGGTCACGTGGTAGTGACGTCATCACAGGCCCTTTTGTTTTTTTTAGAGCGACCAATAAGCAGCGATTCTCGTTTTTTTCTTGTTTTTTTTACATCGCTCTCCGTGCGGGTCAATAACATTGTATTGTGATGGTTCTGAGTGTTACAAATGCGGTGATACTAGTTATGTTTATTCTGTTTTTTTACATTAATTTAGACAAAAAAAGTGGGGAAAGTGTTTTTCTTTACGATTTAACTTTTTTTTGTACATTACTAAAAACTTTATTTAACTATTTATAAAAAATGTTTTTACGCCCCTTGGGATGTGAACTAGTGATAATTAGATCGCTGGTACAATACACTGAGGGCTCGTCCACCCGCAGCGGAATTGCGGGCGGAAGATACGCAGGAGAATACAGTAGCAGAATAGTTGGTGAGATGTAACAAATCTCATCCACACGCTGGGTAAATATTCCAACCAGAAATTTACCTGCGCTGCGTATTTTTCGGACCGCAGTTTGTCAATTCCTGCTGCATCCCCCAACATTGAAAAACACAGCAGAACACAGGAAATGGTGCGTTTTTTCTGCAGCGGAATTCCTGCTAGTATCTGCGGAATTGCTGCAGAAATTGTGTGTGGACAAGTCCTTATACTAATGTATCGCAGTATATCGTGAATAATATTGATGGGTTAATAGCGGCAGAAAAATGGCTGACCTTCATTACCCCCCCCAGGCTGCCAAGACAACCATCTGCACCCCATGATCACCTGAGAGATATGCCATAAATGTCTTATAAATGGGGGTCCCTCCTCTATGTGGAGAACTTTCGATACTTTTTTGATGCCATGCACCCTGAAACGGTTCGATACTGTTATTTCATGTGCCGTATTTTTCGGACTATGAGACGCAGTTTTTAACAAGAAGAAATCTTGCTAAAAAGTCCCAGCCTCTTATAGTCGGCAGTAAAGGGACCCGGCATCACCGAGCCCCCTGACCGCTTCTTACTTAACCCCTACCCGACCCATGATGTGCCAGCACATCATGGAGCGGGGAGGGGATGTTTGAAGAGGAGCGTAGCATGCTGCGCCGCTTCTATAACTGCCATTTACTACTATGGGAGGTACAGAAACAGCGTAGTTCAGCGAGTTACGCTGTTTCCGTAACTCATCCATGTATTGCAATCTATTGTACCAGCGATCTAATGATTGCTGGTTCAAGTCCCCTAGGAGAACTAAAAAAATGTGTAAAAAAAAGTTAGATACATTTTCAGGAGTGTAAAAAAAATATTAAACTTTTCCCATTTTTCCCCAAGCACAATGTAAAAAATAAAAAAAAGGAATGAAATAAAAAGTACAAAAAATGCCTCTCAGAATGTGTTGAAACAGAACGAATTATTTTTTTTAACAAATAGTTTTTGCTTTGTAAAAGTAGTAGAAGCAGTAAAAAATAAATTTTTTCCAAATTTTTGTTGTCTAAAACCTGGGTGCGCCTTATAGTCCAGTGCGTCTTATAGTCCGAAAAATACAGCACAGCTCAGCATTGTCACACATGAATGCAGTTAGAGCGGGGCTGTGGCTGTGTGATACATGCATCGCACCGCTTGTAAGTCCTGGCAAGTGCCCGCGCGGTCAGCATGAAGTGATGCGACCAGCGCTGCACTAATGATTGCCGGCACCGAACACACAACATGGCGGGTGCACTACAAAACACTCCCATGTTCTCTCTTCAGTGCCTCCGCTCATTAGTGCAGTGCCGGCCGAATCACCTCATGCTGACCACGCACGTGTACTTGTCAGGAATGGGTCAATGGCTGTGTTACCAGCTATTCCACTAAATGCAGTGATCAAAGCTGACCGCAGCATTCAAGGGGAAAATGAGAAGGGGGAATACCTGTGACGCGATGGAGGGACAGACCATATATGGGCAGACAGCCCAGGGTCCATTCCTGTTGTTAGGGCATACTGAGATATGTCCTAACAACTGCCTGTGTACTATCCGTATATAGATATTGTCGAAGAAACCCCTTCCAGGTAGCACCTTTAGGGATGGGCGCTTTTACACGTAGACTGAAAATACGTCATAGGGACCTTCCCACTGTGGTCACATGATCTTTCTAACACCTGCAAATCCTGGCCTATAAACAATAGAAATGTAGGAGGTTTTCATAAGTGTATGTGATGATTTCATATATGTGTGTGAAATACTGAGATGAAGAGAATTAATTACAAATATGATGATTATTTCAGGTCTAGGCGTTCTGCCAAACTTCTATCTACCAGTATATTGAAGGCCACACGAAGATCACAAAGAAGTAACTTATTTCCTTATGACTCAAGCAGAACCAGAAAGAGGTCATTACAAAATGGAGAATACATATCTTCATAATCCGGCATCTTGCTTGATAATTCATAATGTAATTTAATACAGAGAACATAAGCAATTTGACCATCCATCACAATATCTACCAGTACATTACTATCAGTGTATAGATATATGCCTGTGTACTATGAGGGTATGTTCACACGAGCATGTTACCTCCGTAATGGACGGACGTATTTCGGCCGCAAGTCCCGGACTGAACACACTGCAGGGAGCCGGACTCCTAGCATCATAGTTATGTACGACGCTAGGAGTCCCTGCCTCTCCGTGGAACTACTGTCCTGTACTGAAAACATGATTACAGTACGGGACAGTTGTCCCACAGCGAGGCAGGGACTCCTAGCGTCGTACATAACTATGATGCTAGGAGCCCGGCTCCCTGCAGTGTGTTCAGTCCGGGACTCGCGGCCGAAATACGTCCGTTCATTACGGACGTAATGACCTCGTGTGAACATACCCTCAGTGTATAGATATATACCAGTACATTACTATCAGTGTATAGATATATATCAGTACATTATTATCAGTGTATAGATATATACAGGTACATTACTATCAGTGTATAGATATATACCAGTACATTACTATCAGTGTATAGATATATACAGTACATTATTATCAGTGTATAGATATATACCGGTACATTACTATCAGTGTATAGATATATATACAGTACATTACTATCAGTGTATAGATATATACAGTACATTACTATCAGTGTATAGATATATACGGTACATTACTATCAGTGTATAGATATATACGGTACATTACTATCAGTGTATAGATATATACCAGTACATTACTATCAGTGTATAGATATATATACAGTACATTACTATCAGTGTATAGATATATATACAGTACATTACTATCAGTGTATAGATATATATACAGTACATTACTATCAGTGTATAGATATATATACAGTACATTACTATCAGTGTATAGATATATACAGTACATTACTATCAGTGTATAGATATATATACAGTACATTACTATCAGTGTATAGATATATACAGTACATTACTATCAGTGTATAGATATATATACAGTACATTACTATCAGTGTATAGATATATGCCAGTAAATTACTATCAGTGTATAGATATATATACAGTACATTACTATCAGTGTATAGATATATATACAGTACATTACTATCAGTGTATAGATATATACAGTACATTACTATCAGTGTATAGATATATATAGTACATTACTATCAGTGTATAGATATATATACGGTACATTACTATCAGTGTATAGATATATACCAGTACATTACTATCAGTGTATAGATATATACAGTACATTATTATCAGTGTATAGATATATACCGGTACATTACTATCAGTGTATAGATATATGCCAGTAAATTACTATCAGTGTATAGATATATACAGTACATTACTATCAGTGTATAGATATATATACAGTACATTACTATCAGTGTATAGATATATATACAGTACATTACTATCAGTGTATAGATATATACCGGTACATTACTATCAGTGTATAGATATATACAGTACATTACTATCAGTGTATAGATATATACAGTACATTACTATCAGTGTATAGATATATACAGTACATTACTATCAGTGTATAGATATATGCCAGTAAATTACTATCAGTGTATAGATATATGCCATTACATTACTATCAGTGTATAGATATATACAGTACATTACTATCAGTGTATAGATATATACAGTACATTACTATCAGTGTATAGATATATACAGTACATTACTATCAGTGTATAGATATATGCCAGTAAATTACTATCAGTGTAGAGATATATACCATTACATTACTATCAGTGTATAGATATATACCGGTACATTACTATCAGTTTATAGATATATACCGGTACATTACTATCCGTATATACAGTAGATATATGCCAGTAAATTACTATCAGTGTATAGATATATACCATTACATTACCATCAGTGTATAGATATATACCGGTACATTACTATCAGTGTATAGATATATACCGGTACATTACTATCAGTGTATACATATATACCGGTACATTTCTATCAGTGTATAGATGTATACCGGTACATTACTATCAGTGTATAGATGTATACCGGTACATTACTATCAGTGTATAGATATATATACAGTACATTACTATCAGTGTATAGATATATATACAGTACATTACTATCAGTGTATAGATATATATACAGTACATTACTATCAGTGTATAGATATATACAGTACATTACTATCAGTGTATAGATATATATACAGTACATTACTATCAGTGTATAGATATATACAGTACATTACTATCAGTGTATAGATATATATACAGTACATTACTATCAGTGTATAGATATATACAGTACATTACTATCAGTGTATAGATATATATACAGTACATTACTATCAGTGTATAGATATATATACAGTACATTACTATCAGTGTATAGATATATACAGTACATTACTATCAGTGTATAGATATATATACAGTACATTACTATCAGTGTATAGATATATATACAGTACATTACTATCAGTGTATAGATATATACAGTACATTACTATCAGTGTATAGATATATATACAGTACATTACTATCAGTGTATAGATATATACAGTACATTACTATCAGTGTATAGATATATACAGTACATTACTATCAGTGTATAGATATATACAGTACATTACTATCAGTGTATAGATATATATACAGTACATTACTATCAGTGTATAGATATATATACAGTACATTACTATCAGTGTATAGATATATATACAGTACATTACTATCAGTGTATAGATATATATACGGTACATTACTATCAGTGTATACATATATACCGGTACATTTCTATCAGTGTATAGATGTATACCGGTACATTACTATCAGTGTATAGATGTATACCGGTACATTACTATCAGTGTATAGATGTATACCGGTACATTACTATCAGTGTATAGATGTATACCGGTACATTACTATCAGTGTATAGATGTATACCGGTACATTACTATCAGTGTATAGATATATACAGTACATTACTATCAGTGTATAGATATATACAGTACATTACTATCAGTGTATAGATATATATACAGTACATTACTATCAGTGTATAGATGTATACCGGTACATTACTATCAGTGTATAGATAGTAATGTACCGGTATATATCTATACACTGATAGTAATGTATCGGCATATATCTATACACTGATAGTAATGTACCGGTATATATCAGTGTATAGATATATGCCGATACATTATTATCAGTGTATAGATATATACCAGTACATTACTATCAGTGTATAGATATATATACAGTACATTACTATCAGTGTATAGATATATACAGTACATTACTATCAGTGTATAGATATATATACAGTACATTACTATCAGTGTATAGATATATATATACAGTACATTACTATCAGTGTATACATATATACCGGTACATTACTATCAGTGTATAGATGTATACCGGTACATTACTATCAGTGTATAGATGTATACAGTACATTACTATCAGTGTATAGATATATATACAGTACATTACTATCAGTGTATAGATATATATACAGTACATTACTATCAGTGTATAGATATATATACAGTACATTACTATCAGTGTATAGATATATATACAGTACATTACTATCAGTGTATAGATATATACAGTACATTACTATCAGTGTATAGATATATATACAGTACATTACTATCAGTGTATAGATATATATACAGTACATTACTATCAGTGTATAGATATATATACAGTACATTACTATCAGTGTATAGATATATACAGTACATTACTATCAGTGTATAGATATATACAGTACATTACTATCAGTGTATAGATATATATACAGTACATTACTATCAGTGTATAGATGTATACCGGTACATTACTATCAGTGTATAGATGTATACCGGTACATTACTATCAGTGTATAGATAGTAATGTACCGGTATATATCTATACACTGATAGTAATGTATCGGCATATATCTATACACTGATAGTAATGTACCGGTATATATCAGTGTATAGATATATGCCGATACATTATTATCAGTGTATAGATATATACCGGTACATTACTATCAGTGTAAAGATATATACAGTACATTACTATCAGTGTATAGATATATACAGTACATTACTATCAGTGTATAGATATATATACAGTACATTACTATCAGTGTATAGATATATATATACAGTACATTACTATCAGTGTATAGATATATACAGTACATTACTATCAGTGTATAGATATATACAGTACATTACTATCAGTGTATAGATATATACAGTACATTACTATCAGTGTATAGATATATATACGGTACATTACTATCAGTGTATAGATATATATACAGTACATTACTATCAGTGTATAGATATATACAGTACATTACTATCAGTGTATAGATATATACAGTACATTACTATCAGTGTATAGATATATACAGTACATTACTATCAGTGTATAGATATATACAGTACATTACTATCAGTGTATAGATATATACCGGTACATTACTATCAGTGTATAGATATATACAGTACATTACTATCAGTGTATAGATATATACAGTACATTACTATCAGTGTATAGATATATATACAGTACATTACTATCAGTGTATAGATATATACAGTACATTACTATCAGTGTAAAGATATATACCGGTACATTACTATCAGTGTATAGATATATACCAGTACATTACTATCAGTTTATAGATATATACCGGTACATTACTATCAGTGTATATATATATGCCAGTACATTACTATGAGTGTATAGATATATGCCAGTACATTAACCCCTTAGTGACCACTAATACGACTTTTAACGTCATTCACTACTGGGCTTTAGGCTAGGCTGACGCCTTTTCACGTCAGCCTAGTCTAAGTCCTGCACGGGTCTCCCGTGCAGGCAGGAGCCGGGGCTCTGCTGTCTGATGACAGCTGAGCTCCTGCTCCAACGCCCGCGATCGAAGTTTACTTCGATCGCGGCCGTTTAACCCGTTAAATGCCGCCGTCAATAGCGACCGCGGCATTTAACTTTGTTTACAGAGGGAGTGCGCTCCCTCTGTCACCCATCGGCGGCCCGCGAATGCAATCGCGGGTCTCCGATGGGGTGTCATGGCAGCCGGGGGACTGATAAAAGCCCCCAGGTGTGCCCTGGACATATGCCTGTGTGAAAGCAAAAATATTTTCCAAAGTGTTTTAGACTTAATGTATATCTTATATACTCATATCTTTATATGTTTGTACAAGTTAGTTATATTAGAAGGTAGATGATCTGGGACTTTAAGGAGTAGTGCCGTGTGCAAAGCACTACGCAGCAATAATAATAATTAAAATGGAGAATCATAGTGCGTGTGCAAAACACTACGCAGCAATAATAAGAATTAAAATGGAGAATCAGTGCTGTGTGCAAAGCTACGCAGCAATAATTGGGAAGATGAGGGAACGGCCCACCCAAAGAGCCAATTAAGTTGTGGATCTTTATCTAAACTTTCTGACTCATTTGTTGTTGAAATTTTGTTATAAATATCCGTGCTGATAAGAATAAAGTAGAAGCATTTTCATACAGTAACGTGTCTGTGTGTTTTTGCTACTCCGAGCTGCTCGTATTCATAGGATGATTTTTAAAAGCTAATTTGGAGCTGGATGGAACTCAAGGCGTAGTGTATGCTAGAATTGCACTCACAGTTTTTGGCGCCCGAACAGGGACTGCGGCACTAGGAGCCAGAGACCACCCGAACCAGGCAGAGGAGACCGGACGGGAACGTGTAGACCAAGAGCTGCAGCATAGTGTAAGAAGATTTGATTCTCACATTTTGCTCTGCATCTCCCCGTCTGGCCCCCCCCTATTTTCGGATGACTAAGGCTCCACCTTAGGGAGTAAGGTATGAAGCCGCAGTTCCAGAACCCTGTACTCCCTTAGAAAGTAAGTGCCTGACTTCCATCTCAGTTTGTGTGAAAGAGGAAACTCCTGTTAGAAGTCAGTTTAGTTTGTTATACTTCTAATCTATTTTGTGTGTGTGCGTGTTGGAAAGTGCTGCTCAAAGAGGAAACTCCTGTTAGAAGTCAGTTTAGTTGTTTGATTTTTAGGGTTGAAAGGATACCCAGTTACTTTTAGGGTTGAAAGGATACCCAGTGAAGATTTTGGGGTGAAAGAGACCCAGAATAGTAGTATTAGACTTTTGGGGTGAAAGAGACCCATAAGATTTTGGGGTGAAAGAGACCCAGAATAGTAGTAGTAGACTTTTGGGGTGAAAGAGACCCAGAAGATTTTGTTTGCCGGTAGCTGTAGAAAATAGACAGAAAGGGATTGTCTATCAGTGGCCGAAGATTTTGGGGTGAAAGAGACCCAGAATAGTAGTATTAGACTTTTGGGGTGAAAGAGACCCAGAAGATTTTGGGGTGAAAGAGACCCAGAATAGTAGTAGTAGACTTTTGGGGTGAAAGAGACCCAGAAGATTTTGTTTGCCGGTAGCTGTAGAAAATAGACAGAAAGGGATTGTCTATCAGTGCCCGAAGATTTTGGGGTGAAAGAGACCCAGAATAGTAGTATTTGACTTTTGGGGTGAAAGAGACCCAGAAGATTTTGGGGTGAAAGAGACCCAGAATAGTAGTATTTGACTTTTGGGGTGAAAGAGACCCAGAAGATTTTGGGGTGAAAGAGACCCAGAATAGTAGTATTAGACTTTTGGGGTGAAAGAGACCCAGAAGATTTGGGGGTGAAAGAGACCCAGAATAGTAGTATTAGACTTTTGGGGTGAAAGAGACCCAGAAGATTTTAGGGTTGAAAAGATACCCAGTTTAGTTGTTTGATTTTTAGGGTTAAAAAGAGACCCAGAAGAGTAGTATTAGAAGTTGTCTGCATGAGCGTGCGTGTCTGTTGGACTTGTCTAAATTTCAGTATAAAAAATAAAATAAAAGATAAAGAAACCCGGGAGTTTGCTGGTCTGATGGAGAGGTCTGGCTTTGCATCTGTGAATTACAAAAAAAACGCGGTAGGTAAGGAGCTTATTCTTACACCATTCACACATGTATTGCGTAAGCCTCAAAATTTAGCTGGCACTTTATCCAGCAGTGGTATGAAAGATGAATCCAAAAAGGTATGTTGAAACTTTCTGTGTAATGAAAGGTTGCAGAGGTGCGTACGTGATTTTGAACTGTTGATATGAAATACATGAGAGAATTTTTGGCAGCAATTATATTGTTAAACAGAGGAAAAAAAAAATAAAAAAAATAAAAATTGTGAGAAGTGTAAGACCTCCCCCTTGGAATGCAGTGACGTAGCGCATGGCGGAGAGAAGTCGTAACTCACATGTGAAGTATTTGAAATGAAAGGATTGTAGTACCAGAAGCTATACCCCGGCAGTGAGGGGTTTGTAGATGTGTGAAATGAATGTGACTAACTCCTGTTTGATTCAATGGAGGTTTGTAAAGTATGTGAAGGCAAAAGAACACACTGTAAGGAAAAAGATTGTTGAAGAGGCTGGCAGCCGTACGATGGGAAGTTTGCATGTGATAAGGAAAATGGTTTGTGGAATGTTGAGAAAGGGAGTGGAGTGGCCAGGACAAGGCATAAGTTAAAATGACAAAGCAGGTGATTACAGGTGGTGACAAGAGAGTTGATGTGAGAAAGAACAATTTGGAAAAAGGTGTAAATTTTGATAGGAAGAGTGAAGAAAACGGAGCAGCAGGGTACATTGCAGTGACTAACGTGGGTCAGAACGGGGGGGGGGGGGGGGAGTGTAATGTAACATGTGTGATGTAATGAGACATCTGTGTGATGTATGCAATGTAACATGTGTGATGTGTGATGTATGTAATGTAACATGTGTAATGTATGAGACATCTGTGTGATGTGTGATGTGTGTAATGTAACATGTCTGAAGTTTGAAACTAATGGCCACACTATAAAGCAGAACTATATTGTATGTTCTTATCTTGAACAGCAGTAATGTCAAAAATTCCTAGGGTTTTGTGTATGGGGTTAAAAATCCGAATGGAATGTTTCTTATCTTCGCGCACGCGCAGTCGTCTCTAACTACACCAAGCGAGAAAAATATAACAGCCGGCTGGATCTGTCTATAAAAAGATAAAATTTACACTGCAGATTTATGTGTTATAATGTGATAAGATTTAATGTTGGAATGTTTTGATGTTGATTCAAATTAATTAAAATACAGATATTGTGAGACACGGGGTCTTGAAAATGTATGTGCCCCCTCTGTTCCCTATTCTTATGTATAGGCTATTGATTTGCAGTAATTAATATTACCAGATATATCATTTTCTGTTTTATTGAATAACCAATTACATTTGTTTTGTTTTTGTTTTTGTTCCAGGCTGTTGTGTATTACAGGGGGCTAAATTAGTGCCCCCCCCCCCCCCCGATAGAGTGTCTAATCTCATTATGTTAATATGTAGTTTCGAACCCTGCTACATTACTTTCGCAGAGTCCAAATAGGAGGGAATGTTGAAGGGACTGATCAAGTAGTTTTGTTTTGTGTTTTATTTTGTTTTGAATTAATGAATTTGGTTCTAGGAGATCTACAAAATGTGTATGAGCTTCAAGGACCATCCCCCTCCAGCAAATTTACACAGGAGGCAGAGGTGACGTCACTCACAGATGAGTCTTTACAGATTTAGATGGGGAGAAGGAAAAATAAAAAAAAATAAAAAAATTTTTTTTGTCGGAACATTGTTTCTTTTATGCCAGATTTCAGTAACATATTTTGTTTGTTTTTGTATTAATCAACTATTTACAGGACCTGGTGGGTGGGATTTACAAGTGTTTTGGATTATCAGATGAATGTGGAACAATAAAACTCCATCCTTTTGAAATGTTCTATCTATATGTGACATGGGTTTCCGATGTCAATTTGTAATAAAGAGATATTTTATCATACAGCATGTGTAGAACAGGATACGAGGCACAAGGTAAATTACCCAGTAACCACTCTCACCTTCTTGTTCATCTCCAGGAGCGGAGCTGGAGGTGCTCGCTGAGGCTTGTAACCTGGCAGAAGGTAAGACGGCCAACATTTACACTGACTCTAGGTACGCTTTTGGCATCGCCCACAATTATGGGCCCATTGGTAGTAGGAACTTTATTGGATCATCGGGTAAGCCAATTGACAGAGCAAGAGAAGACAGACATGACAACAAGAGAATGTGCAGCCAGGTATCAGTAAATTGGCTTGTCCCTGGATACAATAATGCCACCACTAGGTTTGTAGCAGCCTGCATGATGTGCGCACGGCATGACATAGGTAAAACAGCAAAGGTACCTGTGAGAAGTGCAGCCCGGCCAGATTACCCGTCCCAGCGACTGCAGACCATACAACTACCCACCGTAGAAGTGTATGAAAAGGTGCTCATGTGAGTAGACCTGTTCTCAGGGGGGCCTGGAGCCCGGCCTGTATCTTCCCCACTGCAGAACTTGTGTGTAGTGACAGGGGAATAGTGTTCTCCCAAGTATTGAACCGGTGTTTGTACAATGATAAGATGTCAGTAGTTCTCCAAATGTTGTCCCAAAGTTAGTTTGTTTAATAACTGTATTCAAGAAGTAGAAACTGTGGTTACGTTTTATGTAGAGTTCTAGACCAGTGTGCCTCAGTATTGGACTATAGGAGGCGTCAGATAAAGGTACAGAAATGGAATATTCCCATTTGAAAACATTTTTATTTATTCCTTTTTTTTTTTTTGTTGTTGTTGGAAAGGAAAATTGTGAAAAGAAAATTATGTGCAGTATATATATATATATATATATATATATATATATATATATATATATATATATATATAAAAAGAAGAAAAATGAGTTTGCATGTATCACTTTTAGTTATTGCTCAATGTGAACGTTTAATGTAAAGATGTTATTTGTTAATGTTTTTTTCCCCCCTAATTGAATTATCTAATTAAGATCAATTAATGTTTATGCAATGAAAAAGTTTGTTCTCCACAGGAAGAGTCCAACTGGGAGCGGAAGGCGTGAGAACCAGATTCTGACAGAATGTGGACGGATAAGGGAACGTGAACCGGTAACACCCAAGGCACTCTTGATAGCACTTGTATTGATGGTGTATGACCTCACATATGCCCCAAGACTGCAAGGATCGATTTGGTAAGATCTAATTGGTATGTCCCAGGCTTTACAGCTGTTGCTGCTAAATTCTGTTAGAGCTGTTTGATTTGCCTACAGAACAGTCCTGGCAGACCGGTGCCAACCTTATCACACCCGCCTCCCACGAAGAGAACAGACCTTGAGAGGCCTTCCCATGCAATACAAATTAGAGTAAGAAAAATTGGTTTGCGACATTTGTCAGATAAACATGTGGAATCTGTGTATATTTTGGTGAGCTGGAAATGTTCCAGGCAATCAGCTCAGATCAAGGTACAAATCCTGCTGAAAAGAGTGACACCAAGTGCAAATGAAATGTACCCAATAATTACACATCTTCTAGGTGCCCTGTCCATTGGAGCAGAGAAGTTTTTCATATATAAAAGGTGTTTGTTTGTTTGATTTAGTTTAAGGGCCTGACATTGTTATTGTATGTACTTAGAACAACTTTTCTAGTACGTAGATGTTATCACCAGATTAGTAACAATTGATAAGGGTTGGGGTTCCCCAGCAAGTGCCAGTAAACATGAACTAAAAGATTTTTAATACAATGAACTCCATTACTGAGATGCGGCAAACGCAGCCGGAGCCAGTACAACGTGTTTGTCATGAACTGACGGCAGTGTCACAATTCCAAGCAGCCGCCCAGACAAGTAAGAAGACAGCTGAGCGGAGGGTTTGTGGGGTCACAATAACACCCCACTAATCCGCCTACGTGGGATCTCACACCAGGCTCACAGCATGAGGTGTTGTGTATAGCCCGGTGACGTATACTAAGAGAGACGGTGTCTGACAGACGAGAAGGACCAAACCAAGTCCTGATGACATCAGCAAAGATCAAAGTAAAGACCAAAGATTTGAGTGAATCTGTCAGCAGCATCAAGCGTTTTAATAAGTAAGTGACTAGGAGGGGGTAATTATAAATCCCCCATTGGACACCACTGTGCAGTCTGACTCCACAATTGTATGGGTTACCCTGAGGCCGACAGTCAGTGAAGAACAGAAGATAGAAGAGGATGATGATGATAATGATGATGTACAAGACTTGTCAATACACTAGTGGGACCCCATACCCAAACTGGACATTGGTGATGGCATCATATAAGTTGTGGCCCTATTGATATATTGTTTGAGTATTATAATCATAATATATAATTTCTGTAATTTAATATGAGAAAAGGGAGGGTTTGTAAAGGACGGTTTATTTGCTTATATTCTCTGTATGAAATTACATTGTGAATTATCAAGCAGGATGCCGAATTACAAAGATATGTATGATGTGAAAGTGATTATGATAATGTTTAAATGATTTAGTTTTGTGCAGCAGCCATTTTGTCTGGAGTTCCCATCTAGGTTCTTTTGTAGTGAATAAGAAAGTCATTTCCTTTAAGACAAGTTATGTTGATTTCATATGTTTTATCTTTGATTTTGGGCTCCCATATGAAGCTTGTAGAGAAAGAACAGGGAGTGAGAAGGGAGAGTGGCAAATATGCTTGTGGGAGAGCCTCCCCCATCTTACAGAAAATGTTTGTATATAGAGATAAAACCAGAGTGTATGTATGGTTACGGAGGACCCAACACACTAAAACCTTTTTATTACAGGTACCCTTTTCTGGATGTATATTTAATGTTAGTTATATAGAATGGAAGAACCAGACTATTGTATTTCTCCCGGATTTGGATGAGATTGTAAGCACAGTATGGGTACCGGACCCATTGCCAACACTTAATATTAGTTTCCCCTTAGATGAGTTGAACAAAGTTCTAAAAGACGCAGAAGAGTTAAAAGAGATGGTTAGGAGACATAATGTTACACTACAAACAGTCAAAATGAATGCTGTTATAAGTGGGAAAACGCTGCGATATTTAGAATCCCAGATTAAGGAGGACACGGCTCATCACTGGTATGATATATATGTACTGTACACAGGGTTTTCTGCCAGTTCAGTGTTAAGCTATTTATTCCAACTATTAATATGTATTATGATTGTTTTTGTTATTATGACTTGTTTTAATTGTTATGTGTTTTATAAGATACGGAGAGCTTTCACAGCGAGGCCTCTAGAAAGAAGTGACAGGTTGTTGTGAAATTAGAGGCAGGTAAAGATTACCAGACCTATAAAATCACAAAAGGGGGGAAATGTGAAAGCAAAAATATTTTCCAAAGTGTTTTAGACTTAATGTATATCTTATATACTCATATCTTTATATGTTTGTACAAGTTAGTTATATTAGAAGGTAGATGATCTGGGACTTTAAGGAGTAGTGCCGTGTGCAAAGCACTACGCAGCAATAATAATAATTAAAATGGAGAATCATAGTGCGTGTGCAAAACACTACGCAGCAATAATAAGAATTAAAATGGAGAATCAGTGCTGTGTGCAAAGCTACGCAGCAATAATTGGGAAGATGAGGGAACGGCCCCCCTAAGAGCCAATTAAGTTGTGGATCTTTATCTAAACTTTCTGACTCATTTGTTGTTGAAATTTTGTTATAAATATCCGTGCTGATAAGAATAAAGTAGAAGCATGCCAGGGTTCGGCATGTGGTGGAACGGGTGGACAAATTGCTGGGAGGGGCTGGTGATGATCCAGCTGTCGTGGTCCATGTCGGTACCAACGACAGAATAAATGGTAGGTGGAGGAGCCTTAAGAATAAATTTAAAGAACTAGGCTACAAGCTGAAGGGAAGGACCTCCAAGGTTGTATTCTCAGGAATACTGCCTGTGCCATGCGCATCACAGGAAAGACAGCGGGAGCTCAGGGAGTTAAATGCATGGCTGAAGTCTTGGTGTAGAGGAGAAGGATTTGGGTTCCTAGAGCACTGGGCTGACTTTTCATTGGGGTACAAACTGTATTCTGCAGATGATTTGCACCTAAATGGAAGGGGGTCCGCTGTGCTGGGGGAGAGAATTCTAGCTGGGGTGGCGGAGTATTTAAACTAGGGCTGAGGAGGGAGGTCAATGTAGAAAAAAAAGGGGTAGCCAGGTTAGAGAGGGGTCAGACTATATTGGTGGGGGGAGAAACAGAATGTGGGGAGAGGACTAGACAACAAGATAAGGAGATCCTTTCGTTACAAAACATCAGTGTAAATAAAAAGGACCGATTAATGTCAAATCACATTTCTGATAATAAAAGTGAAAAACTGACAGGCAAGTTAAAGTGTATGTTCACAAATGCCAGAAGTCTAGCAAGCAAAATGGGGGAGCTGGAGGCCTTGATACTGGAAGAAAATATAGATATAGTTGGTGTTGCTGAAACATGGCTGGACTCTTCACATGACTGGGCTGTAAATCTACAGGGTTTTACACTTTTTCGTAAAGACAGGACAAATAGGAAAGGTGGTGGTGTATGTCTGTATGTGAGAAGTGATATGAAGGCGAGTGTGAAAGAGACAATAGTGGGTGAAGACTGTGAGGAGGTTGAAACCTTGTGGGTGGAACTAGAAAGGGAGGTAAACACTGAAAAAATTACTTTTGGTGTAATCTATAGACCCCCCAATATAACTGAGGAGATGGAAGGTCAGATATATAAACAGATGGAGCGGGCTGCACAGGCGGGTACTGTAGTGATAATGGGAGATTTTAATTTCCGGGATATTAATTGGTGTCATGGTTCGGCTTCAACTGCGAAGGGGAGACATTTCCTCAACCTGTTGCAGGAAAATTTTATGGGCCAGTTTGTGGAAGACCCGACTAGAGGTGAAGCTCTGTTGGATCTGGTCATTTCTAATAATGCAGATCTTGTTGGGAATGTCAATGTTCGTGAAAACCTCGGTAACAGTGATCACAATATAGTTACATTTTACCTATACTGTAAAAAACAAACGCAGGCTGGGAGGGCAAAAACATTTAATTTTAAGAAAGCCAATTTCCCCAGGATGAGGGCTGCAATTCAGGATATAGACTGGGAAGAACTAATGTCAAATAATGGAACAAATGATAAATGGGAGATTTTCAAATCTACTTTGAGTTATTATAGTGCAAAATTTATTCCTACAGGTAATAAGTATAAACGACTCAAATTAAACCCCACATGGCTTACACCTTCTGTGAAAGGGGCAATACATGACAAAAAAAGGGCATTTAAAAAATACAAATCTGAGGGTACAGCTGTAGCCTTTGTAAAATATAAAGAGCTTAATAAAATCTGTAAAAATGTAATAAAATTAGCAAAAATACAAAATGAAAGGCAGGTGGCCAAGGATAGTAAAACAAATCCTAAAAAATTCTTCAAGCATATAAATGCAAAAAAGCCAAGGTCTGAACATGTAGGACCCCTAGATAATGGTAATGGGGAGTTGATCACAGGGGATCAAGAGAAGGCAGAGTTACTAAATGGGTTCTTTAGCTCTGTATATACAACAGAAGAAAGAGCAGCTGATGTAGCCGGTGCCAGTGCTGTTAATATATCAGTTGATATACTGAATTGGATGAATGTAGAGATGGTCCAAGCTAAATTAAATAAAATAAATGTGCACAAGGCTCCGGGACCAGATGGGTTACACCCTAGAATTCTTAAAGAGCTTAGTTCAGTTATTTCTGTCCCCCTTTTCATAATATTCAGAGAATCTCTAGTGACTGGTATAGTGCCAAGGGACTGGCGCAGGGCAAATGTGGTGCCTATTTTCAAAAAGGGCTCTAGGTCTTCCCCGGGTAATTATAGACCAGTAAGCTTAACATCCATCGTGGGGAAAATGTTTGAGGGGCTATTGAGGGACTATATACAGGATTATGTGACAATAAATAGCATTATAAGTGACAGCCAGCACGGTTTTACTAAGGACAGAAGTTGTCAAACTAACCTAATCTGTTTTTATGAAGAGGTGAGCAGAAGTCTAGACAGAGGGGCCGCTGTGGATTTAGTGTTTTTGGACTTTGCAAAGGCATTTGACACTGTCCCCCATAGACGCCTAATGGGTAAATTAAGGACTATAGGTTTAGAAAATATAGTTTGTAATTGGATTGAGAATTGGCTCAAGGACCGTATCCAGAGAGTTGTGGTCAATGATTCCTTCTCTGAATGGTCACCGGTTATAAGTGGTGTACCCCAGGGTTCAGTGCTGGGACCCCTATTATTCAACTTATTTATTAATGATATAGAGGAAGGGATTAATAGCACTATTTCTATTTTTGCAGATGACACCAAGCTATGTAATATAGTTCAGACTATGGAAGATGTTCATGAATTACAGGCAGATTTAAACAAGCTAAGTGTTTGGGCGTCCACTTGGCAGATGAAGTTTAATGTAGATAAATGTAAAGTTATGCATCTTGGTACCAACAACCTGCATGCATCATATGTCCTAGGGGGCGCTACACTGGCGGATTCACTTGTTGAGAAGGATCTGGGTGTACTTGTAAATCATAAACTCAATAACAGCATGCAGTGTCAATCAGCTGCTTCAAAGGCCAGCAGGATATTGTCGTGTATTAAAAGAGGCATGGACTCGCGGGACAGGGATGTAATAATGCCACTTTACAAAGCATTAGTGAGGCCTCATCTAGAATATGCAGTTCAGTTCTGGGCTCCAGTTCATAGAAAGGATGCCCTGGAGTTGGAAAAAATACAAAGAAGAGCAACGAAGCTAATAAGGGGCATGGAGAATTTAAGTTATGAGGAAAGATTGAAAGAATTAAACCTATTTAGCCTTGAAAAAAGACGACTAAGGGGGGACATGATTAACTTATATAAATATATTAATGGCACATACAAAAAATATGGTGAAATCCTGTTCCTTGTAAAACCCCCTCAAAAAACAAGGGGGCACTCCCTCCGTCTGGAGAAAAAAAGGTTCAAGCTGCAGAGGCGACAAGGCTTCTTTACAGTGAGAACTGTGAATTTATGGAATAGCCTACCGCAGGAGCTGGTCACAGCAGGGACAGTAGATGGCTTTAAAAAAGGGTTAGATAATTTCCTAGAACAAAAAAATATTAGCTCCTATGTGTAGAAATTTTTCCTTCCCTTTTCCCTTCCCTTGGTTGAACTTGATGGACATGTGTCTTTTTTCAGCCGTACTAACTATGTAACTATGTAACTATGTAACTATTTTCATACAGTAACGTGTCTGTGTGTTTTTGCTACTCCGAGCTGCTCGTATTCATAGGATGATTTTTAAAAGCTTATTTGGAGCTGGATGGAACTCAAGGCGTAGTGTATGCTAGAATTGCACTCACACCTGTTAGGACGCGCCGGAGGCACGTCCTAACAGATTGCCTGTCAGATTTACACTGACAGGCAATAATGCTCTGGTATACGAAGTATACCAGAGCATTATAGCAGCGATCGGAATATCGCACAGTAAAGTCCCCTAGTGGGACTAATAAAATCAGTCATCAAAGTGAAATAAAGATTAATAATAAAAAGTACAGTAAAAAAATAAATAAAACCATTTTTTTCCATAAAAAGTGGTTTTATTTAGTAAAAGTGTAAAAAAAAAAAAAAAGTACACATATGTGGTATCGCCGCGACTGTAATGACTCCATTAATAAAGTTAATATGTAATTTAAACCGCAAAGTGAACACCGTAAAAAAAAAACGCAAAAAACTATGGCGAAATTGCAATTTTTTTCCATTGCCCCCCAAAAAAGTCATAATAAAAATGAATCAATAAGTCCCATGTACCCCAAAACAGTACCATTCAAAACTACGTCTTGTCCCGCAGAAAACAAGCCCAAAAAATCACTACATTGATGGAAAAATAAAAAAATTACGGCTCTTGGAAAGCAACGATGCAAACACAAATAATTTTTGTTCAAAAGTGTTTTTATTGTGCAAAAGTCGTAAAACATAAAAAAACCTCCACATATGTAGTATCGCCGTAATCGTACCGACCCATAGAATAAAGGTCACATGTTAATTACGTCGCACAGTGAACGGCGTCAATTTAAAAACGCATAGAACAATGGCGGAATTTCAGTTTTTTTTTATAATCCCCCCCAAAAAGGTTAATAAAAGTTAATATAAAAATTATATGTACCCAAAAATGGTGCCATTAAAAAGCACAACTAATCCCGCAAAAAACAAGTCCTCATACAGCTATGTAGACGAAAAAATAAAAACGTTATAGCTCTTTGAATGCGACTATAGAAAAACGAATAAAATAGCTTGGTCATTAAGGCCTAAAATGGGCTGGTCACTAAGGGGTTAAAGTTTAAAAATAAATAAAGTAATGTTAAATTAAAAAATAAAATAAAATATACACATATTCGGTATTGCCGTGGCCGTAATAACACATTTATAGCGTCATTCATGTTTACGTTGTTATAAAATAAAATCTGCTTTCTTTCACTTATTAATGTGAGGAACGATGTGTTATGAAATTTGAACCTCCATGTGCCTCACATTAATAGTAATTAACCCCTTCATGTACCTCACACATTAACCCAGTGTTGTCCATTATGACCGTGAGGAACATGATGGGGTTAATTACTATTAATGTGAGGCACATGGAGGTTCAAAACTCATCACACCTCGTGCCTCACATTAGAAAATGATTTTCTGTTAATTGTTGGCAAAGTATCGTTCTGGTATCGAGTATCGCAATACTACACAAAGTATCGGTATCGGTATCGAAGTCCAAATTCTGGTATCGTGACAACCGTGGACCACACATGTGCACGACTCTCTCCATTCACTTGTATATGAGTTCCAGAAACAGCCGAGCACGGCCAGAGGTGGAGCCGCATCTATCAGACATTCCTGGCATATCCCGGGGAGAAATGTCCGTGTTGGGAATACCCCTTTATTCCATGCGGTGACGGCTCTGAGAAGATGTTTCTCTCAATGATCAATAAGTGAGGTTCTGTATGTCACACATGATGTTGTCCCCTGTATAATCTCCATCTTCTCCTTTCTTCATAAAGACGTCTGCAGTACTAGATCCTCCAGTTCCTCCAGTTTTCTCATCTTCTCCTCCACAACGTTCCTTCTCCTGAATGACCCACCAAGGATGGACAAGGACAGGAATGAGATGAGCAGAAAAATATTAGACTTCACCTTGGAGATCATCTACCTGTTGAGCGGAGAGGTCAACTTTTCTACATTATAGAACAAGTCACACATAGGGAAGGGACAATACGTAATAGGAAGTAATAGGAAGAATCCAGTGTCCTGTATAACAGCATCCAGACCTTCCAAGTGACGTCAAGAAGCCACCAGCAGAAAAGCTGAAGATCAGCCACCAATATGGTCAGTTATGTGTCATGTCACCAATGCAGCAATAGTAATGTTGTAGAGCAATGAGAATGACAAGGAACCAGGAGGATCAGGATGACATCTATATAGAAACATAGAAGATGACAGCAGGAGGAGAGCATATGGTCCATCTAGTTCCCCCAATATTATTTCCTTTTTAGTTTTGGCCTCGCTCTATTTTCTCAATGTCTTTTTGTAGGTGAGGTCTCCAGTATTACAGATGTGGGGTCACTAGAGCTCTATACAGCGGGGTCACAATCTCCCTCTTTCCACTGAGGGGGGAATACTATGTTCAGTTCTCTAAGTGTCTCTCTCCATACACAGGCGTACACAATAGTGAAGACATCGGGTGACTGTACGACTCCCATCATCCAGGAGTCAGGAGGATGGAGCAGTAGTTAGAGGCCCATCACAGAGCCTCCCTCTCACTCCCGGATACATGAGAAGAAGATCTTAGAACTGGTCTACAAGATGGCTGAGCTTCTGACTGGAGAGGTGACACTGCTGGGAAATTCTACAGTAACAGCACTGGAGGTGTTTGGGTGATGACTGTATCATTGTGTGTGTCAGGTTCCTATAAGGTGTCAGGATGTCACTGTCTCCATGGAGGAGTGGGAGTATCTAAAACGACACAAGGATCTGTACGAGGATGTCATGATGGAGAACTACAGGCCGCGCACATCACAAGGTGAGAAGTGACAGATATATATTGGCATTACTGTGGGCACAGGCTGGCACTGGCGGCCATGTTGAGAACACCTGCTGTAAATCTGTGATGTGGGGGCCATTACTTTACACATCTGTGCACATTTTTTTGGAGGGTAATTCATGTGTGGAACAAGAAACTCATGGGAGTCTCTTTGTAATATTTGTGCCACCACAGACCACGTGGCTTGTAGTACATCATTTCTGCTGATCTCTGGTTGGGAGGGCGCGTTAGGGTCAGTTCACACGTTGCGTAAATACTGCAGAATTTCCACAACAGAATTCGTTACGGAAAATCCGCAGCATAATACAGTAGCAGCAAAGAGGATAAGATGAAACAAATCACATCCACACGCTGCGTAAATAGTGAGTGGAAGAACCGATCATAAATTGACCTGCGGTGCAGAGTTTTATTCTGCGGCATGTCAATTGTATTTACGTAAACGCTGCTTATTTATTGCGGGTTTTCCCCATTGAATTCAATGGGGAGGTAAAACCCACAACAATTAGAAGTTATTGCTTTTATTGTGGCGGAATCACCGCCGCAAAAACACAACTCAGAAAAAAAAAAAAAATATATATATATGTACTTACCCAGAAGTCTGTGATCTTCCTCCTGGGATGACGTTTCAAGCCATGTGACCGCTGCAGCTGCGGTCACCATACCTCCCACAAAGGGGGACAACCGATGCGGCGCAAATAGCGGCAATTATTTTTTATTTTAATCCACGCCTCTAATCCCGCCCATACGCATCCGGTTCAGCCCACACATAATCATGCTGCCATAGTGCCTCCTAAACAGTATAATGCCAAATAGCTGCCATCATATAGTATAAAGCCCCCATAGATGCACCCATACAGTATAATGCCCACGCAGATGCCCCCATACAGTATAATCCCCACAAAGATGTCCCCATAGCTGCCCCATAAAGTATAATGGCCCCATACAGTATAATGCCACCTAGCCGCCCCTAGTGTCTGTGCCAGGGGCGTAACTAGAAAAGACTAGGCCCCATAGCAAACTTTTGACTGGGGCCCCCCCTCCCCTGGGTGTCACACAACCCCCCTTGTAGCTAGTGCCTTTTTTACAGCCCCCCCTGTAGATAATGCCATACACCCCCTGTAGATAACGCCATACAGCCCCCCTGTAGATAACGCCATACAGCCCCCTCTGTAGATAGCGCCATACATCCCCCTGCAGATAGCGCCATTCATCCCCCTGTAGATAGCACCATACATCCCCTGTAGATAGCACCATACAGCCCCCCCCTGTAGATAGCGCGATACAGCCCCCCCTGTAGATAATGCCCTACAGCCCCCCTGTAGATAACGCCATACAGCCCCCTCTGTAGATAATGCCATACAGCCCCCCTGTAGAGACGCCATACAGCTCCCCCTGTAGATAACGCCATACAGCTCCCCCTGTAGATAACGCCATACAGCTCCCCCTGTAGATAACGCCATACAGCCCCCCCTGTAGATAGCGCGATACAGCCCCCCTGTAGACAACGCCCTACAGCCCCCCTGTAGATAACGCCATACAGCCCCCTCTGTAGATAACGCCATACAGCCCCCTGTAGAGAACGCCATACAGCTCCCCCTGTAGATAACGCCATACAGCCCCCTCTGTAGATAGCGCCATACATCCCCCTGTATATAGTGCCATGCATCCCCTGTAAATAACGCCATACAGACCCCCTGTAGATAACGCCATACAGACCCCCCCTGTAGATAACGCCATACAGCCCCCTGTAGAAAACGCCTTACAGCCCCCTGTAGATAACGCCATAAAGCCCCCCCCCTGTAGATAACGCCATACATTCCCCTGTAGATAACGGCATACAGCCCCCTCTGTAGATAACGCCATACAGCCCCCTATAGATAACGCCATACAGCCCCCTTTGTAGATAGCGCCATACATCCCCCTGTAGATAGCGCCATACATCCCCCTTGTAGATAACGCCATACAGCCCTCTGTAGATAACGCCATACAGCCCCCCTATAGATAACGCCATACAGCCCCCTTTGTAGATAGTGCCATACATCACCCTGTAGATAACACCATACAGCCCCCTCTGTAGATAACGCCATACAGCCCCCTTTGTAGATAGTGCTATACATCCCCCTGTAGATAACGCCATACAGCCCCCTCTGTAGATAACGCCATACAGCCCCCCTATAGATAACGCCATACAGCCCCCTTTGTAGATAGTGCCATAGATCCCCCTGTAGATAGCGCCATACATCCCCCTGTAGATAACGCCATACAGACCCCCTCTGTAGATAACGCCATACAGCCCCCCTGTAGATAAAGCCATACAACCCCCCTGTAGAGAACGCTATACAGCCCCCCCTGCAGGTAACGCTATACAGCCCCCCTGTAGGTAACGCTATACAGCCCCCCTGTAGGTAACGCTATACAGCCCCCCCTGTAGGTAACGCCATACAGCCCCCTCCTGTAGATAACGCCATACAGACCCCCCTGTAGGTAACGCTATACAGCTCCCCTGTAGGTAACACTATACAGCCCCCCCTCTAGGTAACACTATACAGCCTCCCTGTAGGTAACGCCATGCAGCCCCAACCCACAAAAAAAAGCCGACCTACAGTGTGTCCTACAAAAGACATGTATCCCCTATCCACAGGATAGGGGATACATGTGTGATCGCTGGCAGCGATAGGGAGAACGGGGGACTAAAAGTCCCCCGAAGTTCTCCATGACTAACCTCTGACTTCCGGCGTCTGCGCAGCTCAATAAAAATGAAAGGAGCGCTGGTCACGCATGCGCACAAGCGCGACCGGCGCTCCATTCATTTCTATGGAGTTGCCGACACAGACCCCGGAAGTCCGAGGTTTGTGATGGAGAACTTCAGGGGACTTTCGGTCCCCCGTTCTCCCTATCAATGCCAGCGATCACACATGTATCCCGTATCTTGTGGATAGGGGATACATGTCTTTTGTAGGAACAACCCCTTTAATGGCAGAGCGGGGAGATACCTCCCTGCTCTGCCGTAGTGTTCAGTGGCGTCGCGCTGTAGCAGCCATAGCGGCTGCTAGCGGAGCCTCCGGCCATGGTGGGGGCCCGTGCCGGCGGGCGACACGGGCCCCCTCATGCCGCGGGCCCCGTAGCATCCGCTACGGCTGCTACAGCGGTAGTTACGCCACTGGTCAGTGCCCACATATAAAGTGCCAGTGCCCTTGTGGGTAGTGCCACAATGCCTATGTTGATAGTTCCACACCCCCCTTGAAGATAAGCGCCACCCCCCCTGTAGAGACTATTTCTAGGAGCGGAATCCCCAGCCAGAGCATAGGCCGGTGATTCCGCTCCTAGAGGGAAGCTCTGATGTCACTTTGTCACTGACGTCACATATATAGACTCCTTGAGCAGAATATCTGTTGCCGACTCCAGGAGGAGTCCCTGACGTCAATGTTCATATATTGATAGCGAACCCCAGGGGTTTCCTCTGAGCGGAATCCCCGGCCAGATCGTCAAGGAGTAGCCACTGACAGCGTCACTGTCCATATATGGACAGTGACGTCAAGGGCTTCCCCGAGCACAGCACTTAAAGTAGCGCTGTGCCCGGGGAGTCCTCATGAGAGAAGTATCTCCCTCTTCTACTCCAATCTGAACTAATTGTGAAGCAGGGAGCTGATGGTTCCCTGCTTCAGAATTGCATTCAACTATTTCTGCGTACTGAGGACGCAGATACATTTGACAGCGAGACATACTCACGGCCATCCTGAATCCAAGACGGTTGGGAGGTATGGGCCGGTCACATGAGATAAATCATCATCCCAGGTGGCTGACCTGGATGACGTCAGGGTGCCGGCCTCCTGGGATGACGCTTCATCCTATGTGACCGCTGCTGCAGCCAATCACAGGTTGCAGCGGTCTCCTGGGATGATGCGACATCCCAGGAGGTCGGCCTGCTAGCAGGCTGGCTAAATACTTTGCAGTTTTCCACAACGGACATTCCGGGCGAAAAACTGCACCACAGTTTGGTTTGGTTTATCGTCCAGAATTCCCTGCGGCGACTGAGGCGGATACCAGATACCGCAGCCTGTTACCAAATGATATGCGGCCCAGTGGTTGGGGATCACTGCCCTAGGAGACTTGAACCAGCGATCAAGTCAAGTTGGATCGCTTGCACTATATACTGCATATAGGAGCACAAAGGTGGTCAAACAAACAGGCTGCCATAACAAACATCGGCCCCCTGTCATCGCATCACGATCAATGAGATTTAAATTTAAATGCCGCGGTCGCTATTGTCCGTGGTATTTAATGGGTTAAACGAGCGGGATCGAGCTCGATTCTGATCGTTCTTGTGACGTATCTTAGAGTACACACCAGCTTTGTTTGGAGCGGGTTCAGCCTGTGAGCCCGCTCCATACTTCCCCCTACCTGGCTATGACGTAACTGAATGTCAGGAAGGGGTTAATGAACTGGGTAAGTCTGGGCAGCTTCAGTCAGATTTCAGGAGAACAACAGCTTCTGATATGTCGCTCCGCTGACCCTGACTCTTAGGTTCACAATGTAAATACATGAAGAACGGCACTTTCTGCACATCGAAATGTCAGAACTCTTTAAATTGCTGCAATAAATAAAAACTTTAACATTTACTTTCCCCAACATCAGTTATTAAAGGTTAAAAACCACTAGAGAGGGTAGAGAATGATGAGTGGATGTGGATTTATTATAACGATTTCTTCCACATTCACGTTTTACTTTAGTGACGTTGTAAATTCACTGTACAATCCAGACACACACACATACATATATACACTCATATATATATATATATATATATATATATATATATATATATATACATACACACACACTGCACAATCCATTTTCACTGTGATATATATACACACGTGTATATATATATATATATATATATATATATATATATATATATATATATATAGCAGGGACAAAGAACAAGTAACGGCACCAGGACTTCAATGTTGGGGAGATGTTGGTTTATTCACCACCAGGTGGAAAGAATGAGCAACGTTTCGGTTCACACCTGAACCTTTCTCAAGCTTGAGAAAGGTTCAGGTGTGAACCGAAACGTTGCTCATTCTTTCCACCTGGTGGTGAATAAACCAACATCTCCCCAACATTGAAGTCCTGGTGCCGTTACTTGTTCTTTGTTCCTGCTATTTCATTCCAAGGAGTTGATTCATCCTTACAATGGTAATGTGCACATGGCCTGATTTCCAGTCTACATTGAGTGCTGTTTTTCTTGCATCTATATATATATAAAATTTATATTTTCACTGTTCAGCCTTTTAAAACCAGTGACAGGTGAAGTGAAAACATTGATGATCTGGTTACAATGGTGCCTGACAAGGGGGGGGGGGGTGTATATTAGGCATCGAGTGATCAGTCAGTTGTTGTCGGAAACAGAAAAATGGGAAAGTGTAAGGATCTGAGCGACTGTGACAAAGGCCAAATTGTGATGTCTAGTCGACTGGGTCAGAGCATCTGGTTAGTACATACAAAAGAATGGTACAAGGAAGGACAACCGGTGAACCGGCAATAGGGTCATGGGCACCCAAGGCTCATTGATGTGCATGAGGAGCGGAGACGAGTCCATATGGATCGATTGTGGCACAAATTGCTGAAAAAGTTACAGCCGGCTATGATGGAAAGGTGCAGATCACGCAGAGCATCGCAGCTTACTGCAGTTGGGAATGACATGCCGACCCCTGTCCACCGCTAAAAGTGACTGCAATCGGCACATGCATCAGAACTGTACAATGGAGGAATTGAAGTTGGCCTTGTCTGATGGATCACGTTTTCTTTTACATCTCGTAGATGGCCGGCATCACTTACCTGGGGAAGAGAAAGCACCAGTATGTATTTAACCAAAAATGATTCCTAAAAAATTATACGACTCGTCTCGCAAACAACAAGGCCTCAAATAACTATAGACAGATTATAGTTATTTGAGAAAGTTGTAGGAGAAATCGTCCAGCTCACCGTTAGTAGATCTTTAGTGCAGGCTGTGCCTGGATCTCCACGACGGCAAACGGTAGGATCAACAAGAATCAGAGGAGAAACAGTGATCCAGTGCAAGGTAATTTTAAAAGGAAACACGGTTCCAATTTTATTTAAAAAACTTCTTTAAAAAATATATGTCTCAAACGCAAAGGTGGTCAGCTGTATTCTATGATGCCTACGCGTTTCGGATAGATACAATGTCCTTACTCATGGCTTATTGTTCACAATAAGAAATTTTTTAAAGAAGGTTTTTAAATAAAATTGGAACCGTGTTTCCTTTTAAAATTACCTTGCACTGGATCACTGTTTCTCCTCTGTCTCTTGTTGATCCTACCGTGTGCCGTCGTGGAGATCCAGGCACAGCCTGCACTAAAGATCTACTAACGGTGAGCTGGACGATTTCTCCTACAACTTTCTCAAATAACTATGTAAAGGATCTGCCAGACACAGCTTCTGTGTCGACGCCCGTGGTTAATCAGTCTGCATCTGCTCCTAGGTCTGATAGAGTGACTCGAGCTGCTACCACTCAGGCTGGTAAGCTGAGGAGTGGGAGAATCTATCACAGCCTAGCCAGACGGTTCTAGCTCCCGCCCTCGGTCTATGTATACCTTCATTTGCTTCTTGTCTTTGCCTGTGATTCTCTCTTGTTTCCTGGCTCTGCTGTTCCTGCTAATACTACTGACCTCTGCTTCATATCGACCCTGGCTTTAGTGACTACGCTCCTGCTCTGCATTTGGTACCTCGTACACTCCTGGTTTGACTCGGCTCGTTCACTACTCTTGCTGCTCACGGTGTTGCCGTGGGCAACTGCCCCATTTCCCTTAGCTTCTGTGTACCCTTGTCTGTCGTGCACATATTGATCGTAGGGACCGTTGCCCAGTTGTACGCCGTCGCCTAGGACGGGCCGTGCAAATAGGCAGGGACTGAGTGGCGGGTAGATTAGGGCTCACCTGTCTGCACCCTACCCCGACATTACATAATCACAGGCACATATACCTTTTCTACCCTGGTTCCTACACTACTATGGACCCCCTTGAGACCCTGACTCAGCAAATGCAGGGTCTCTCCCTACAAGTCCAAGCCCTGGCTCAGAGGTGCGACCAGCATGATGCTAACCAGGTAGTGCCCTCCAACTCACCTCTTGAACCCCACCTCAAGTTGCCTGACCGGTTCTCAGGGGACCGGAAGACTTTATTCTCCTTTCGGGAGAGTTGTAGGCTCTATTTGCGTCTAAGGCCCCACTCCTCAGGTTCTGAGAGCCAGCGAGTGGGTATAATTATGTCCCGGCTCCAGGACGGCCCTCAAGAATGGGCCTTCTCCTTGGCTCCTGATGCCCCTGAACTTTCCTCTGTTGATTTTTATTTTCTGCTCTCGGGCTCATCTATGACGAGACTGACAAGACTGCTTTTGCCGAGAGTCAGCTGGTGACCTTACGTCAGGGTAAGAGACCCATTGAGGAGTAATGTTCTGACTTTAGGAAGTGGTGTGTAGCTTCTCGGTGGAATGACCCTGCCTTGAGGTGCCAGTTTAGATTGGGTCTGTCGAATGCCCTGAAAGACCTATTAGTTAGCTATCCCTCTTCTGACTCTCTAGATCAGGTTATGGCTTTAGCGGTACGTCTTGACCGACGTCTCAGGGAACGATGACTTGAACGTTTTTGTGCCTTCTCCTCTGGCTCCCCCATGATGGCTCCCGAGGTTCCGTTGCTTCGTTCTTCCACGGAAATCTCTGATGAACCAATGCAACTCGGGGCCTCCGTGTCTCCCCAACAACGTAGAGAGCTCCGCAGGAAGAATGGTCTCTGCTTCTACTGTGGGGATGACAAGCATCAAGTGAACAACTTTCCTAGGCGTAAGAATAAGCAGCCGGAAAACTTCCGCACCTAAGTGACCATCGGGGAGGTCGCTTGGGCGCACAGGTATTTCCCGTAAATATGAAACCTAATAAGATCTTGCTTCCCTTTCAGGTCTCTTTTGAGGGTAGGTCTGCCACCGGCAGTGCCTTCGTGGATTCAGGGTCTTCTGCTAATATTATGTCTGTGGAATTTGCTATGTCTCTAGCTATGCCATTGATTGATTTGCCTAAACCTGTCCCGGTAGTAGATATCGACTCCACTCCACTTGCTAATGGTTATTTTACACAGCATACCCCTGTTTTTGAACTCCTAGAGAATACGATTGCGCAATCGATTTGGTACCAGGAGCTAAGCTCCCTAAGGGTAGGATATTTAATCTCTCTTGTCCCGAACGTGAGGCCATGAGAGAATATATCCAGGAAAGCCTGGCCAAGGGTTACATTCGCCCCTCTACTTCTCTGGTAGGTGCTGGCTTCTTCTTCGTAGGGAAGAAGGATGGTGGTCTTAGGCCGTGCATCGATTACCGAAACTTTAATAAGGTCACAGTAATGAACCAGTATTCCCTTCCTTTGATTCCTGATCTCTTCAATCAGGTTCAGGGGGCCCAATGGTTCTCTAAGTTTGATCTTCGGGGGGCTTATAACCTTATCCGAGACAGAGAAGGGGATAAGTGGAAGACTGCGTTTAACACGCCCGAAGGTCATTTTGAATACCTCGTCATGCCCTTTGGGTTGTGTAATGATCCCGCGGTCTTCCAGAATTTCATAAATTAGATTTTAAGAGACTACCTGGGGGTATTTCTTGTAGTGTACCTTGATGACATACTTGTGTTTTCCAAGGACTGGTCCTCCCACATTGAGCATGTCAGGAAGGTGCTCCAGGCCCTTCGGGAAAACAAACTCTTTGCTAAATCCGAAAAATGTGTGTTTGGGGTGCAGGAGATATCATTTTTGGGTCAAATCCTCACTCCTAATGAATTCCGCATGGACCCGGCCAAGGTTCAGGCTGTGGCTGAATGGGTCCTACCTGCCTCCCTGAAGGCGCTGCAGTGCTTCCTGGGGTTTGCTAATTATTACAGGAGATTTATTGCTAACTTCTCGGTCATCGCTAAGCCTCTTACGGATCTTACTCGCAAAGGTGCTGATCTCCTCCACTGGCCTCCGGAGGCGGTCCAGGCTTTTGAGATCCTTAAGAAGTGCTTTATCTCTGCCCCAGTGCTGATTCAGCCTAACCAAATGGAGTCATTCATCGTGGAGGTTGACGCCTCCGAGGTGGGAGTGGGTGCTGTCTTGTCCCAGGGTACCAGGTCCCTCACCCATCTACGTCCCTGTGCCTACTTCTCCAGGAAGTTCTCGCCCACTGAGTAACTATGACGTGGGCAACCGCGAACTCTTAGCCAGGGCCGGCCTTAGGGTAGATGGCGCCCCGTGCGAAATTATCTTTCGGCGCCCCACGCCATTATAAAAAATGCCCCATAAAAAAGCATAATTCCTCCCCACAGTATAATACCCTATATAGTGCCCCCACACAGTGTAATGCCCCTTTAGTGCCCCACACACAGTATAATAATAATATTTAATAATGTAATATATTATAACGCCTTCAAGGACACAGTATTTTGTCCTCTAATTGTGCCTACACAGTGTTATGCCACCTAAGTGCCACACACATTATATTTCCCCCTGTAGTACCCCTACACAGTATGATGTCCTCCACAGAGTATAATGCCCCCACAGCCCCCCTAGTAGAAAGTGCACCCTGTAGATTGTGCCGTACAGCTTCCCTGTAGACAGTGCCATAATCCCCAACCTCCTCCTTGTAGACAGTGCCATACAGCCCCCATCTGCCCCTTGTATTGTCATACAGCCCCCATCTGCCCCTTGTAGTGCCATACAGCCCCCCATCTGCCCCTTGTAGTGTTATACAGCCCCACCTCCCTCTTGTACACAGTGCCCCCCACCGCCCCCTTGTAGACAGTGTCATACAGCACCCATCTCCCCATTGTAGAAAGTGACATACAGCCCCCACCTCCCCCTTGTAGACAGTGCCATACTGCCCCCAACTCCACCTGACAGGATCCTTGCGTAGGCTGGCTTGATACAGAGATGTCATCACGCCGACTGCGCAGGGATCCTGTCCCTGCGCCTCATAGGCTGCAGGCGCCTCTGTAGCCTGTTACAGAATTTCCCAACCTTTTCGGAATTGAGCCACCCCTGGACAAAAAAAAATTCCTCAGGGCCCCCCTACCAAAAATTGTTTAGAGAAAGACAGAAAATAGCTAAAAATAAGCACTACATTCTTAGGGTATGTTCACACAGCATTTTTTGTAAGGCAGAAAAAATCTGCTTTTGAATTGACAGCGTTATTTGATGGGTTTTTTTTAGCGGTTTTTTTTAAGCCGTTGAAGCGAATGCAAAAGACGCAGCAAAAAAAGCTCAAAGAGCGCCAAAGCTATTTTCTTCCTACTGTTAATTTCAATTGGAGGTCAGAGGTGGAAACCACTTGAAGACCATCAGCCCCCCCCCCACTCACAGTAAAATGACCATCAGCCCCCCACTCACAGTAAGGCTGGTTTCACACACACTATTTACGGACGTAATTTGGGCGTTTTAGCCCCGAATTACGTCTGAAAATGCGGCTCAAAAGCGTCGGCAAAGATCTGCCCATTCATTTGAATGGGTCTTACGATCTTCTGTGCCGAAGGTCATTTTTTTTACGCGCCGCTGTCAAAAGACGGTGCGTAAAAGAGACGCCCGCGTCAAAGAAAAGCCTGTCACTTCTTGAGACGTAATTGGAGCCGTGTTCCCTTGACAATAGAAAAACAGCTCCAATTACGTCCGTAATGGACGCAGCGAATAGCGCCTGCACATGCCATTACGTCTGAAATTCCGGTGAACATACCCTAAAATGACCATCAGCCCGTCCACTCACAGTAAAACTACCATCAGCCCGTCCACTCACAGTAAAACTACCATCAGCCCGTCCACTTACAGTAAAACTACCATCAGCCCGTCCACTCACAGTAAAACTACCATCAGCCCGTCCACTCACAGTAAAACTACCATCAGCCCGTCCACTCACAGTAAAACTACCATCAGCCCCCACTCACAGTAAAATGACCATCAGCCCCCCACTCACAGTAAAACTACCATCAGCCCCCCACTCACAGTAAAATGACCATCAGCCCGTCCACTCACAGTAAAATGACCATCAGCCCGCCACTCACAGATGCCCCTTGTAGGTCGTGCCACACAGCCCCTTTGTAGTTCGTGCCACACAGCCCTCTTGTAGTTCGTGCCACACAGCCCCCTTGTAGTTCGTGCCACACAGCCCCCTTGTAGTTCGTACCACACAGCCCCCTTGTAGTTCGTGCCACACAGCCCCCTTGTAGTTCGTGCCACACAGCCCCCTTGTAGTTCGTGCCACACAGCCCCCTTGTAGTTCGTGCCACACAGCCCCCTTGTAGTTCGTGCCACACAGCCCCCTTGTAGGTCATGCCACACAGCCCCTTTGTAGGTAGTAGGGATGTCACAACACCTGAATTTGGACTTCAATACCGATACTTCGTGTAGTATTGCAATTTCGATACAAAACGATACTTTGCCAACAGTAATAAAAAAAAGTTCTTCCATTTTCTGATGTGAGGCGCGAGGTGTGATGCTGAATTTAACCTCCATTTGCCTCACATTAATAGTAATTAACCCCATCATGTTTCTCAGTCATAATGGGTTAATGTGTGAGGTACATGATGGGGTTAATTACTATTAATGTGAGGCACATGGAGGTTAAATTCAGCATCACACCTCGCGCCTCACATTAATTTTTTTTGTTTTACAGCGTACACATCATAAATGACGCAAAAAAATAGTTGTGCAGGTTATTACGGCCGCGCCAATACTGAATGTGTGTATTTTATATATTGACACTTATTTTAAGGTTTATTGTAAAAAAAAGGCGTATGTGTATTTTTTTAAATTTAACATTACTTCATGTTTTTACTTTATTTTTAAACTTTAAAGGAATAGTGTCACGAAAAAAAAATGTTTAACATCAGTTTGATTTTAGTCTTTTATTAAAAACTTTTATATTTATTTGTGTGTTTGTGTTTTGCTTTTTTTTACTTTTACACTTTTTCTTCCCTATGGGGGCTGCCATTTTTTACTCCATTTCTGTATGTGTCGATTAACGACACATACAGACATGGAATACGGCAGCTCCAGTCCCATAGGGAATGCGAACGGGGCCCATTCCATCCACTATGGTGTACGCCGTCTGTGTGGGAACGGCGCATGCCTGTGGCTGGGGATTCCGCTCCTTGACGGAGTGCTTGATGTCTTTGTCCATATATGAACAGTGACATCGGGCAACTAACTCCTGAAGCGGAATCCCTGTCCACAGCGTTGCAGACGCTGTGACCGGGGATTCCACTCCAGGAGAAGCCCCTGACGTCTCTGTCCATTTAGTCGGGGGTGCCATCTACAGGGGTTCTGCAAAAAAATCTCCTCCTCACATCCACTTCGCGCTATGAGGAGGAGGAGGAGAGAAAGCACGTCCGTGGCAGTTGTCCAGAGGAGTGTCGCGGCACCCCTGGAGGATTCTCATGGGAACCTCATGTTGGGAACCACCAGTCTAGTAGATCACAGAGCAGGGAGATACCTCCCTGCTCTGCTATAGTGTTGAATAGTATCTGCGTCTTTAGCAGGGCCGTATTTACAACTCACGCTGCCCTAGGCACTAAGCCTGAATATACCCCCATTAAAGGCCTATTTAGTTGAGCCAATTATCATCATGATTCGCCAGTTTCTGACCAATTATAATGATATTTGGTCAGTGTTAACAAAGTGGAAGATCAATGATAAAAACTTTGCTTATCGTTAATCTCTAATGAGGAAAAAAAAGAAAGGTAATACACCCGGATGTAGTCATAGCGATGCATATTCTCTATGGGAGCGCTGGAAAAAGCAGAACACTGCACTCGGCTATCTCCGGTGCTCCCATAGAGAATGAATGGAGCGGCAGTGCGCATGCGAATGTAACCGGAATACCCCTTAACGAGGTATTTGACAGCCGCTCCTACATAGTGCCAGCGCGGTTGTTGGCCGCGTTGCGACAGTGTGAGGGCCGCTCCGTGTGGCCGTACCCTAAAGAATCCTTTCTCCCCATACATAACGCTAAGTTCCCCTCCCCCATGATTCATAATAAGCTCCTACACCACAAAATAAACTATACAGAAGTCCCCCTCCTCACAAAATACATTTATAAAGAATCCCCCCACTCCTATAGCATTTAGGGCAATGTCCCCTCCCCCACAAAATCGATCTGTAAAAAATACACACTCAAAGTACCTCTAACCTAGTCTCCCCTCCCCCACAAAATCGATCTTTTAAAAAAAACAAAAAAACATCCTGTTACACATCAAATAAAGCCCCCTCTCTCCCCCTCCCTCACACAGCACATAAATAAACATAGATTAAGCTAAAGCTGCTGCACTTACCTGACTCTGGAGCTCCGTGGAGGAGTCTTCACTGGGGCAGCAGCACAGCAGGAAGGAGCTGCGTGAGGTGCTGAGTGTGTGTGACACTGCAGTACAGGCTGTGCCGATTGGTGGAGCAGACAGAAGCACCTGCTGCTCCTCCAATCAGCGCTCACTTCACGCAGCAGTGCAGAGGGAGGAACATTTCTCCTCTATTCTGCTCGTACCCACTGGCGCCCCCCTTGCAGCATGGCGGCCGGCGCCCTGTGCGACCGCACGTGTCGCACATAGCTAAGGCCGGCCATGCTCTTAGCCATTAAATGGGCATTTGAAGAGTGGTGCCACTTCTTGGAGGGGGCTAGGCACCAGGTAACGGTCCTTACCGACCACAAGGATCTGGTTTTCCTACAATCTGCCTGGAGGCTAAACCCGAAACAAGCTCGATGGGCGTTGTTTTTTTACTAGATTCAACTTTGTGGTCCCCTGTAGGGCTGGGTCTAAAAATATTAAAGCTGATGCACTGTCGCGTAGCTTCATGGCCAGCCCTCCTTCGGAGGAAGATCCTGCTTGTGTTTTGCCCCAGGTATAATAATATCCTCTGTTGATTCTGACTTAGTCTCCGAAACCGGAACCTTCCTGAGAACAAGCTGTTTGTTCCCCTGCCATTCCGGCTAAGGGTACTCAGGGAAAATCATGACTCTGCACTATCTGGCCATCCAGGAATCCTGGGTACCAAGCACCTCATTGCTAGAAACTACTGGTGGCCTGGGTTGCCTAAAAACGTTAAGGCCTATGTCGCCGCTTGTGAAATTTGTGCTAGGTCCAAGACTCCCAGGTCCCGACCAGCGGGCTTACTATGTTCTTTGCCCATTCCCCAGAGACCTTGGACCCATATCTCCATGGATTTTATCACCAATCTGCTTCCATCTCAAGGCAAGTCGGTGGTGTGGGTGGTAGTAGACCGCTTCAGTAAGATGTGCCACTTTGTGCCCCTCAAGAAACTACCCAATGCCAAGACCTTAGCTACCTTGTTTGTCAAACACATCCTGCGTCTCCATGGGGTGCCTGTCAATATTGTTTCTGACAGAGGGGTACAATTTGTTTCATTGTTTTGGAGAGCTTTCTGTAAAAAGTTGGAGATTGATCTGTCCTTCTCCTCGGCCTTCCATCCTGAAACTAATGGCCAAACTGAGAGGACTAATCAGTCTCTAGAACAATATTTAAGGTGTTTTATCTCTGACTGTCAATATGATTGGGTCTCCTTCATTTCCCTCACCGAAGTAACTCGTCAGGGGTCTCCCCCTTTTTCTGTAATTTTGGGTTTAATCCACGGTTCTCTTCCGTTTCACCTGGTGGCTCCAACAATCCCGAGGTAGATGTCGTTCATCGGGAACTGTGCACAGTCTGGGCCCAGGTTCAGAAGAACCTAGAGGCGTCCCAGAGCATACAAAAGACTCAGGCAGATAGAAGACGTTCTGCTAACCCCTTCTTTGTGGTCGGGGATCTGGTGTGGTTCTCTTCAAAAAATTTGCGCCTTAAGGTTCCATCCAAAAAATTAGCTCCCCGGTATAAGGGCCTACAAGGTCATTGAGGTCCTTAACCCTGTCTCCTTCCGGCTGGAGTTACCCCCGTCTTTTCAAATACACGACATGTTTCATGCCTCCCTCCTTAAACGCTGCTCCCCGTCCTTGGTTACCTCGAGGAAACCTCAGGTCCCTGTTCTCACCCCTGAAGGGGTAGAATTCGAGGTGGCCAGGATTGTGGACAGCAGGATGGTCCAAGGCTCCCTCCAGTACCTGGTCCATTGGAGAGGATACGGGCCTGAGGAGAGGACTTGGGTACCCGCCCGGGATGTTCACGCTGGGGTATTGCTCAGGAGTAGAGATGAGCGAACTTTTCAAAAGTTCGGTTCGGCTAGTTCGCCGAATTTCACAAAAAAGTTCGATTCGGACCGAACTAGTTCGGACCGAACCTGTCACTTCCGTGCGCCCAGCATGCTACCGTCGAGTGGGTGCTAATAGAGTTAATGGGCTGCACTAACTCTTTCAGCAACCTTGACAGTACATGCTCGGCGCGCGGAAAATTTTAATGTAATAAAAAAAAAAAAATAATATGTTCGTACTTACTTTCCTCCTGTCCGGCCTCCAGCGATGACGTTTCATCCCTTTCGCCGCTGCAGCCAATCACAGGCTGTAGTGGCGGTCACGCACGTCAGGATGACGCTTCATCCCACGTGACCGCCTCTGCAGCCAATCACAGGCTGCAGCGGCGATATTGATGAAACGTCATCGCTGGAGACCGGACAGGAGGAAAGTAAGTATGAACGTATTATTATTTTTTTTTGGCATGTATGTATGTTGTCATGTATGTATGTATGTATGTGCATGTATGTTTGCATGTATGTTGGCATGTATGTATATATGTGCATGTGTGTATGTATATTTGCATGTATGTATGTATGTATGTTTGCATGAATGTATGTATGTATGTATGTTTGCATGTATGTATGTATGTATGTTTGTTTGCATGAATGTATGTATGTATGTATGTTGTCATGTATGTATGTTGTCATGTATGTATGTATGTTATCATGTATGTATATATGTGCATGTATGTTGGCATGTATGTAGATATGTGCATGTTTGTATGTATATTTGCATGTATATATTTGCATGTATGTATGTATGTTTGCATGTGTGTATGTTTGCATGTATGTATGTTTGCATGTATGTATGTTGTCATGTATGTATGTATATATGTGCATGTCTGTTTGCATGTATGTTGGCATGTATGTATATATGTGCATGTGTGTATGTATATTTGCATGTATATATTTGCATGTATGTATGTATGTTTGCATGTGTGTATGTTTGCATGTATGTATGTTTGCATGTATGTATGTTGTCATGTATGTATGTATATATGTGCATGTATGTTTGCATGTATGTTGGCATGTATGTATATATGTGCATGTGTGTATGTATATTTGCATGTATATATTTGCATGTATGTATGTATGTATGTATGTTTGCATGTGTGTATGTTTGCATGTATGTATGTTTGCATGTATGTATGTTGTCATGTATGTATGTATATATGTGCATGTATGTTTGCATGTATGTTGGCATGTATGTATATATGTGCATGTTTGTATGTATATTTGCATGTATATATTTGTATGTATGTTTGCATGTATGTATGTATGTATGTATGTTGTCATGTATGTATGTATGTTTGCATGTTTTTATTTTTGCATGTATGTTTGTTTGCATGTATGTTTATATATATATGTGCATGTATGTAATTATGTTTGCATGTATTTATGTTTGCATGTATATTTGTGCATGCTTGTATATATGTATGTATGTATCTTTGAATGTTTGTTTGTATGTATGTATGTTTTCATGTGTGTGTGTATGCATGTATATATGATAGTTTGTATGTATGTATATATGTGTGTATGTTTGCATGTATATATGTGCATGCTTGTATGTTTGTATATATGTATGTTTGCATGTATGTTTGTTTGTATATGTCTGTATGGCCATGTATGATACTGTCTGCTGGCGCCCTGTATCTAAGTCAACTTTGCGGCAGGCTTCTATACATGGTATAACAGTCAGTATCACATGTATGTATGTTTGTATGTATGTATGTATGTTTGCATGTATGTATGTATGTTTGCATGAATGTATGTATGTATGTATGTTGTCATGTATGTATGTTGTCATGTATGTATGTATGTATGTATGTTGTCATGTATGTATATATGCGCATGTATGTATATATGTGCATGTTTGTATGTATATTTGCATGTATATATTTGCATGTATGTATGTATGTATGTTTGCATGTGTGTATGTTTGCATGTATGTATGTTTGCATGTATGTATGTTGTCATGTATGTATGTATATATGTGCATGTCTGTTTGCATGTATGTTGGCATGTATGTATATATGTGCATGTGTGTATGTATATTTGCATGTATATATTTGCATGTATGTTTGCATGTGTGTATGTTTGCATGTATGTATGTTTGCATGTATGTATGTTGTCATGTATGTATATATGTGCATGTATGTTTGCATGTATGTTGGCATTTATGTATATATGTGCATGTTTGTATGTATATTTGCATGCATATATTTGCATGTATGTATGTATGTATGTTTGCATTTATGTATGTTTGCATGAATGTATGTTTGCATGTATGTTGGCATGTATGTATATATGTGCATGTGTGTATGTATATTTGCATGTATATATTTGCATGTATGTTTGCATGTGTGTATGTTTGCATGTATGTATGTTGTCATGTATGTATGTATATATGTGCATGTATGTTTGCATGTATGTTGGCATGTATGTATATATGTGCATGTGTGTATGTATATTTGCATGTATATATTTGCATGTTTGCATGTGTGTATGTTTGCATGTATGTATGTTTGCATGTATGTATGTTGTCATGTATGTATATATGTGCATGTATGTTTGCATTTATGTTGGCATTTATGTATATATGTGCATGTTTGTATGTATATTTGCATGTATATATTTGCATGTATGTATGTATGTATGTTTGCATTTATGTATGTTTGCATGAATGTATGTTTGCATGTATGTATGTTGTCATGTATGTATATTGTCATGTATGTATGTATGTATGTATGTATGTATGTTGTCATGTATGTATATATGTGCATGTATGTTTGCATGTATGTTGGCATGTATGTATATATGTGCATGTTTGTATGTATATTTGCATGTATATATTTGTATGTATGTTTGTATGTATGTTGTCATGTATGTATGTATGTTTGCATGTTTTTATTTTTGCATGTATGTTTGCATGTATGTTTATATATATATGTGCATGTATGTAATTATGTTTGCATGTATTTATGTTTGTATGTATATTTGCATGTATATATTTGCATGTATGTATGTATGTATGTTTGCATGTGTGTATGTTTGCATGTATGTATGTTTGCATGTATGTATGTTGTCATGTATGTATGTATATATGTGCATGTCTGTTTGCATGTATGTTTGCATGTATGTATGTTGTCATGTATGTATATATGTGCATGTATGTTTGCATGTATGTTGGCATGTATGTATATATGTGCATGTGTGTATGTATATTTGCATGTATATATTTGCATGTATGTATGTATGTATGTTTGCATGTCTGTATGTTTGCATGTATGTATGTTTGCATGTATGTATGTTGTCATGTATGTATATATGTGCATGTATGTTTGCATGTATGTTGGCATTTATGTATATATGTGCATGTTTGTATGTATATTTGCATGTATATATTTGCATGTATGTATGTATGTATGTTTGCATTTATGTATGTTTGCATGAATGTATGTTTGCATGTATGTTGGCATGTATGTATATATGTGCATGTGTGTATGTATATTTGCATGTATATATTTGCATGTATGTTTGCATGTGTGTATGTTTGCATGTATGTATGTTTGCATGTATGTATGTTGTCATGTATGTATGTATATATGTGCATGTATGTTTGCATGTATGTTGGCATGTATGTATATATGTGCATGTGTGTATGTATATTTGCATGTATATATTTGCATGTATGTATGTATGTATGTTTGCATGTGTGTATGTTTGCAAGTATGTATGTTTGCATGTATGTATGTTGTCATGTATGTATATATGTGCATGTATGTTGGCATTTATGTATATATGTGCATGTTTGTATGTATATTTGCATGTATATATTTGCATGTATGTATGTATGTATGTTTGCATTTATGTATGTTTGCATGAATGTATGTTTGCATGTATGTATGTTGTCATGTATGTATATTGTCATGTATGTATGTTGTCATGTATGTATATATGTGCATGTATGTTTGCATGTATGTTGGCATGTATGTATATATGTGCATGTTTGTATGTATATTTGCATGTATATATTTGTATGTATGTTTGTATGTATGTTGTCATGTATGTTTGCATGTTTTTATTTTTGCATGTATGTTTGCATGTATGTTTATATATATATGTGCATGTATGTAATTATGTTTGCATGTATTTATGTTTGTATGTATATTTGCATGTATATATTTGCATGTATGTATGTATGTATGTTTGCATGTGTGTATGTTTGCATGTATGTATGTTTGCATGTATGTATGTTGTCATGTATGTATGTATATATGTGCATGTCTGTTTGCATGTATGTTGGCATGTATGTATATATGTGCATGTGTGTATGTATATTTTCATGTATATATTTGCATGTATGTATGTATGTATGTATGTTTGCATGTGTGTATGTTTGCATGTATGTATGTTGTCATGTATGTATGTATATATGTGCATGTATGTTTGCATGTATGTTGGCATGTATGTATATATGTGCATGTGTGTATGTATATTTGCATGTATATATTTGCATGTATGTATGTATGTATGTTTGCATGTGTGTATGTTTGCATGTATGTATGTTTGCATGTATGTATGTTGTCATGTATGTATGTATATATGTGCATGTATGTTTGCATGTATGTTGGCATGTATGTATATATGTGCATGTGTGTATGTATATTTGCATGTATATATTTGCATGTATGTATGTATGTATGTATGTTTGCATGTGTGTATGTTTGCATGTATGTATGTTTGCATGTATGTATGTTGTCATGTATGTATGTATATATGTGCATGTATGTTTGCATGTATGTTGGCATGTATGTATATATGTGCATGTTTGTATGTATATTTGCATGTATATATTTGTATGTATGTATGTATGTATGTTTGCATTTATGTATGTTTGCATGAATGTATGTTTGCATGTATGTATGTATATATGTATATATGTATGTATGTTGTCATGTATGTATGTATGTATGCATGTTGTCATGTATGTATATATGTTCATGTATGTTTGCATGTATGTTGGCATGTATGTATATATGTGCATGTTTGTATGTATATTTGCATGTATATATTTGTATGTATGTTTGCATGTATGTATGTATGTATGTATGTATGTATGTTGTCATGTATGTATGTATGTTTGCATGTTTTTATTTTTGCATGTATGTTTGCATGTATGTTTATATATATATATATATGTGCATGTATGTAATTATGTTTGCATGTATTTATGTTTGCATGTATATTTGTGCATGCTTGTATATATGTATGTTTGTATCTTTGCATGTTTGTTTGTATGTATGTTTTCATGTGTGTGTATGCATGTATATATGATAGTTTGTATGTATGTATATATGTGTGTATGTTTGCATGTATATATGTGCATGCTTGTATGTTTGTATATATGATAGTTTGCATGTATGTTTGTTTGTATATGTCTGTATGGCCATGTATGATACTGTCTGCTGGCGCCCTGTATCTAAGTCAACTTTGCGGCAGGCTTCTATACATGGTATAACAGTCAGTATCACATGTATGTATGTATGTATGTATGTATGTATGTATGTATGTTTGCATGTATGTATGTATGTTTGCATGAATGTATGTATGTATGTATGTATGTATGTTGTCATGTATGTATGTTGTCATGTATGTATGTATGTATGTATGTTGTCATGTATGTATATATGTGCATGTATGTTGGCATGTATGTATATATGTGCATGTTTGTATGTATATTTGCATGTATATATTTGCATGTATGTATGTTTGCATGTGTGTATGTTTGCATGTATGTATGTTTGCATGTATGTATGTTTGCATGTATGTATGTATATATGTGCATATCTGTTTGCATGTATGTTGGCATGTATGTATATATGTGCATGTGTGTATGTATATTTGCATGTATATATTTGCATGTATGTTTGCATGTGTGTATGTTTGCATGTATGTATGTTGTCATGTATGTATGTATATATGTGCATGTATGTTTGCATGTATGTTGGCATGTATGTATATATGTGCATGTGTGTATGTATATTTGCATGTATATATTTGCATGTATGTATGTATGTATGTATGTTTGCATGTGTGTATGTTTGCATGTATGTATGTTTGCATGTATGTATGTTGTCATGTATGTATATTGTCATGTAGGTATGTATGTATGTATGTTGTCATGTATGTATATTGTCATGTATGTATATTGTCATGTATGTATGTTTGCATGTATGTATGTTGTCATGTATGTATATTGTCATGTATGTATGTTTGCATGTATGTATGTTGTCATGTATGTATATATGTGCATGTATGTTTGCATGTATGTTGGCATTTATGTATATATGTGCATGTTTGTATGTATATTTGCATGTATATATTTGCATGTATGTATTTGTATGTATGTTTGTATGTATGTTGTCATGTATGTATGTATGTTTGCATGTTTTTATTTTTGCATGTATGTTTGCATGTATGTTTATATATATATGTGCATGTATGTAATTATGTTTGCATGTATTTATGTTTGCATGTATATTTGTGCATGCTTGTATATATGTATGTATGTATCTTTGCATGTTTGTTTGTATGTATGTATGTATGTTTTCATGTGTGTGTATGCATGTATATATGATAGTTTGTATGTATGTATATATGTGTGTATGTTTGCATGTATATATGTGCATGCTTGTATGTTTGTATATATGTATGTTTGCTTGTATATTTCTGTATGGCCATGTATGATACTGCCTGCTGGCGCCCTGTATCTAAGTCAACTTTGCGGCAGGCTTCTATACATGGTATAACAGTCAGTATCACACATTAAACTGAATCTAAGCCTACGACATGTTTTATTTCATTTTTTTTTTTTTATACAGCTTTGGTGTTTGGACTACGTCGGTTTCGAGGACTACTTCGATGACGGTTTTTTTTTCTACAATAAAATGGTTAATGAGGGTTGTGTTGGGGGTGCTTTATTTCAATAAAATATTTTATCTATATCTGTCTTTTTCTTTTCAAATTTTATTACTACCACTTTAGTAATGGCCGCTGTCTGAGTGACAACATCCATTACTAAGGTGAGGCTTAGTGTTAGCCGGTGCAGAGGCTAACACTAACCACCATTATTACCCCGGTACCCACCACCACCAGGGGTGCCGGGAAGAGCCAGGTACGATCCAGTACCCGACCATCTGTTGTGATGGTCGGGCTCTGGGGCGGCCGCAGGCTGGTATTATGAGGCTGGGAAGGGCCAAAAACAGTGGACCTTCCCACCCTTGTAATGCTAGGCTGCTGCTGCTGTGTTGTATCTGGCTGGCTATAAAAGTGGGGGGGGACCCCACGTCATTTTTTTAAATAATTTTTTTTTTTTTTAAAAAGACACGGGGTTCCACCCAATTTATCATAACCAGCCACATACAACACAGTGTTATTAGCCTGGGAATGGACAAAACCAGTGGCCCTTCCCACCCATGTAATGCCAGACTGCTGCGGCCTTGTATATGGCTGGTTATTAAAAATGTGGGGGACCCGTCTATTGTTAAATTTGTTAAATTCAAAAAAAAAAACAACGTGTGGTCCCCCCCATTTTTATAACCAGCCCAATACAACACAGCAGCAGCAGCCTAGCATTACAAGGGTGGGAAGGTCCACTGATTTTGGCCCTTCCCAGCCTCATAATACCAGCCTACGGCCGCCCCAGTACCCGACCATCACAACAGATGGTCGGGTACTGGATCGTACCAAGCTCTTCCCGGCACCCCTGGTGGTGGTGGGTACCGGGGTAATAATGGGTGGTTAGTGCTAGCCTCTGCATCGGCTAACACTAAGTACCGCCTTAATAATGGACGCTGTCAATCAGCCAACTACCATTATCTAGGCACTAATAAAGTTTAAAAAAAAACACAAAGACAATTCTTTTTTATTGAAATAAGAAATCCCCAACAAAAACCTCGTTAACCATTTTATTAAAATTTGAAAAAACGTAGATCTACGCAGTAGTCCAACGAATCGAAGATGTAGCCCAATCGGTACATCAAAATCTGCAACAACATAAAAAAACAGTTATCAATGTGAACAATACCAATACTTCTAGTCACCTACACACATATATACACGCACACACACACACACACACACAAACAACCATACACAAACACACACATACACAAATACACACATATAAGCAAACACACCCATATATACACAAACACACACACATAAACACACACCCATATACACACATATACACAAACACACACATATACAAAAACACACACACAAACATATACACAAATACACCCATATATACACACACACACCTATACACAAACACATATACACAAACACACCCATATATACACAAAAACACACATAAACACACACCCATATACACACATATACAAAAACACACACACACAAACATCTACACACAAACATATACACAAATACACCCATATATACACACACATATACACAAACATATACACAAACACATATACACAAACACACCCATATATACACAAACACACATAAACACACATATACACAAACACACATATAAAAACAGACAAAGACACATACCCAAACACACACACTGTTTCTTTTAAATGCTGCTGGGGAACCCGCTCGATCCACTATATAAGGCTGCGCTATAGTGCAGCATTTAAAAGAAACAGGATACTGACCTGTTCATAGAGTTTAAGGCAGCACAGAGTATTTCAGGAGATGAGCGTGCAGATTCAGTGCTGCTGTGAACTCTGCTCTTACCATTACATAGCTCTCAGTCTGTTACCTCTCCTCCACTCCTGTCCTCAAGAACACCTTCACATGATTGGCAAGTCACCACGTAATGGTAAGAGCAGAGTTCACAGCAGCACAGAGTATTTCAGGAGATGAGCATGCGGATCTTGTGCGGGGTGGTGACTTGCCAATCATGTGAAGGTGTTATTGAGAACAGGAGTGGAGGAGAGGTAACAGACTGAGCTACGTAATGGTAAGAGCAGAGTTCACAGCAGCACAGAATCTGCACGCTCCTCTCCTAAAATATTCTGTGCTGCTGTGAACTCTGCTCTTACCATTACGTAGCTCTCAGTCTGTTACCTCTCCTCCACTCCTGTCCTCAAGAACACCTTCACATGATTGGCAAGTCACCACCGCGCACAAGATCCGCACGCTCATCTCCTGAAATACTCTGTGCTGCTGTGAACTCTGCTCTTACTGTTACGTGGTGACTTGCCAATCATGAAGGTGTTATTGAGGACAGTAGTGGAGGAGAGGTAACAGACTGAGAGCTACGTAATGGTAAGAGCAGAGTTCACAGCAGCACTGAATCTGCACGCTCATCTCCTGAAATACTCTGTGCTGCCTTAAACTCTGTGGACAGGTCAGGATCCTGTTTCTTTTAAATGCTGCACTGTAGCGCAGCCTTATATAGTGGATCGAGCGGGTTCCCTAGCAGCATTTAAAAGAAACAGGATCCTGACCTGTCCACAGAGTTTAAGGCAGCACAGAGTATTTCAGGAGATGAGCACGGCCGGCCACAGGCAGATGGTCGTTTTTCCAAGCCGTGCTCCCATTATGCACACGACCGTAAAAACACCCGTTATTGCGGGTCGTAATTACGACCCGCAATAACGGGCTCATAGACTTCTGTTACCCACGGGCACCTTCCCATTTTCTCACGGGAAGGTGCCCGTGCCGTTAAAAAAATAGAACATGTTCTATTTTTCTATTTTACGGGCCGTGCTGCTATAATTAGGGTATGTTTACACGACAGCGTCCGTAACGGCTGAAATTACGGGGATGTTTCCGCCTGAAAACATCCCCGTAATTTCAGCCGTAACGTCATGTGCAGGTGCTTGAATGCCGTGTCCATTACGGACGTAATTGGCGCTGCTATTCATTGGAGTCAATGAATAACGTCTCCAATTACAGCCAAAGAAGTGACCGGTCACTTCTTTGACGCGGGCGTCTATTTATGCGCCGTCATTTGACAGCGGCGCGTAAATATACGCCTCGTGTGAACAGACAAACGTCTGCCCATTGCTTTCAATGGGCAGATGTTTGTCAGCGCTATCGAGGCGCTATTTTCGGGCGTAATTCGGGGCAAAATAGTCACTCTCCAGGGTGCTGAAAGAGTTAACTGATCGGCAGTAACTGTTTCAGCACCCTGGACAGTGACTACCGATCACAATATAGAGTACCTGTAAAAAAAAAAAGACGTTCATACTTACCGGGAACTCCCTGCTTCCTCCAGCCCGGTCTCCTGGCCGTTGCCTTGGTGACGCGTCCCTCGCGACATCCGACCCGACATTCCTTGATGACGATGCAGCCCATGTGAGCGCTGCAGCCAATTACGGGCTGCAGAGGCCTCTGCAGCCAATCACAGGCTGCAGAGGCCTCTGCAGCCAATCACAGGCTGCCACGTCAGAAAAGAAGGTCGGACTGGAGGAAGAAGAGGGACTCGTCACCAAGACAACGACCAAGTACGTATGAAATGCTTTTTATTTTATTTTTAATCAGCAGCCTCTTTTCTCTATCAGTGATTGATAGAGATAAGTGGCTGCCGATTTGTATAATATTTTTGACCGGGTTCGGTCAAAACGAGTTCGGCCGAACCCGGTGAAGTTCGGATTCGCTGCGAACCGAACTTGTCCGGAAGTTCGGACCGAAACCGGGTTCGGTTGTCCCGGTTCGCTCATCTCTACTCAGGAGGTTCCATCTTCGGTTCCCCAATAAGCCAGGTCCACCTAGGAAGGATCTAGTGGCCCCTCATAAAAGGGGGGGGGTACTGTAAAGGATCTGCCAGACACAGCTTCTGTGTCGACGCCCGCGGTTAATCAGTCTGCATCTGCTCCTAGGTCTGATAGAGTGACTCGAGCTGCTACCACTCAGGCTGATAAGCTGAGGAGTGGGAGAACCTATCACAGCCTGGCCAGATGGTTCTAGCTCCCGCCCTCGGTCTATGTATACCTTAATTTGCTTCTTGTCTTTGCCTGTGATTCTCTCTTGTTTCCTGGCTCTGCTGTTCCTGCTAATACTACTGACCTCTGCTTTATATCGACCCTGGCTTTACTGACTACGCTCCTGCTCTGCGTTTGGTACCTCGTACACTCCTGGTTTGACTCGGCTCGTTCACTACTCTTGTTCCTCACGGTGTTGCCGTGGGCAACTGCCCCATTTCCCTTAGCTTCTGTGTACCCTTGTCTGTTTGTCTGTCGTGCACATATTGAGCGTAGGGACTGTCGCCCATTTGTACGCCGTCGCCTAGGATGGGCCATGCAAGTAGGCAGGGACTCAGTGGCGGGTAGATTAGGGCTCACCTGTCTGTCTCCCTACCCCGACATTACAAACTATGTAAGATATTTTGAGTGATGGGAAGAAAGCCGGAATAGATTGGCCGCTGTCATCATTGTGTAGATGGGTATAAAAAGATTTATTAGGAACGTACAACGTTTTTCAACGTCGATCTGAGCTCTAACTCGGGTAATTTGTACCCGATGCTAGAGGCCTGCAGGGTGGAGCAGAGGTCACAGACCCTGCCTGAATTCATAAACCAACTTATCCTAGTGTTGTGCCTGGTGCACAACTGATTCTGGTGAGCATTACTGTGTAGCCTTATGAATAAAAAGTTATGGCTGATGGAATGTGAGGAGGCAAAAACAAAAAATGATCTTGGTCCTTATGGCAAGAAATGTCTCGGTGCTTAAAGGGGCAAATAAGCAGGTGACACCCTGGGATTTTTTTGGCTAGCAGGGAATTTTTAAGAGATGCGCCCTGCCGCTTTCAAGTGTGTACGTGGAATATTATAACTGAGTAAAAAGCCGTCTTTCCCCTGCGACACTATTGACTCTCATTTGCCACATCAGGCCTGCGAAATATTAAGTGCTAGGACCCAAGCACAGTTGGTGAGGACCCAAATACTATAATTTACGTTCTAAAAATAAACATGTAATTGTAGAGAGATGTGTGTGATAGATAGACAGATATACAGTAGTCATGTATTCAGTCACTGTGTGTTTCCTACAGATGGATCCAGTAGGAGAAATCCACAATAGAGATGTCCCAGTCCTCTGTATTCCCAGGACTTTCCAGAGGAAAATCACAATGTCCCAGAGAATCATCAGGTAGATGAAGCTGAGGCCTATACCAGATCCATATAGGGGGGTGTGGAGCTTTTTGGTCCTGCGGTCATAGATGTGGTCATAGATTTTGGTGGTTTCTTATGTTGATCTGTTCGATTATTCGCACTCTCTGCTGTATTGTACTGAATTGTTACATATGTGAAATCAGGGGGAAGATCTGACTAATATTAAAGCGGAGGATGAAGAAGAGCGGCTGAGGGGCGATCAACCGTGTAACAGTGAAGCGGATGAGGAAATTCCAGGAGGTGTTACCACAGGTAAGTAATAATGAATTTAAAAACTGACTTCAGAGGTTTCTTGCAGATTAACTATCGTTTACACTTTTTTCCCCCCATAGATCAATAGTATAAGTGAAGATAAGAAACTTTGTAATTTATATTATTACAGAATTCTTTTGCTCCTCTTATCGGACTTCTCACCTCATCTCCCCATGTACTGATAAAATACATATGCAGGAGTCTGTACGCTAAGAGATCAGGTTACAGCTACTGCCCATAGAATTCCATGGAGAGGGTGGAGGAAGGAGCTGCTGCAAAAGACAGAGAGAGACATACACAGATTCTGCTTCTAGTAATGCTATATCTCACCTCAGTGCTGGATTCACACCTACACTGCTTAGTACTTCTGTATGTTGTCCTCCATGCTGCTTATGCTTGTAGTAAGTGTAATATCTCGCCCAAGTACTGGATTCTCAGATACACTGCTCAGTTCTGCTGTATAATGTCCCCCATGCTGCTTCTGGATATGGGAGAGGAGCACAATCCTCTCTTCTCTCTGTGTGCTGTGTATGGAAGAGGACATAGCAGCTAGTCTCGGCCCACTCTGGAGCTGAATTAAGGGAAAACTGACAATTAGAGAGCCTACAGATGGGGGAAACTGGTGAATAATTAAGGATACAAGTCCTGTAATGGTTAAAAAATAGTGTTATTCCTCATGTTCACACACACGACAGCTTATTAAGAATACTCACCCAGAATAATAAGTACACTTTAGGGTAGGATTCCAACTTAGCGCTTGTTACACCGCTGTTCATGCCCAAGACCTCAACGCCACACAATCGCAATCACATGGGTGAAGCACGCATCAACACTGACAGAAAACAAAAGGCGCAAGTGCCCACCAGTGTATAAACGGAACTGAACACTAAAGTAGTAGAAGATGGAGACGCATTAATGGAGTGCATTGCAGATAAATAACATGAAAGCGGTTAACAGATGAATAGAGTGGACAACAGCTTGGCAGCAAACAAATGCCCAGGAATGGCAAACAAACCAGGAGAACTACTGATCCCAGGATACACATGAAACCCATTTTATGAAAACTAGAACTTTTAGAGGACAAACAGGTCTCATAGTACAAACAAACCAAACACATACATACAAGAACAACATCACCAACTGGAATCTGGAGAGTTTTGCACATGCCAGAAACAGTATAACTAGCACCTGAGTAATCCAGGCCTGAAATATATATAGGCCCAAGAAAAGTACTCTGCCCTAATTAACCAGCCAAAGATAAATGATGACAAAATATAGACTCAGACAAAGGCATTGCCTAGCAATGCCCACACAAAGAGATAACCAAAATCATTACTTAGCAGCAGTCTTCCTCCTAACAGTCACATTACCCCCCCCTTAAAGAGGGCCCCCTTAACCCTGGGTTTATCTGGATTGGCACCATGAAATTTTCAAATCAATCTATCAGCATGGATGTTTCTAGCCGTTTCCAAGACTTTTCCTCTGGGCTATTGCCCCGCCAATCAACAAGTTAATAAAATTGTTTGCCACGCCACTTAGAATCAAGAATCCTTTTGGACCACATACTCGGGCTGACCATGGACCAAAACAGGAGGAGGTCTACGGATCGCCCTTCTGAAAGTAGACTCAGGTTTATAAAGAGATCAATGAATGTCCTGGGCATTCTTATGCTTTGTTGTAAATCCAACATAAAGGAAACTGAATTAATTTGTCTTAAAATCTTAGAAGGACCAATAAATCTAGACTCAACTTGCCACATGGTTGTCTTACATGGATGTTTACGATGGACAACCACATTCTATCTTCCACTTTGAACTTATGTGACCTGCGGTGGCGATCAAACTTGCGTTTACCACGAAGGGCAGCTGAGCCCAAAGCCCCATGGATCTTACTCCACACTGACTTCAACATCTTAATCCTCAGTCTGAGCAATGGTGTTAGGGATCTGCCAGGTACTACGTCTAGGTATACTCCTGGGATTAATCAATCCACACCTGAGGCCACACCTCTTAGACTGACACCGGCTCCCACCAACCAGGGTGGCAGGCTCAGGAGTGGGAGAGCCTATCGCGGCCTGGTCAGTCGGAGTTAGCTCCGCCCCCTGTCCATTATCACCTGCCGTGTTCTCTTCCTCAGTGCTTGTAATTCTTCTGGATTCCTGGCCCCACTGCTGCTTGCTCCAGCCTGCTTCTGCCGTGCTTCTGCCTTGCTGCAGTTCCGCTTAACCTGCTTCGCTTTGCCCCTGGCTTGCTTCCTTCTCCGTGCTCACGTTGGTATACTCCACTTTATCCTGGTCCTGACTACTCATTCACCGCTCCGTTTCCTCGCGGCGTTCCGTGGGCTACCGCCCCTTCCCTTGCGTGTTCCCTGTTTGTTCTCCCGTGCACTTAGACAGTGTAGGGACCGCCGCTCAGTTGTACCCCGTCGCCTAGGGCGGGTCGTTGCAAGTAGGCAGGGACAGGGCAGTGGGTAGATTAGGGCTCACTTTCCCTTCACCTCCTTCCTGCCATTACATAATTACAAGCCCATACCTAGTCTACCATTTCTCCTACGCTGACGCTATCATGGACCCCCTTGAGACCCTGACCCAGCAGATGCAGGGCCTCTCCCTACAGGTCCAGGCCCTGGCCCAGAGGGTCAACCAGGGTGACGCTGCCTTGGTAGTACCCCTCACCTCTAGAACCCAACCTCAAGTTACCTGACCGGTTCTCAGGGGACCGTAAGACGTTTCTCTCCTTCCGGGAGAGTTGCTGTTAGGGATCTGCCAGGTACTTCATCTAGCTATACTCCTGGGATTAATCAATCCACACCTGAGGCCAGACCTGTTCGACTGACACCATCTCCCACCAACCAGGGTGGCAGGCTCAGGAGTGGGAGAGCCTATCGCGGCCTGGTCTCTCGGAGTTAGCTCCGCCCCCTGCCCTTTATTACCTGCCTTGTGCTCTCCCTCAGTGCTTGTAATTCTTTTGGATTCCTGGCCCCACTGCTGCTTGCTCCAGCCTGCTTCTGCCGTGCTTCTGCCTTGCTGCAGTTCTGCTTGCTTGCCCTGGCTTGCTTCTGTCTCCGTGCCCGCTCGGGTGTACTCACTTCGTCCTGGTCCTGACTGTTCGTTCGCCGCCCCGTTTCCTCGTGGCGTTCCGTGGCTACTGCCCCTTCCCTTGCGTGTTCCCCGTTTGTCTTCCAGTGCACTTAGCCAGCGTAGGGACCGCCGCCCAGTTGTACCTCGTCGCCTAGGGCGGGTCGTTGCAAGTAGGCAGGGACAGGGCGGTGGGTAGATTAGGGCTCACTTTCCCTTCACCTCCTTCCTGCCATTACATAATTACAAGCCCTTACCTAGTCTACCCTTTCTCCTACGCTGACGCTATCATGGACCCCCTTGAGACCCTGACCCAGCAGATGCAGGGCCTCTCCCTACAGGTCCAGGCCCTGGCCCAAAGGGTCAATCAGGGTGACGCTGCTTTAGTAGTACCCCTCACCTCACCTCTAGAACCCGACCTCAAGTTACCTGACCGGTTTTCAGGGGACCGTAAGACGTTTCTCTCCTTCCGGGAGAGTTGCAGACTGTATTTCCGCCTAAAGCCCCACTCCTCAGGTTCCGAGAACCAGCGGGTGGGTATCATCATATCCCGACTCCAGGAAGGGCCCCAAGAGTGGGCCTTCTCCTTGGCTCCTGACGCCCCTGAACTTTCCTCTGTTGATCGTTTTTTCTCTGCCCTCGGACTCATTTACGACGAGACTGACAGGACTGCTTTAGCCGAGAGTCAGCTGGTGACCTTACGTCAGGGTAGGAGACCGGTTGAGGAATACTGTTCTGATTTTAGGAAGTGGTGCGTAGCTTCTCAGTGGAACGATCCGGCCCTAAGGTGCCAGTTTAGGTTAGGATTATCTGACGCCCTGAAGGATCTGCTGGTTAGCTACCCCTCGCCTGACTCCCTTGACCAGGTTATGGCCCTAGCAGTACGACTTGACCGACGTCTCAGGGAACGTCAGCTTGAACGCTTCAGTGTGCTCCCCTCTGACTTTTCTGCGATTCCCCCCGAGGTCCCGTCTCCTCGCCCCTCCACGGAGGACTCGGAGGTACCTATGCAACTCGGGGCCTCCATGTCCCCTCGACAACGTAGGGAGTTTCGCAGAATGAATGGTCTCTGCTTCTACTGTGGGGACGACAAGCATCTACTGAACACCTGTCCCAGGCGCAAGAATAAGAAGCCGGAAAACTTCCGCGCCTAAGTGATCATCGGGGAGGTCACTTGGGCGCACAGGTATTTCCCGTTAATGTGAAACGCAATAAAATTTTGCTTCCCTTTCAGGTCTCGTTTGCTGGCCGGTCTGCCACGGGCAGTGCTTTCGTGGATTCTGGCTCATCTGCTAATATCATGTCTGTGGAATTTGCTATGTCTCTAAAGATGCCTTGTATTGATTTACCTTTTCCTATCCCTGTAGTAGGTATCGACTCCACTCCTCTTGCTAATGGTTATTTTACTCAGCATACTCCTGTTTTTGAACTCCTGGTTGGCTCCATGCATTTGGAGCAGTGCTCTGTACTGGTGATGCAGGGATTATCGTCTGATCTGGTATTAGGTCTTCCCTGGTTGCAGTTGCATAATCCCACGTTTGATTGGAATACTGGGGATCTCACCAAATGGGGTAATGAATGTCTTATGTCATGTCTTTCTGTTAACTCTATTTCTCCCCGGGAGGAGGTAAACACGCTTCCTGAGTTTGTTCAGGACTTCGCCGATGTGTTTTCCAAGGAGGCCTCTGAGGTGTTGCCCCCCCCATAGAGATTACGATTGCGCCATCGATTTGGTGCCTGGTGCCAAGCTTCCTAAGGGTAGGATATTTAATCTTTCATGTCCTGAACGTGAAGCGATGAGGGTATATATCCAAGAATGCCTGGCCAAGGGTTTCATTCGCCCCTCGACTTCTCCTGTAGGTGCTGGCTTCTTCTTCGTGGGGAAGAAGGATGGTGGTCTTAGGCCGTGCATTGATTATCGTAACCTGAATAAGGTCACCGTAAGGAACCAGTACCCACTTCCTTTGATTCCGGATCTTTTTAATCAGGTTCAGGGAGCCCAGTGGTTTTCTAAGTTCGATCTACGGGGGGCATATAACCTTATCCGCATCAAAGAGGGGGATGAGTGGAAAACTGCGTTCAACACACCCGAGGGTCATTTCGAATACCTGGTCATGCCCTTTGGGTTGTGTAATGCCCCTGCTGTCTTCCAGAATTTTATTAATGAAATCCTGAGAGATTACCTGGGGATATTTCTTGTTGTGTACCTTGATGACATACTGGTGTTTTCCAAGGACTGGTCCTCCCACGTGGAGCATGTCAGGAAGGTGCTCCAGGTCCTTCGGGAGAATAATCTGTTTGCTAAGACTGAAAAATGTGTCTTTGGGGTACAGGAGATACCATTTTTAGGGCAAATCCTCACTCCTCATGAATTCCGCATGGACCCTGCCAAGGTTCAAGCTGTGGCGGAATGGGTCCAACCTGCCTCCCTTAAGGCGTTACAGTGTTTTTTAGGGTTCGCCAACTATTACAGGAGATTTATTGCCAACTTCTCGGTCGTCGCTAAGCCTCTTACGGACCTCACCCGCAAGGGTGCCGATGTCCTCCATTGGCCCCCTGAGGCCGTCCAGGCCTTTGAGACTCTCAAGAAGTGCTTTATCTCGGCCCCCGTGCTGATTCAGCCCAACCAAGAGGAGCCATTTATTGTGGAGGTTGACGCTTCCGAGGTGGGAGTGGGGGCCGTCTTGTCCCAGGGTACCAGCTCCCTCACCCATCTCCGCCCCTGTGCTTACTTCTCTAGGAAGTTTTCGCCCACGGAGAGTAATTATGATATTGGCAACCGCGAACTTCTAGCCATTAAATGGGCGTTTGAGGAGTGGCGGCACTTCCTGGAGGGGGCCAGACACCAGGTAACGGTCCTTACGGATCACAAGAATCTGGTTTTCCTAGAATCGGCCCGGAGGCTTAATCCTAGACAAGCTCGGTGGGCACTATTCTTTACCAGATTTAATTTCTTGGTTACCTATAGGGCTGGGTCCAAGAATATTAAGGCTGACGCTCTGTCACGTAGTTTCATGGCCAATCCTCCTTCCGAGAAGGATCCCGCTTGTATTTTACCCCCTGGTATAATCGTCTCTGCCACGGATTCTGATTTAGCTTCTGATATCGCGGCTGATCAGGGTGCAGCTCCCGGGAACGTCCCTGGGGACAAACTGTTTGTTCCCCTGCAATACCGGCTGAGGGTACTCAGGGAAAACCATGACTCCGCTCTATCTGGTCATCCTGGCATCTTGGGCACCAAACACCTCATTACCAGAAACTATTGGTGGCCTGGGTTGCCTAAAGATGTTAGGGCTTACGTCGCCGCTTGTGAGGTTTGCACTAGGTCCAAAACCCCTAGGTCCCGACCTGCGGGCCTACTACGTTCCTTGCCCATTCCCCAGAGACCTTGGACCCATATCTCCATGGATTTTATCACCGATTTGCCTCCATCTCAGGGCAAGTCGGTGGTGTGGGTGGTAGTCGACCGCTTCAGCAAGATGTGCCACTTTGTGCCCCTTAAGAAGCTACCTAACGCCAAGACGTTAGCTTCTTTGTTCGTGAAACACATCCTGCGTCTCCATGGGGCCCCAGTCAATATCGTTTCTGACAGAGGGGTACAATTTGTTTCCTTATTTTGGAGAGCTTTTTGTAAAAAGTTGGAGATTGATCTGTCCTTCTCCTCCGCCTTCCATCCCGAAAGTAATGGCCAAACGGAAAGGACCAACCAATCCCTGGAACAATATTTAAGGTGTTTCATCTCGGACTGTCAATTCGATTGGGTCTCATTCCTTCCCCTTGCTGAATTTTCCCTGAATAACCGGGTCAGTAACTCGTCAGGGGTCTCCCCGTTTTTCTGTAATTTCGGGTTTAACCCAAGGTTCTCCTCCGTCTCCCCTGGTTGTTCCAATAATCCTGAGGTAGAGGAGGTTCATCGGGAACTGTGCACTGTCTGGGCCCAGGTTCAGAAGAACCTAGAGGCGTCCCAGAGCGCACAAAAGATTCAGGCGGATAGTAGACGTTCTGCTAACCCCCGGTTTGTCGTCGGGGATTTGGTCTGGTTGTCGTCCAGGAACTTGCGCCTTAAGGTCCCGTCCAGGAAGTTTGCTCCCCGATTCATTGGACCTTATAAGATCATTGAAGTCCTCAACCCTGTATCCTTCCGTCTGGAGCTCCCCCCATCCTTTCGCATACATGACGTCTTCCATGCCTCCCTCCTTAAACGCTGCTCCCCGTCCTGGTCCCCCTCGAGGATACCTCCTGTTCCCGTTCTCACCCCTGAGGGGGTGGAATTCGAGGTGGCCAAGATTATGGACAGTAGGATGGTCCAGGGCTCCCTCCAGTACCTGGTCCATTGGAAAGGATACGGGCCGGAGGAGAGGACTTGGGTACCTGCCCGTGATGTTCACGCTGGGGTATTGATCAGGAGGTTCCACCTCCTCTTCCCCACTAAACCGGGTCCCCTTAGTAAGGGTCCGGTGGCCCCTCATAAAAGGGGGAGTACTGTTAGGGATCTGCCAGGTACTTCATCTAGCTATACTCCTGGGATTAATCAATCCACACCTGAGGCCAGACCTGTTCGACTGACACCATCTCCCACCAACCAGGGTGGCAGGCTCAGGAGTGGGAGAGCCTATCGCGGCCTGGTCTCTCGGAGTTAGCTCCGCCCCCTGCCCTTTATTACCTGCCCTGTGCTCTCCCTCAGTGCTTGTAATTCTTTTGGATTCCTGGCCCCACTGCTGCTTGCTCCAGCCTGCTTCTGCCGTGCTTCTGCCTTGCTGCAGTTCTGCTTGCTTGCCCTGGCTTGCTTCTGTCTCCGTGCCCGCTCGGGTGTACTCACTTCGTCCTGGTCCTGACTGTTCGTTCGCCGCCCCGTTTCCTCGTGGCGTTCCGTGGCTACTGCCCCTTCCCTTGCGTGTTCCCCGTTTGTCTTCCAGTGCACTTAGCCAGCGTAGGGACCGCCGCCCAGTTGTACCTCGTCGCCTAGGGCGGGTCGTTGCAAGTAGGCAGGGACAGGGCGGTGGGTAGATTAGGGCTCACTTTCCCTTCACCTCCTTCCTGCCATTACAGTTGCAGACTGTATTTCCGCCTAAAACCCCACTCCTCAGGTTCCGAGAACCAGCGGGTGGGTATCATCATATCCCGACTCCAGGAAGGGCCCCAAGAGTGGGCCTTCTCCTTGGCTCCTGACGCCCCTGAACTTTCCTCTGTTGATCGTTTTTTCTCTGCCCTCGGACTCATTTACGACGAGACTGACAGGACTGCTTTAGCCGAGAGTCAGCTGGTGACCTTACGTCAGGGTAGGAGACCGGTTGATGAATACTGTTCTGATTTTAGGAAGTGGTGCGTAGCTTCTCGGTGGAACGACCCGGCCCTAAGGTGCCAGTTTAGGTTAGGATTATCTGACGCCCTGAAGGATCTGCTGGTTAGCTACCCCTCTTCTGACTCCCTTGACCAGGTTATGGCCCTAGCAGTATGACTTGACCGACGTCTCAGGGAACGTCAGCTTGAACGTTTCAATGTGCTCCCCTCTGACTTTTCTGCGATCCCCCCCGAGGTCCCGTCTCCTCGCCCCTCCACGGAGGACTCGGAGGTACCTATGCAACTCGGGGCCTCCATGTCCCCTCGACAACGTAGGGAGTTTCGCAGAATGAATGGTCTCTGCTTCTACTGTGGGGACGACAAGCATCTACTGAACACCTGTCCCAGGCGCAAGAATAAAAAGCCGGAAAACTTCCGCGCCTAAGTGATCATCGGGGAGGTCACTTGGGCGCACAGGTATTTCCCGTTAATGTGAAACGCAATAAAATCTTGCTTCCCTTTCAGGTCTCGTTTGCTGGCCGGTCTGCCACGGGCAGTGCTTTCGTGGATTCTGGCTCATCTGCTAATATCATGTCTGTGGAATTTGCTATGTCTCTAAAAATGCCTTTTATTGATTTACCTTATCCTATCCCTGTAGTAGGTATCGACTCCACTCCTCTTGCTAATGGTTATTTTACTCAGCATACTCCTGTTTTTGAACTCCTGGTTGGCTCCATGCATTTGGAGCAGTGCTCTGTACTGGTGATGCAGGGATTATCGTCTGATCTGGTATTAGGTCTTCCCTGGTTGCAGCTGCATAATCCCACGTTTGATTGGAATACTGGGGATCTCACCAAATGGGGTAGTGAATGTCTGATGTCATGTCTTTCTGTTAACTCTATTTCTCCCCGGGAGGAGGTAAACACGCTTCCTGAGTTTGTTCAGGACTTCGCAGATGTGTTTTCTAAGGAGGCCTCCGAGGTGTTGCCCCCCCCATAGAGATTACGATTGCGCCATCGATTTGGTGCCTGGTGCCAAGCTTCCTAAGGGTAGGATATTTAATCTTTCATGTCCTGAACGTGAAGCTATGAGGGTGTATATCCAAGAATGCCTGGCCAAGGGTTTCATTCGCAACTCGACTTCTCCTGTAGGTGCTGGCTTCTTCTTCGTGGGGAAGAAGGATGGTGGTCTTAGGCCGTGCATTGATTATCGGAACCTGAATAAGGTCACAGTAAGGAACCAGTACCCACTTCCTTTGGTTCCGGATCTTTTTAATCAGGTTCAGGGAGCCCAATGGTTTTCTAAGTTCGATCTACGGGGGGGCATATAACCTTATCCGCATCAAAGAGGGCGATGAGTGGAAAACTGCGTTCAACACACCCGAGGGTCATTTCGAATACCTGGTCATGCCCTTTGGGTTGTGTAATTCCCCTGCTGTCTTCCAGAATTTTATTAATGAAATCCTGAGAGATTACCTGGGTAATTTTCTTGTTGTGTACCTTGATGACATACTGGTGTTTTCCAAGGACTGGTCCTCCCACGTGGAGCATGTCAGGAAGATGCTCCAGGTCCTTCGGGAGAATAATCTGTTTGCTAAGACTGAAAAATGTGTCTTTGGGGTACAGGAGATACCATTTTTAGGTCAAATCCTCATGAATTCCGCATGGACCCTGCCAAGGTTCAGGCTGTGGCGGAATGGGTCCAACCTGCCTCCCTTAAGGCGTTACAGTGTTTTTTAGGGTTCGCCAACTATTACAGGAGATTTATTGCCAACTTCTCGGTTGTCGCTAAGCCTCTTACGGACCTTACTCGCAAGGGTGCTGATGTCCTCCATTGGCCCCCTGAGGCCGTCCAGGCCTTTGAGACCCTCAAGAAGTGCTTTATCTCGGCCCCCGTGCTGATTCAGCCCAACCAAGAGGAGCCATTTATTGTGGAGGTTGACGCATCCGAGGCAGGAGTGGGGGCCGTCTTGTCCCAGGGTACCAGCTCCCTCACCCATCTCCGCCCCTGTGCTTACTTCTCTAGGAAGTTTTCGCCCACGGAGAGTAACTATGATATTGGCAACCGCGAACTTCTAGCCATTAAATGGGCTTTTGAAGAGTGGCGGCACTTCCTGGAGGGGGCCAGACACCAGGTAACGGTCCTTACTGATCACAAGAATCTGGTTTTCCTAGAATCTGCCCGGATGCTTAATCCTAGACAAGCTCGGTGGGCACTATTCTTTATCAGATTTAATTTCTTGGTTACCTATAGGGCTGGGTCCAAGAATATTAAGGCTGATGCTCTGTCACGTAGTTTCATGGCCAATCCTCCTTCCGAGAAGGATCCTGCTTGTATTTTACCCCCTGGTATAATCGTTTCTGCCACGGATTCTGATTTAGCTTCTGATATCGCGGCTGATCAGGGTTCAGCTCCCGGGAACGTCCCTGGGGACAAACTGTTTGTTCCCCTGCAATACCGGCTAAGGGTACTCAGGGAAAACCATGACTCCGCTCTATCTGGTCATCCTGGCATCTTGGGCACCAAACACCTCATTACCAGAAACTATTGGTGGCCTGGGTTGCCTAAAGACGTTAGGGCTTACGTCGCCGCTTGTGAGGTTTGCGCTAGGTCCAAAACCCCTAGGTCCCGACCTGCGGCCCTACTACGTTCCTTGCCCATTCCCCAGAGACCTTGGACCCATATCTCCATGGATTTTATCACCGATTTGCCCCCATCTCAGGGCAAGTCGGTGGTGTGGGTGGTAGTAGACCGCTTCAGCAAGATGTGCCACTTTGTGCCCCTTAAGAAGCTACCTAACGCCAAGACGTTAGCTTCTTTGTTTGTGAAACACATCCTGCGTCTCCATGGGGCCCCAGTCAATATCGTTTCTGACAGAGGGGTACAATTTGTTTCCTTATTTTGGAGAGCTTTTTGTAAAAAGTTGGAGATTGATCTGTCCTTCTCCTCCGCCTTCCATCCCGAAACTAATGGCCAAACGGAAAGTACTAACCAATCCCTGGAACAATATTTAAGGTGTTTCATCTCTGACTGTCAATTCGATTGGGTCTCATTCCTTCCCCTTGCTGAATTTTCCCTGAATAACCGGGTCAGTAACTCGTCAGGGGTCTCCCCGTTTTTCTGTAATTTCGGGTTTAACCCAAGGTTCTCCTCCGTTTCCCCTGGTTGTTCCAATAATCCTGAGGTAGAGGATGTTCATCGGGAACTGTGCACAGTCTGGGCCCAGGTTCAGAAGAACCTAGAGGCGTCCCAGAGCGCACAAAAGATTCAGGCTGATAGTAGACGTTCTGCTAACCCCCGGTTTGTCGTCGGGGATTTGGTCTGGTTGTCGTCCAGGAACTTGCGCCTTAAGGTCCCGTCCAGGAAGTTTGCTCCCCGATTTATTGGACCTTATAAGATCATTGAAGTCCTCAACCCTGTATCCTTCTATCTGGAGCTGCCCCCATCCTTTCGCATACATGACGTCTTCCATGCCTCACTCCTTAAACGCTGCTCCCCGTCCTGGTCCCCCTCGAGGAAACCTCCTGTTCCCGTTCTCACCCCTGAGGGGGTGGAATTCGAGGTGGCCAAGATTATGGACAGTAGGATGGTCCAGGGCTCCCTCCAGTACCTGGTCCATTGGAGAGGATACGGGCCGGAGGAGAGGACTTGGGTACCTGCTCGTGATGTTCACGCTGGGGTATTGACCAGGAGGTTCCACCTTCTCTTCCCTACTAAACCGGGTCCTCTTAGTAAGGGTCCGGTGACCCTCATAAAAGGGGGAGTACTGTTAGGGATCTGCCAGGTACTACGTCTAGGTATATTCCTGGGATTAATCAATCCACACCTGAGGCCAGACCTCTTAGACTGACACCGGCTCCCACCAACCAGAGTGGCAGGCTCAGGAGTGGGAGAGCCTATCGCGGCCTGGTCAGTCGGAGTTAGCTCCGCCCCCTGTCCATTATCACCTGCCGTGTTCTCTTCCTCAGTGCTTGTAATTCTTCTGGATTCCTGGCCCCACTGCTGCTTGCTCCAGCCTGCTTCTGCCGTGCTTCTGCCTTGCTGCAGTTCCGCTTAACCTGCTTCGCTTTGCCCCTGGCTTGCTTCCTTCTCCGTGCTCACGTTGGTATACTCCACTTCATCCTGGTCCTGACTACTCATTCACCGCTCCGTTTTCTCGCGGCGTTCCGTGGGCTACCGCCCCTTCCCTTGCGTGTTCCCTGTTTGTTCTCCCGTGCACTTAGACAGCGTAGGGACCGCCGCCCAGTTGTGCCCCGTCGCCTAGGGTGGGTCGTTGCAAGTAGGCAGGGACAGGGCGGTGGGTAGATTAGGGCTCACTTTCCCTTCACCTCCTTCCTGCCATTACAAATGGAATATCAAAACCCACGCTGCCGGTAAATGAAGACTGTCTGTATGACCATTGATCTGTGGATGATAAGCGGTGGAGAAACCCAAATCAATATGTAAATTTGCACAAACTGTGAACCCGTCAGATACAATATTTTCAGGAATACCATGAAGTCTCACCACTTGTTGAATAGAGTGAGTAGCCAGCTTATCAGCAGAGAGCCAGCCAGACAAGTGTATAAAATGGGCCATTTTACTGAACCTGTCTACAACAGCCCAAATGGTATCTCTCCTCCCATATCTGGGCAACTCGAAAATAAAGTCCATGGATATGTGTCTCTATGGTTAACTGGGAGTAGGCAAAGGTTTTAATCAGCTAAAAGGTAATGCTGTAGATGTCTTATTGCGAGGACAGATGTCACATTCCCCAACAAACCTTTCTACATCTCTCCTCATATCTGGCCACCAAACAGATCAAGACAAGGTCTTACACATCTTAGTGATACCTGAATGACCCGCCAACTTACTGCCATGACACTGTAAAATAACAACATATCTAAGGTTACTAGGAACTAGGGCTTGGCGATTTTGGCAAAAAATAAAATCGAGATTTTTTTTTCAACCCTATGGGCGATTTTTGATTTTAATCTCGATTTTCTTATTACTATTAAATAAACTGAAAAAAATACCTATGGATAATTTAAAGAAACACTCCCATGAAAATTTGTATTTGTAATGGGTATCTTGTACACGTATATGATATTTATTCCCTCACCGAGCGTCCAGCTTTCAATACATAGGCTCCGTTCGGCTCCCCAATGCGGTCATGTGATCTGTAAACTGACTGGTCGATTCACACAGCGTCTTATGTGTGGACTGGCAGCCAGTTTCTCCTGTAACGTCTTGATAACTTTATTGTGCTGTCAATACGATTACGGTGATACCAAATTTCTATAGATTTCATGATGTGCGACATTTTCAAAGAAAAAACGAATCGTCAAAAAAAATTGTTTTGTGTCGACAAATTCACAGAGCCAGAACTTTTTTATTTTTCCGTGGATAAAGCGATGTCTCCCCAGTATCCGCCATGTGTCAGGTTGTCAGGAGCCAGGTCTTCATTGTCTGGGGGGAAATGTCTTCATTTTACTCTTCTCATCTGAGAGATATGACATAAATGTCTGATATATGGGGGTCCCACCTCTATGTGGAGAGCGAGAGTCCCCCGACCCGCCTGGTGAGGTGATGACTGCATCCAGTTGGAGAATGAATGGAGAGGTGACCACAAATGTGCACGACTCTCTCCATTCACTTGTATATGAGTTCCAGAAACAGCCTAGCACGGCCAGAGGTGGAGCTGCATCTATCAGACATTTCTGGCATATCCTGGGGAGAAATAACCTATGAGCGCACAAGCGCAAGGGACATAACATCCCAATATAGTATGAAAATAAATACCATGGATAATAAGAAAATATATAACTTTATTAATTTATAACAATACATGGTATAACAATATCAGATATATAAAAAAAATGTATGGCGGATCATATATCAAGAGGAATAACAGTACGGTAAAGATGACAACATACCATAAGGAACACAAGAGAAAAACCAACCTCAAAGACACATCCCAATGCTAACATACCAAAGGCACAGGTAGAAAAAAATATCAAAGAAGAAGCAACTATATAACTATGTAGATAAAATACCTACACAGAAAAAGTGCATATCATAAATCTACAAGGGATAAATGACGTGCATGCAAACCAGCATATATAAAGAACGCAAAATAGAAAGAATAAATGGTTCAGATAGCTGTCAGCATGATAGAAGCAGGGGATGTGGTGAAGTGGCACAGGAACGCCTCGACGCGCGTTTCGCCTACGACCGGCTTCGTCAGGAGGCTACCATATTTAAAAGACCGGGGGTTTATATACCGCCATAAGTGAGGAAATAATTAATTAATTGGTGGCATCTGTGGGGTGCACATATGAACGGCGCTCCCAAACCATGATGCGAACACCGCATCATCAGAAGGCGCCATGCTGTCCACGGCGTGACGATGCGTCTCACAATTGAGACGCACGTTACCATAGTAACGCAGACAGACAAAAAAGGCACTCCGAGATACAGTGCCCACAGCGCATGCGCCGGAGAGCATCTAGTGCGAATAAGCCAGCAGGAACCATCAGGGAATACAAGAGGGAAATATGCTGTAGGATTCATATAGAAAATGGCCAAAAGAAATAAAATAAAATAATAATTATTATGTGCACCCCACAGATGCCACCAATGAATTAATTATTTCCTCACTTATGGCGGTATATAAACCCCCGGTCTTTTAAATATGGTAGCCTCCTGACGAAGCCGGTCGTAGGCGAAACGCGCGTCGAGGCGTTCCTGTGCCACTTCGCCACATCCCCTGCTTCCATCATGCTGACAGGTATCTGAACCATTTATTCTTTCCATTTTGCGTTCTTTATATATGCTGGTTTGCATGCACGCCATTTATCCCTTGTAGATTTATATGCACTTTTTCTGTGTAGGTATTTTATCTACATAGTTATATAGTTGCTTCTTCTTTGATATTTTTTTCTACCTGTGCCTTTGGTATGTTAGCATTGGGATGTGTCTTTGAGGTTGGTTTTTCTCTTGTGTTCCTTATGGTATGTTGTCATCTTTACCGTACTGTTATTCCTCTTGATATATGATCCGCCATACATTTTTTAATATATCTGATATTGTTATACCATGTATTGTTATACATTAATAAAGTTATATATTTTCTTATTATCCATGGTATTTATTTTCATACTATATTGGGATGTTATGTCCCTTGCGCTTGTGCGCTCATAGGTTGTTTCCTAGTTTGCTTGGGGTTCCTCCCCTGTTCTGTTGTACCTTGCTTTGAGGTTTGTTGTAGGTTTAATAATATCCTGGGGAGAAATGTCCGTGTTGGGAATACCCCTTTTCTTCCATGTGGTGACGGCTCTGAGAAGATGTTTCTCTCAATGATCAATAAGTGAGGTTCTGTATGTAACACATGATGCTGTCCCCTGTATGATTTCCATATTTTCCTTTCTTCAGAAAGACGTCTGCAGTACTAGTTCCTCCAGTTTTCTCATCTTCTCCTCCACAACGTTCCTTCTCCTGATTGACCCACCAAGGATGGACAAGGACAGGAATGAGATAAGCAGAAGAATATTAAACTTCACCTTGGAGATCATCTACAGTGAAGGAAATAAGTATTTGATCCCTTGCTGATTTTGTAAGTTTGCCCACTGTCAAAGACATGAACAGTCTAGAATTTTTAGGCTAGGTTAATTTTACCAGTGAGAGGTAGATTATATTAAAAGAAAAACAGAAAATTACATTGTCAAAATTATATATATTTATTTGCATTGTGCACAGAGAAATAAGTATTTGATCCCTTTGGCAAACAAGACTTAATTCTTGGTGGCAAAACCCTTGTTGGCAAGCACAGCAGTCAGACGTTTTTTGTAGTTGATGATGAGGTTTGCACACATGTTAGATGGACTTTTGGCCCACTCCTCTTTGCAGATCATCTGTAAATCATTAAGATTTCGAGGCTGTCGCTTGGCAACTCGGATCTTCGGCTCCCTCCATAAGTTTTCGATGGAATTAAGGTCTGGAGACTGGCTAGGCCACTCCATGACCTTAATGTGCTTCTTTTTGAGCCACTCCTTTGTTGCCTTGGCTGTATGTTTCGGGTCATTGTCGTGCTGGAAGACCCAGCCACTAACCATTTTTAATGTCCTGGTGGAGGGAAGGAGGTTGTCACTCAGGATTTGACGGTACATGGCTCCATCCATTCTCCCATTGATGCGGTGAACTAGTCCCGTGCCCTTAGCAGAGAAACACCCCCAAAACATAATGTTTCCACCTCCATGCTTGACAGTGGGGACGGTGTTCTTTGGGTCATAGGCAGCATTTCTCTTCCTTCAAACACGGCGAGTTGAGTTAATGCCAAAGAGCTCAATTTTAGTCTCATCTGACCACAGCACATTCTCCCAATCACTCTCAGAATCATCCAGATGTTCATTTGCAAACTTCAGATGGGCCTGTACATGTGCCTTCTTGAGCAGGGGGACCTTGCGGGCACTGCAGGATTTTAATCCATTACGGTGTAATGTGTTACCAATGGTTTTCTTGGTGACTGTGGTCCCAGCTGCCTTGAGATCATTAACAAATTCCCCCCGTGTAGTTTTCGGCTGAGCTCTCACCCTCCTCAGGATCAAGGATACCCCATGAGGTGAGATTTTGCATGGAGCCCCAGATCGATGTCGATTGACAGTCATTTTGTATGTCTTCCATTTTCTTACTATTGCACCAACAGTTGTCTCCTTCTCACCCAGCGTCTTACTTATGGTTTTGTAGCCCATTCCAGCCTTGTGCAGGTCTATGATCTTGTCCCTGACATCCTTAGAAAGCTCTTTGGTCTTGCCCATGTTGTAGAGGTTAGAGTCAGACTGATTAATGGGGTCTGTGGACAGGAGTCTTTTATACAGGTGACCATTTAAGACAGCTGTCTTTAATGCAGGCACCAAGTTGATTTGGAGCGTGTAACTTGTCTGGAGGAGGCTGAACTCTTAATAGCTGGTAGGGGATCAAATACTTATTTCTCTGTGCACAATGCAAATAAATATATATAATTTTGACTGTGATCTTGTTTTTTTTTATTTTTTATATATATATAATCTATCTCTCACTGGTAAAATTAACCTAGCCTAAAAATTCTAGACTGTTCATGACTTTGACAGTGGGCAAACTTACAAAATCATCAAGGGATCAAATACTTATTTCCTTCACTGTACCTGTTGAGCAGAGAGGTAAACTTTTCTACATTATAGAACAAGTCACACATAGGGAAGGGACAATACGTAATAGGAAGAATCCGGTGTCCAGTATAACAGCGTCCAGACCTTCCAAGTGACGTCAAGAAGCCACCAGCAGAAAAGCTGAAGATCAGCCACCAATATGGTCAGTTATGTGTCATGTCACCAATGCAGCAATAGTAATGTTGTAGAGCAATTAGAATGACAAGGAACCAGGAGGATCAGGATGATAACTATATAGAAACATAGAAGATGACAGCATATGGTCCATTAGTCCCTCCCAATATTATTTCCTTTTTAGTTTTGGCCTCGTTCCATTTTCTCAATGTCATTTTGTAGGTGAGGTCTCCAGTATTACAGATGTGGAGTCACTAGAGCTCTATACAGGGGCGTCACAATCTCCCTCTTTCTACTGAGGGGGGATTACTGTGTTCAGTTCTCTAAGTGTCTCTCTCCATACACAGGAGTACACAATAGTGAAGAAGACATCGGGTGACTGTACGACTCCCATCATCCATAAGTCAGGAGCAGTAGTCAGAGCCCCATCATAGAGCCTCCCCCTCACTCCCGGATACATGAGAAGATCTTAGAACTGATCTACAAGATCTCCCTAAAAAATGTCTGATCCAAAAAATTCATAAAGTATTCACATATTTAGAAAAATACAAATTTTTATTATCCCCTTAGGGAAAATCACCCACTAGGTTACATACAGTTAAAAAAAACAAACAATTAAAACCCCCCCGGATGGGAATGTCCACCATGACCCATAATCATGACCATATAATCATATGCAAAGTATTATGCAGAGAGCAGGAATCTAGAATCTGATCTTCCAAGTTACAAATCACATTAATATCAACAATAAGGTTATTTACCTGTAGTAGACATGATGGCAGATAACAAATTTCCTATCCGAGGAATACCTTTTCTGATCTACAAGATGACTGAGCTGCTGACTGGAGGTGACACTGCTGGGAAATTCTACAGTAACAGCACTGGAGGTGTCTGGGTGATGACTGTATCATTGTGTGTGTCAGGTTCCTATAAGGTGTCAGGATGTCACTGTCTATTTCTCCATGGAGGAGTGGGAGTATCTAGAAGGACACCAGAATCTGTACGAGGAGGTCATGATGGAGAACTACCGGCCGCGCACATCACAAGGTGAGATATAGATATATAATTTATATATTATCATTTTTTTGTTGACGTGTTAATTTTGTCATGTGCAGTATATACAGACATGTGATTCCAGATCTCCGATCACACGTTCCTCGCTTTGCTGCCGTGCTGCACTAGGCAATGGTCACAGATTTGTTTTAGAAGTTTCTATATAACTGAATTTTGTTGTTTCTGCAGCAGGTATACTAATTTTTTCTAACCACAATCAGATGAGTTGGACAATCACAGATATTTCTGCCACCATTTCTCCATGTGTGAACATAGTCTTATATAACCAGTGACTGATCTGCGCTGCTCTTATAATCTCTACATGAGGAGTGTAAGTTCTACCATGTGGGAACAGCAGACATGACAATCATGTGGAGATATAAGAAAGAGTTCAATATCTTCCTTGTAAGACACAATATACAGGGTCAATGGTAGTAATGTAGAATGCGGATCTACGGATCTGTTCGATTGCCCCCCCCCCCCCCGGGGCAGGGAGGTGTTTTCCACTTTATGTAGAATTGGGTCTCTGTCGTGTGATGATTGGTTTTCACCTTCCCTTGGATCTACTGGGATTCGTTATGTATATTAAATACTTACATTTCCCATAATTTAACAATTATAGATCACCTTTTCCTAGAACTTTGTCTTGTTCTGTTCCGGTTATTCCTCCTAGAAATTTATGAATGATTTGACATCTAGATGTTACCAGCGGGGGCGTGTCCATACAGTTTGACAATATCCAATCAGTGCTGTCAATATCAGAAGGTGTAAGGACACGACTCTTTCACAAGGGGAATGGTAACACCCTTTTCTCAATTTAATCTTACATTTTCAGTAGGAATAACAGAGGAACGGCATGGCGCAGAGTTCTGATAAAAGATGCGCCAGAATTGTTGATTCATGGGGAATACAAGTATATACTATACAGACGTGTGAGGAGAGCCGACAAGTCCTCTATAAAGTGTTTTTCTGACAAACTGGGGTTTGTAAGTCTAAAAAGTTTAAACTTAATGGACTTAGTTCTATAGTTAGTGGGTTAAACAAGGTCTATGTAAAATGTCTCTCTCTGTCTATCCCGATCAGCCCTAACATTAAAACCACCTGCCTAATATTGTGTAGGTCGCCCCCGTGCTGCCAAAACAGCTCTGGCCCATGAAGATGTGGCATCTCCATGGTATCCGGCACAAGATGTTAGCAGATCCTTCAAGTCCTGTAAGTTGTGAGGTGCGGCCTCCATGGATCGGACTTGTTTTGGGAGGTTTGTTAAAGAGAACCTTTCACATCCCCATGTGCAGCTGAGTGCAGCATGTAATGGGGAGGGCTGCACAAACTCTGGGCCACTTTACATTTTCTTTCTACCTCCTTCCGTTATTTAGATATCGGTGCCTTTATATTTGGCGCCTGATTGTTCAGGTGGTTATTTAACTGTCAACGGGGTGTGTACTGGCAAGGGGGCGTGTTACTATGGCTGTGACACTGTCCAATCAGATATGGACAGTATTACAGCAAAAGCGAGGAGAGAGCTTGTGTGCGCGCGCACGCTCTCTCACACTTCAGCTTTCAAGATCAGTCTCAGTCTTTTGCCGAACTGGCAACGGGGCGTGTCACTGCTGCGGACAGTGTAAGAGCTGGAGGTGGTGTCTGGTCTTTCTCCGGACACTTCGGTAAAGTTACTTTAGGAGTAAGTGATAGCACAGCGTGATCTTGCTACATTACAGCGCCTATCAGATTAGGTAGGAGATAGGGCACTTATAAACCGGTGATAGCCTCTTTAAGCTAAAAAATAACATACAACATGAAATACTATAATATGCAATGAGTAATCACACTACACCCACATGAGGTTTTGCCTGTGCTCACATGGTTTTTGGCATGGTACCTATAACAAAGAAGATTTTATTTTTTATTATTTCTGTTAAACTACATGCACAAAGTGACACACACACACACACACACACACACACACATACAGTACGGGAAAAAAAAATCCTCCGATATCACATAATAACAGTCTGGACATGCTGGGAGTTGTAGTTCTCTATTATACTCCTCCCTGTAATGTCCTCTGATATTATATAATAACAAAACTTCCCTCAATGCTATAATAAAGAATATCCATCACAGCAAAAAATACAAAATTCTTTATTAAGACACAAAACAGTTGTAAATACCTTTAAAAAGAAGCCATAAAAACAAAATGTACATAAAATAGTACAAAAAGAGGACAGTGTATAATCGTAAGGCAGGACATATATGGTGGCAACATAGGTCAAGATCACGACTCTTCAAACACAAAACGGAGCCTTTAAGACAAAATGGATTCCAAATATCCAAGATGGAGTCCACACAGAATGTACTTATTTAAACATCTGTTAATCACTTTCACATACACTTAATTATAAGAACGCAGTAACAGATGATTTTGGTTTCCTTAGACTTAATTCTTCTTTTGCTTTTCTGCTTCTCATTATTTCACCAGATCAGCTAGAGCAATCTTATCCCTGACGAATAGCCCCATTCTGTCCCTGAAACGCGTTGGAGCTTTATTGTCCCTGCTGATACCCCATACTACTATCTTTTACATTACAGTTTAGTTTTTGAACAATAAACTACACCAGTCAGGGCGTCTCTACAGTACAAGCAATCCTCCATTACTTTAACCCCTTAGCGCTTCAGGAAGCACCGGTAGATCCTGGTGCAGGGGGAGAAGTACGGAGCGCGCTCATGCGCTGAGCACACTCCATATGCTGCGGGTGTCAGCTGCGTTTTACAGCCGAAACCCCGGACTAACAGCCAGGAGCAGCGATTGCGTTGTTCCTGGCTGTTTAACACCTCAAATTCTGCGGTCAATCGCCACCGCAGCATCTGAGGCATTAAAAAGAGAGAGTGGCGGCCCTCTTAGACAGCTCATCGTCCCCCCCACGAGATCAGGGGTGACAATGGTTGTTATGGCAGCCCAGGGGCCTAATGAAGGCCCCCAAGACTGCCTTCACTCTGCCTCTGTTAAGCCCTGCTTGTGGTAGGGAATAACAGATGCCGTGTAAAAATCCTGATATACTACAATAAATTAGTATTGCTGTATATTGTACCAGCGATCTCACGCTCGGTGGTTCAAGTCCCCTAGGGGGACTAATAAAATGTGTAAAAAAGAAGTGGAACAAATTTTAGTAGTGAAAAAAAAAAACAAAAGTTTAAAAAAAAGAACCCTTTTCCCCATCTTTCCTCTAAAGTCACGTAAAAATGTTAAAAAGTAAACATAATTGGTATTGCTGCGTTTGTAAAAGTCTGAACTATTACAATACAGCGTTATTTAATACTCACGGTGAACGCCATAAAAACTAAAAATGTAAAATCGCCAAAGTCAACTTTGCTCCCAAAAAAACAAGTAATAGAAAGTGTTCAAAAAGACATATGTACCAAAAAATGGCACCAATAAAAACTACAGCTCGTCCCGCAAAAAATAAGCCCTCACACCGCTCAATGCATGGAAAAATAAAAAAGTTATGGCTCTCAGAATGTGGTGAATCAAAACAATTTTTGTCAACAGATTATAAGTGGCCTATCTCCTACATAATCGGATCGGCACTATAATGTAGATAACAGCAGTGGTTTTTATTTTGAAAAACAATGATTTTTGAGCAAGTTATGAGTAATTTTAGATTTTGTTTCTTAAAGACCAACTGGGCGTGTTTTTACTTTTGACCAAGTGGGTGTTGTAAAGAAGTGTATGAGGCTGACCAATCAGTGACCAATCAGTGTCATACACTTCTCATTGTTCCAGCCCAGCTTATTTCACTGCACAATCCCACTGTGCTGTGGATCATGCTGGGCTGGAACAATGAGAAGTGTAGGATGCTGATTGGTCACTGATTGGTCAGCCTCATACACTTCTTTACAACACCCACTTGGTCAATAGTAAAAACACGCCCAGTTGGTCTTTAAGAAACTAAATCTAAAATTGCTCATAACTTGCTCAAAAATGATCGTTTTTCAAAATAAAAAACACTGCTGTTATCTACATTACAGCGCCGATCAGATTATGTAGGAGATAGGGCACTTATAATGTGGTGACAGAGCCTCTTTAAACAAAGTTTTTCTATTTTTAAAGTAGTAAAATATATTAAAAAAATCAATATAAATTTGATATCACCGTAATCGTATTTAGCCACACAATAAAGTTAAGTTGTTGTTTATACCACATGGTGAAAGACGTAAAAACTGAACCCAAAAAATAATGGCGGAATCAAGTGGCGAGTTCTCTGGTATCTTAGCTGAGTACCTTCCCTATCTCTACTTTTTAGACGTACTAGCTTGCTTACCTACTGCATGAAATACTTAGTGAGCGAAGTTGTGTGGACTGTAGGACTTTGACAAGGTGAATGATCTCTTTTTCCTGATCCATGGTGTATGACTGTTCCCTGGATGAGCAATTCCTAGAATCTTATTTCTCATATTCTAAACAAGAATATGGTTTCATGTAAATTCTCTGCATTTAAAAAACTTATATCCTTGTAAAATATATTCCACATACAGAGCATCAAAACAGCTTCTCCCCTGTGTGACTTCTCTGATGATCTCTAAGTTTGCCTTTAGTAATAAAACATTTCCCACATTCTGAACATGAATACTTCTCTCCTGTGTGATGTCTCTCATGTACAATAAAACTTTATTTATATGTAAAACATTTCCCACATTCTATACAGAATTATGGCTTCTCTCCTGTGTGACTTTTCCCATGTCTAACAAGACTGGATTTATCTTTAAACCATTTCCTACATTCTGAACATGAATAGTACTTCTCTCCTGTGTGACTTCTCTTATGGTCTCTAAGTTTGCCTTTAGTAATAAAACATTCCCCACATTCTGAACATGAATATGGCTTCTCCCCTGTGTGATTTCTCTGATGATCCCTTAGTTTACCTTTAGTAATAAAACATTTCCTACATTCTGAACACGAATACTTCTCTCCTGTGTGACTTCTCTCATGTTTAGCAAGATTAAATTTTTGTGTAAAACATTTCCCACATTCGGAACATGAATACGGCTTCTCACCTGTGTGACTTCTCTCATGTACAGCAAGATTTGATTTATATGTAAAACATTTCCCACATTCTGAACATGAATACGGCTTCTCTCCTGTGTGAATTCTCTCATGCATAACAAGACGTGATTTATATGGAAAACATTTCCCACATTCTGAACATGAATACGGATTATCTCCTGTGTGACTTCTCTCATGTACAGTAAGATGTGATTTTTGCGTAAAACATCTCCCACATTCTGAACATGAATATGGCGTCTCTCCTGTGTGACTTCTCTCATGTATAACAAGATGTGATTTATCTTTAAAACATTTCCCACATTCTGAACATGAATATGGCGTCTCTCCTGTGTGACTTCTCTCATGTATAACAAGATGTGATTTATCTTTAAAACATTTCCCGCATTCTGAACATGAATACGGTTTCTTTCCTGTGTGAATTCTCTCATGTATAACAAGATGTGATTTATCTGTAAAACATTTCCCGCATTCTGAACACGGATACGGCTTTTCTCCTGTGTGATTTCTCTCATGTATAACAAGATGTGATTTTTGTGTAAAACATTTATCACATTCTGAACATGAATATGGCTTCTCTCCTGTGTGACTTCTCTCATGTAGAACAAGATGTGCTTTATATGTAAAACATTTCGTACATTCTGAACATGAATACGGCTTCTCCCCTGTGTGAATTCTCTCATGTACAGCAAGATAAAATTTTCCTGTAAAACATTTCCCACATTCTGAACATGAATATGGCTTCTCTCCTGTGTGAATTCTCTCATGTCTAACAAGACCTGATTTATATGTAAAACATTTCTCACATTCTGAACATGAATATGACTTCTCCCCTGTGTGAATTCTGTGTGTTAAAAGACCTGAGATTTTTGTGAACTGTTTACCACATTGAAACTTTTTATTGCCTTTCTGAGCTGTACTTGTGGTAACAATCTGTGATTGGTCAGGAGAAGGTTCCTCATGATTAGGGGAAATATATGATAGATCTGTACTGTGTAGTCCTGGATGTACATTAAGGGTAATGAGGTTTTCTCCTGAAGACTGCTGCATATCTTCATCTTCTACTTTATAATTTATCGATAGCATGAAGTTTCCCTCAGACTTCTTACTGGAGTTTTCTGTTAGGATTAGGATGAATTTCATTAGCTTTTTTTTTAAACCACAAAGCAGACAAAATTTATAACATTCATTTCAGACTGCCTCAAAAATGCATTTGTGTTTCAGAGGTTTTTTTTTATTTTTTAAATCAAAGCCAGAAATGGATCAAGCAGGAAGGAGAAGTATAAGTAATTTGTTTTGATTCTACTTCTGGCTTTGGCTTAAAAAAAAAACTTTGATTACAAAATAAAATATATTGATGGACTTCCAGTGGGCGGGACATCCAGGATGGCCGCGTTTTAACTTGGCTCCTGCACCACGCTGCAGCATCTAGTCTCCGGATCAGGCATCCTAGGCTTTTGAGACATGAGACACGAGACACGACTACACCCCGGAGACAGCCTTACACTGCTGCGGGAGCTCATTATTTACGCACCGAAGTCGTGAGAGCGCTCTTAGAGGGTCGGTGCCGTTACCCGCTATCTTGAGCGACAGGCCGCGGGATCCAGGGCAGGGCCGAATTCCCTAACACGCTACAAGGGAGGTGACGCAAACGACTGCCGGCGAAAGGGTGGAGAGAGGTAAGGGTCCCTTCTAGCACTGCTCCCCTCAGCATAGTAGGATGATTTGCAGTACTTGACCGCTGACGACTTCTCACACATTCCCGCAAGACCGACCAGGACACCTCACTGGTATCTGACACTACATCACCGCCTGGATACGGATAAGTACTCTGCACTGCTACCCTACTTGCCTCACTGTATGACAACATATCGATGTGGTTTGCTTTAATATGAGACACCTTATCTATGTGACTTGGGGAGAATAACGTTCCTTAAAAACTACTGTTCCCTGCGTGTGAATTGGAAACCCTTAGATATGACTTACAACTTACTGCAGAAATTGCACAGTGTCTGACACCATTTAGTGAATGATTTGTAGATTTCACTACATCCTTGTAACTTTGAATCTCGACACTGAAGTGCACTATACTCTTATGTGCGAACTGACATCCATTGACTGTTTATACTGAGAATACTATTATATGCACAGGATACTGTACTACCTCTGGTAATCACTACCGACTGGATCATCGCGCTCCCTTTTACTACACAGATATTGGGAAAACTGCCTTCCTCCATATTCTAACTAGATGATCACAACTAGAGGACGCTTATTCCACAAATGAGGCAATAGAAATATGTACATGGGGATTGTGCTCTCTTGATGTAACCTATTTTGCATTTATAACTCCGCCTCTCCCTTGAATTTAAAACGGTCCGCTGGGACCTTGCTATGGACAGATATCTAACTACAAAATCATCTGGCAGAAAGTTGCGAGCTGACCAAAGATCAGGAACGGAGGTTACCATGCCACAAAAAATGCATAAACAAAAGCTGCAGGCCAAACACGACAAGGCCACTTCCAAAACATCCAATACTAAGAGTAAAGTTTCACCTGATGAAATATCCAACACGGCGGATCTTTTTTTCAGGAGATGACATCACTTCTCCAAACCTCTCTCCTAGTTCTAGTCCCCCAGGACCTTCTAATAGGGATGATATTCAAGCATCCTTGCTGGCTGATAAAGTATAACAACTATTGATACCATTGTTTGACAAACATCTCGAAGTGCTCCATGCCTCAATAAATTCCGCACTATCTTAAATTACTAATAACGCGCAGAGAATAGTGGAATTGGAAACTCGGGTACAAGGGACGGAACAAACTATTGCCCACCTTGAAACCACTCTACAACGCAGCCAGACACTGGAGGTGGCACTCCGAGACAAGGTGGAAGACTTGTAAAACTGACATCGTCAAAACAATCTGCGCTTCGTTGGCATCCCAGAGAGTGTAGGAGGGGAATATCTTTTAGACGATCTCACTAAGGAACTGCCAGCGGCTCTGAAGCTGGAGACACTGAGTGACCCGCTGACAATTGAAAGAGCGCATCGAATTAGCCCCCTGGATGCCAACAGGGGCAACGGAAGTAGCAGACCACGTCAGGTTATCACAAAATATCTAAATTGGTCGGTAAAAGAGAGAATTCTGAGGGCATATAGACAGCAAAGGGAGTTGCGGATTCAGGGTAACCAAATCTTAATGTTCCAAGATTTTTCAGCTGCAGTATCGCAAAAGAGAAAGACTTTTGTACCCATCTGTAAAGAGCTAGAAGAACACCACGAAATTTCAACTAATATACCCGGCCAAGCCGAGAATAAAAGATGGAACAAGATCACTAACGTTCGACAATCCTTTGGTTGCCAGGCAACACCTTCACATGGAAGATGGCGGAGAATAGCAAATCATAATTAGGGGGAGAGACAGTCCCCACTTTAGCACATTCCTTTAAAAACTTGTTGAATTGCAGATGTACTGTGTACTAATGCCTGAACTGTTGGATTGTTTTTTTGTTTATTGTTTGGAGCCAGCCAAGCTCTCTTTTCTTAACCTTGCTTATATTTCTGATGACATATGATCTACACCAAAGCCCTCATATGCCACTTGGGGTTCAGCTGTTCCGGCGGCTCGCTGGGACCGAATGGGACCGCGTCATAACGAATGACCTTACCGAGATGCCATGGTTAACACCACACAGATGAGTACAAACACTGATACATATCGCACTCCCTCGGGTATAAAATTCTATTAGTGGAATGTAGAAGGACTCAATACTCCCATAAAATGGAAAAAGGTTCTTACACATATTAAAAGATCATCTCCTGATATTATTTTTCTTCAAGAAACACATTGGAGGCAAGACCACTCGGGTACATTAAAAGCCCCCTGGTTGGAAACATGTTATACAGCTTCCCACAGCTCCTCCTCTAGGGGAGTAGCCATTCTATTACGGAAGGGTCTGACACATGTGGTGGAGGACACTATCGAAGATCCTCAGGGTCGGTATCTTATACTCCGAGTCCAAATAGATAACATAGCATATATCTTGGTTAATCTGTATGCCCCGAACCATGATGAACACATTTTTTATACGGATCTTCTGCAGCTCTTACTACCCCATAACACCCATAACCTCATTATAGGGGGAGATTTTAATGGGGTACAGGACATTCATCTGGACAAAACTACTCAAGGTCCACAACTAATTTCTACCACTTCCTCCCTTGCCCACTTTAAGGAGCAACTGGGTTTGTGCGATCCTTGGAGGATCACAAACTTAAGCTCGCGGGAATACAGATGCCATTCTGCGGCACATGACACATTTCCTCATATTGAATATTTTTTGATATCCACTACACTCTTTACACACCATCTCGTATCCCGAATTAACCCAATAACCATTTCAGATCATGCACCTATACATATGTCTCTCCGGATAGCCATACCTCGACAGAGAACTATGTTCTGGAGGTTCCCATCATACCTGGTAGATTCAGAGGACTTTAAATCCTATGTAAAGATACAATGGACTAACTACCTGGATGATAATATGGAACACCTGGGAGACGCACCTTTGTTCTGGGCAATGGCAAAAGTCGTAATGCGAGGTCACATAATATGCTACATACCACATAGGATAAAAATACAACGGGAACAATTCAGCAAACTACATACGTCTTTGCGGTCAACCAAGTTAATATATGCTCAGGACCCAACCCCTCAAGCTCAACAAATATACCTAACAGCGAAACATCTCCTAGACACTTTTGTACAAACGAACGCACAATGGCAGGTCAAACACACACAGAATAGATTCTATAGATGGGGAAATAAGGCAGGATCTTTACTAGCCACTATGGCAAAGGAAAAGAAACCATACAAACCCATCCTGACACTGCGTGATCCTCAGAGAGCTTAACCTCTGATCCGGACAAAATAGTGCAAATCTTCCAGGACTACTTTGAAGATTTATATCAAGCTGCCACAGCGGACCCCTTAAAAATTAGATCTTTCCTTCACACTTCCTGACAGAGGAACAGCAAAATATGTTAGATTCTGTTATACAAGAGGAGGAAGTCCGTGATGTAATTAAGGCATCTGTAAATGGTAAAACGCCAGGGCTGGATGAATTCTCAGCTGAATTTTATAAAATGCTGTCTCCAGAAATAATTCGAACTTTAACTAACCTATATAATTCCGCTTATACACAGACAGTTCTGTCAGACTACTTTACGGACACAATTACACATTGCACTATTCTCTCGGAAACTTATTTTTAAAAAACATTTCAGCAGGCGAGATTATGCTAATTTTGCCCACTCACCTGCTGAAAGACTGACTTTTGATGCTCTTGTATCTCTCTTGGATGAACAAGATGCAGATACTGACAAAATTACCCATGCATCTGTGCCGCCGCTCTCAGCAATTCCCCCCTTTCTTCGTTTGTCCTCCAATTTACATATTTTTCAAAATAGTCAAGCGTGATTTGGAACGAATGCCGTATAATGGGTTGGCCTATAATCTTAATTACAACCAAAGACAGGCTATTAGAGTACTTAGTGACCTTAAAGAGATTGTGATAAAACCAGCAGACAAGGGGGGGGAATGTTGTGATCTGGTCAGCAAAAATGTATGAAGGTGAGGCCTTTTGGCAGTTGAATATGTCACACTGCTATCGCCATCTATCCTGTGACCCCACTTCATCCTTTAAGAGAGAACTTCACACTTTACTACAAAGAGCTGTGGATGAGTGAATCATTAGCCCTAAACTCAGAGAGGGTTTGGTAGTTGATTTCCCAATTGTACCAACCTTATATTTGTAACCAAAAGGTCCACAAGAATCCCACCAATCCCCCGGACCGTCCTATCGTCTCAGGCATTGGTGGTCTCTGTGAGAACATCTGCAGATTTATTGATTTTATTCTCCAGAAATGTGTGGAGACATTACCTTCATTTATAAAGGACACAACTGATGTGTTGCGACGTCTTGATGGTTTACATCTTGATGATGACAGGCTTCTAGTGACATGCGACGTGGAGTCCATGTACACGTCTATTTGTCATGAGTCATGACCATGGGGTACGAGCGCCTAAATATTTTTTTTACAAATGACAAATTATGATTCCGATCTTATTGAATTTGTGATATCTTTGTTGGATTTTTCTCTCACACATAACTGTTTAACATTCAAGGATCGCTTCTTCCTGCAGCTCCAAGGTACGGCAATGGGGGCGACTTGTGCTCCCTCCTATGCCAATTTGTTCCTGGGGCTGTGGGAGAGAGAAACTGTCCTTAACACTTCTGGTCATGACACTATACTCCCCTTTGGTCAAGATATATAGATGATATCTTGTTTGATTTCAACAAGTTTTGATTTCAACAAGTTTTATTGAGATTTTACAATAAAAAAAAAAATAGATAAATATAAATCTTTTACGCAAAAGATTAATAAGCAACAAGTATCAAATGATACAGCAATGAATCAGAACAGGTATCACAGAGTCTCAGAAAAATTTACAATAACAAATAATAATCATAAGTAGTAAAAGGAGAGAGGGGGAGGAAAAGGGGGAAGGGAAATCTGAAGGGGTATAGGAATGGGTCGGTCAGAGGTCTAGAAAAAGATCACAATTCAGTAATCGTGGTGATGGGTAGATTCGGGTAGGCGTAACTGATCCAGGGCCACCAAAGTTTCTCAAACCTAGTAATCTTGTCAAGAAAAATGCTCGTGAGCTTTTCGTTAATAAATATGTGATCCATTCTGGATTTGACATCTGCAAAAGTAACCAAGCGTTTTTTTTCCAGGAGCGAGCAATAGTCATTTTGGCGGCTAGAAGAATGTAGGAAAATAGCTAGATTGTGCATATGTAAACTCAGTGCATTTGAGATGAAGGAGAGCTAACTTGGGATCCTTACGGCAAATTATACCAAATAAGCTCTGGATGAGGCCAAAAACTCTGCTCCAGAATCTAGTGAGCTTAGGACGGGACCACCATATGTGGAGCATGTCGCCGGGTGAGGGGCAACCACAGAAGCAGGAGGCAAAATAAGTAGGAAATGCATGTGCAAATCGGCTAGGGACCAAGTACCACCGCATCATGACCTTATAGGCAGACTCCATAATAGTCGTGTGGAGAAGTGTGAAACTGTGCTCCAAATAGCACGCCAATCTGCTGGTTCAATCGTTGTCCCCAAATCCCGTTGCCATCTATCAACATATGTATGAGTAGTTGGGGTTGGATTACTGAGAAGCCATTTATATAGTATGGATATTACACCCCTAGAGGCTGGGCATGTGTCACAGATTCTCTCGAACTGAGAATAAGAATCAGATTCAGCTTTATTGCTGAGGAGAGAATGAATCCAGTTCTTGAGCTGCAGATATCGAAACAACTCACCACTGGGGACCTGTCTAGAGGTCTGAAAATCACAGAACGAGAGAATCTGAGAATGAGTGGGTGAGAGAAGGCGATGAACCCTAAGTACCGTATTTTTCGGACGCACCTGACCATAACACGCACCCAGGTTTTAGACAACCGAAAATAGGAAAAAAATTATTTGTTAAGAAATTATTTATTCGGTTTCACCACATTTTGAGAGCCAAAACTTTTTTGATATTTTTTTTATCGATTGAGCGGTGTGAGGGCTTATTTTGTTGCGGGACAAAATTATTTTACTTTTTACATTGTGCTTGGGGAAAAATGGGAAAAGGTTTTTTTTTTTACACTCCTAAAAATGTATCTAACATTTTTTTTAATTTTTTTTACACATTTTATTCGTTTCCCTAGGGGACTTGAACCAGCGGCCACTTGGTTACATGTGGAGTTACTGAAACAGCGTAACTACGCTGTTTCCCTAACTCCCACAGTAGTGAATGGCAGTTATGGAAGCAGCATAGCATGCAAACTACGCTGTTTCCGTAACTACTGTTCAGTTTTATGCGAGTTACGCTGTTTCAGTAACTCCACAAGTAATCAAGTGGCCGGTAGAGCACAGAAAGCTAGAACTGGGTTTAGGGGGCCCCGTTCTAGAGATAGGTGCGGGTCCCAGAGGTGGGACCCGCATCTACCTGACATTTATGACATATCCTGTGGATATGTCATAAATGTCCTTCATAGAAAAACCCCTATAAATGCCACGGTCACTATTGACCATGGCATTTAACTAGTTAAAGGGGTTTGCCATAAAACACATGTATCCCCCTATCCACAGAATAGGGGTTACATGTGAGATCGCTGGGGATCCAACCGCTGGGACCCACAGCAATAAGAACAGGGGAGCGAAAGTCACCCAAAGAGCTACATGAGAAGCCTGGACTTCCGGGTTCTGTGTCCGGCTTATCTGTTCTGCAGCTCCATAGAGATCAATGGAGAGCCGCTCGCACACGTGCACAAGAATCTCATTGATCTCTATGAAGCTGCTGGACACAGAACGCAGAAGTCACAGCTTCTCATGCAGCGCTCTTGGTGACTTTCGGTCCCCGTTCTCCTTATCAAACACACATGTATCCCCTATGCTGTGGATAGGGTATACATGTGTTTTATGGCACAACCCCTTTAAACTGCCAGGAACAGCGAAATTGCTGTTCCTGGCCGTTATAGCAGTGTGTCAAAAGCGGACACCTGCAGTGTATGGAGCGGGCTCAGTGCGTGAGCCCGCTCCATACATCAAATCCCTCCAGCTCCATGATGTACCGGCACGTCATGGGTTTCAATGAGTAGGGGATGGACCTGGATATCCTAGGACACGTGCCATGGCAAATAAATGAAAAAATATGATTTTGAAGGAGACGTAATATGTGTGGTGGGACTTTAATGGGCAGGGTTTGGAACAGATATAAAAGTTTGGGAAGGATAATCATTTTAACTGCATGTATGCACTCAATCCAGGAAAGATATGTAGATTGCTAGGACACCAGAGAAGAGGTGAGAGTACGGATAAGGGAAGGATACAGCAGAAAACAACTGGTCGTAGGAGGGGGTTAGGTGGATGCCCAGGTATTCCAGTGATTGTTTGGCCCATTGAAAGGGGAAGTGACTACGAAGGGAATGCATGGCTTCAGAAGAAAGGTTAATATTTAATGCTACAGATTTTGAGGGGTTTATACACCGTGTTCCAAATTATTATGCACATTGGTTTTAAGTGTCATAAATATTTAATTATTCGTTTTTCAATTAAACTCATGGATGGTATTGTGTCTTAGGGCTCTTTGGATAATTGTAATCAATCTCAGACACCTGTGAAAATTAGTTTGCCAGGTGTGCCCAATCAAAGGAAAACTACTTAAGAAGGACGTTCCACATTATTAAGCCGGCCACAGGTTTCAAGCAATATGGGAACGATAAAGGATCTCTCTGTTGCCGAAAAGCGTGAAATAGTGCAATACCTTGGAGAAGGTATGAAAACATTGAATATTTCAAGAAAACTTAAGCGTGATCATCGTACTGGGAAAAGATTTGTGGCCGATTCAGAGCACAGACGAGTTCGTTCAGATAAAGGCATAATGAGGAAGGTTTCTGCCAGACAAATTAATAGGATTAGGAGAGCATCTGCTAAAATGCCATTGCAAAGCAGCAAACACGTATTTGAAGCCGCTGGTGAATCTGGAGTCCCGCGAACCTCAAGGTGTAGGATCCTCCAGAGGTTTGCAAGTGTGCATAAAGTTATTATTCGGCCACCCCTAAACAATGCTCACAAGCAGAAACGGTTGCAGTGGGCTCAGAAATACATGAAGACTAATTTTCAAACTGTGTTGTTTACCGATGAGTGCCGTGCAACCCTGGATGGTCGAGATGGATGGAGTAGTGGATGGTTGGTGAATGGCCACCATGTCCCAACAAGGCTGCGACGTCAGCAAGGAGGTGGTGGAGTCATGTTTTGGGCTGGAATCATGGGGAGAGAGCTGGTAGGCCCCTTTAGGGTCCCTGACGGTGTGAAAATGACCTCTGCAAAGTACGTACAGTTTATGACTGATCACTTTCTTCCGTGGTACAAAAAGAACTGTGCCTTCCGTAGCAAAATTATCTTCATGCATGACAATGCACCATCTCATGCTGCAAAGAATACCTCTGTGTCATTGGCTGCTATGGGCATAAAAGGAGAGAAACTCATGGTGTGGCCCCATGTTCCCCTGACCTCAACCCTATTGAGTACCTTTGGAGCAGCCTCAAGCAAAATATCTATGAGGGTGGGAGGCAGTTCACCTAAAAACAGAAGCTCTGGGAGGTTATTCTGACATCCTGCAAAGATATTCAAGCAGAAACTGTCCAAATACTCACAAATTCAATGGATGCAAGAATTGTGCAGGTGATATCAAAGAAGGGGTCCTATGTTAACATGTAACTTGGCCTGCTAAGTTTTTTTTTATTGAAAGAGCTTTTGATTTCTGTAAGTATGACCTCCTGATGCTGCAAATTCAACAAATTACCATTTTAGTTCTCTTTACAACCTTTCAAATTATTATGCACAACAGAGATCAAAACATTTTAAACAGTGCATTTTGAGTTTTTTACTTCTAAAAAAAAATCTGTTATCATTAGATTTGTTCAATAAAATTTGCATTATACTCCAACGGTTGATGGCTTGAAGATTATACGGACGGTCATTTTGACGACTATTTAGGAAAATCAGGGAAAATTACATTTGCATAATAATTTGGAACGCGGTGTAGTGAGGCCAGATATTGAGGCAAAATCTGATAGAGTGTTCCGTAAGTTGGGAAGGGAAATATTGGGTTGGGAGAGTATCATCAGCATATCAGCAAAAAGGGATAATTTATGGTGCATGCCCGCTAGTTCCAATCCCCTAATGTTCAAATTTTGACTAATAATCATGGCCAGGGGCTAAAGAGCCAGGATGTATAAGATGGGAGAAAGAGGGCATCCCTGTCTCGTGCCTCGTTCAATAATAAAAAGGATCAGAATGATAACCGGCATAACAAACATTTGGCTGTAGGGGTAGAATAGAGGGCATGCACCCAGGATATAAAGTGGCGCTGGAAACCTCACTTCCCCGAGGCGAAATCCATGTAGGACCAGGAAACCGTATCAAAGACCTTTTGTATATCAAGCGAAAGGAGCATCAAAGCCACATTTCTTTTACGAGCCATATGGATCAAAGATATAACTCGTTTGGTGGAGTCACTAGTCTGTCTGCCCGGGGCAAAGCCAGTCTGGTCCCCATGGATAATCGCGTCAAGGAAGTGATTAATCCGGGTCGCTAATATTTTGGCCAGGAGTTTAATGTCGGTATTTAATAGGAACATTGGCCTGTAGTTGGAAATATGGAGGGAATCTCTTTGGGGTTTGGGAATCATTGCTATGTGGGCATGAAGGGTGGGTGGAAGAGGGGTAGTGCCAGATCTAAGGGCATTAAAGAGTTGGGTTAAATATGGAGTTAATAATGGGGAGTTTTTTTAAAATAATATAATGGGGAGAAACCATCTGGGCCAGGAGATTTGGAGGGTTTCAAGTACTTGATGGCTTCCTGAACCTCTGATTCAGATATCTCGGCCTCCAAGTTGTCAAGGTTGGAAGGCGAGATCTCCGGAAAGGTCGAGTTGGCAAATAGGCTTTCCGCGTTCAAGGAGTCAAATGGTGGAGAAGAGGAAGTTTTGAAATAGAGAGGTAATTTTACTAGGATCAGATGTTATAATGCCCGTGTTGGTCTTCAATCTAATATTCTCTTTTGGTGAGACAGGAACCCTCAATTGATGAGCCAGGAGTTTACCTGGTTTGTTGCTTTGTGAGTAATAACGTTGTTTAGACCATTTATGTTTTCTTTCAACCTGCTCTGTCAAGAGAAGATTCAATTCTAACCTAGTGGCATCCATAGAATTCTTGTTAGCGTGTGAGGGTTTCTGTTTCCGTACTTGTTCCTGTTGCTCCAAGGTTTTATATAAATCCGCAATTTTCCGTTCTCTATTTTTCTTTTTAGTTGACCCTAAACGAATGAGGGCACCTCGCAATGTGGCTTTATGAGCTTCCCACAATATAATTGGGAAAGATGTGGACCCTTCATGAAGTTCAAAGTATTCTTTCACAGCTACTTCAACTTGTGCAAAGGTGTCTTTAGAGGACAAGAGGGAATCATTGAGGCCCCCGCGGGACTAGAGAAGAAAGTGAAACTTCTACAGGGTTATGGTCAGACCAGGGTGTGCTTAAAATCTTAGCTTTAGAGCAAAGTGGTAATGATCTTTGGGATGTTAAAATGTGGTCAATGAGGCTAAAAGAGGAGTGAGGGCAGGAGTAAAAGGTAAAATCCTTTGTGGAGGGATTGAGTTCACGCCAGATATCATGTAGGTTGTGGAGATGTAGCAGGTCTTTGAATTCCGAAGAGGGCGTATGGGGTGTAGATGAACTCGGAGCCGGGGATTTATCAAAGGAGGGATTGATTACTATATATGAGTCACCCATGACCAGTAAGAGACCCTGGCGATGAGCTTCTATGAGCTTAAATAAGTGGGAAAAAAGCGTGTTTGGAAGTCATTAGGGCCATAATAGCCTACTAGTGACACATCAACATCATATAGCGAATCTACCAATATCACATAGCGACCAGTAGGATCAATAATTTCCTTGGTACAGATGAAAGGAAGATACTTTCTAAAGGCAATAACAACTCCTCTTCTCATGAGCATAAGCACCATGGAAGTCGGGAAAGTGTGAGTTTAAAGAGGCTCTGTCACCAGATTTTGCAACCCCTATCTGCTATTGCAGCAGATCGGCGCTGCAATGTAGATAAGAGTAACATTTTTATTTTTAAAAAACGAGCATTTTTGGCCAAGTTATGACCATTTTTGTATTTATGAAAATGAGGCTTGCAAAAAGTCCAAGTGGGCGTGTTTAAAGTAAAAGTCCAACTGGGCGTGTATTATGTGCGTACATCGGGGCGTTTTTACTACTTTTACTAGCTGGGCGTTCTGACGAGAAGTATCATCCACTTCTCTTCAGAACGCCCAGCTTCTGGCAGTGCAGACACAGAGCGTGTTCTCGAGAGATCACGCTGTGACGTCACTCACAGGTACTTTTATCAGCAGTGAATGTAAACTAGAGACGTCTAGCAGGCCGGGCGTTCGAGCACTGGACAAATAATGGATAGGAAGATCTGTACATTAGGCATAATAGAAAGCATAATGCATACAATGAGTACATGTAACATAGTTAGGAGTAGCAGGGGCATACTAGAGAATAACAGCACGAACGTTATTACAACGGGCCAGACGCACAGTGCTACCAAGTGGCAAAGCAAAATATGTCTGGCACGGGCCGTCGGGTTCACTCACCTCCTGACGCCCACAGCTATGGATCCGTGAGCGCTGGTCCCCATCTCCTTCCTAGGAGACGCCAGTGCTCACTTCCGCTCAATTCTGCTGTGTCCCGTATGGTGCGCACGCTCGTGCCCGTCCTTAAAGGGCCAGCGCGCGCACATCAGGAAATAATCATCATCAACGGCCCATGATTTCCTGGCCTATTAGAAGGCCCCAGCCCTTCTGATCTTTGCCTGTGCTTTGTTAGTTTATCCCAGTCTGTCTTGCAAATGGTCCCTTAGTGTTTCCGGTTCCAGTTGTTACCCGTGCCCCGTTACCTGTTCCTGTATCCCGTACTGTTCTTGTTACTGTGCCTACCAGTGTTGGAGTCATGTCTACTGTACCTGCTGTCTTCTGCCACGTCCAGCGTCTTCCGCCACATCGGATACTGCTCGCCACGTCTGGCGCTACCTGCTGCACAGGCCCCCATCCGTGCTGAAGCCACAGCCACCGTCTGGACTAGTTCAGGTACCCAAGCGTTGCTATTGACTTTCATATAGACTGTGACCTGGTCAGCTGCCTCTCCGCTATGGCGGAGCGGCCTAGTGGGTCCACATACTCTGTGACTGTGACAGAAAGCACATAGCGTACAGAGACTATGTGGCATGTATGCCGCAGTAGCTGGTATGAACTAGAAACAAACAAGATCATAGACAGTAATACAGCAGGCCAAACACGTAATGCTACCAAGTGGCAAAGCAGAACGCGTCTGGCAGGCCAGACAGGGAGTTCGTAAGTGTTTGAAAGGGAGAAGCATAAAATGATAAGGATAAAGGGAGTTACACATTACATTCACTTGAATACAATCGAAATAGCGATGTCAGTAGGTCAGAGGAACATATCATAAAATCATACAGAAAAAAGTGATTGCAGAATAATAACTTCAAAACAAAGATACACTACCGTTCAAAAGTTTGGGGTCACCCAGACAATTTTGTGTTTTCCATTAAAAATTAACACTTATATTTATCAAATGAGTTGCAAAATGACTAGAAAATATAGTCAAGATATTGACAAGGTTAGAAATAATGATTTTTATTTGAAATAATAATTTTCTCCTTCAAACATTGCTTGAAGAATGCTCCATTTGCAGCAATTACAGCATTGCAGACCTTTGGCATTCTAGCTGCTAATTGGCTGAGGTAATCGGGAGAAATTTCACCCCATGCTTCCAGAAGCCCCTGCCACAAGTTGGATTGGCTTGATGGGCACTTCTTGCGCACCATACAGTCAAGCTGCTCCCACAACAGCTCTATGGGGTTGAGATCTGGTGACTGCGCTGGCCACTCCATTACAGATAGAATACCAGCTGCCTGCTTCTTCCCTAAATAGTTCTTGCATAATTTGGAGGTGTGCTTTGGGTCATTGTCCTGTTATAGGATGAAATTGGCTCCAATCAAGCGCTGTTCACAGGGTATGGCATGGCGTTGCCAAATGGAGTGATAGCCTTTCTTATTCAAAATCCCTTTTACCTTGTACAAATCTCCCACTTTACCAGCACCAAAGCAACCCAAGACCATCACATTACCTCCACCATGCTTGACAGATGGCGTCAGGCACTCTTCCAACATCTTTTCAGTTGTTCTGCGTCTCACAAATGTTCTTCTGTGTGATCCAAACACCTCAAACTTCAATTAGTCTGTCCATAACACTTTTTTCCAATCTTCCTCTGTCCAATGTCTGTGTGCTTTTGCCCATATTAATCTTTTCCTTTTATTAGCCAGTCTCAGATTTGGCTTTTTTTTTTGCCACTCTGCCCTGAAGGCCAGCATCCCGGAGTCGCCTCTTCACTGTAGACGTTGACACTGGCGTTTTGCGGGTACTATTTAATGAAGCTACCAGTTGAGGACCTGTGAGGCATCTATTTCTCAAACTAGAGACTCTAATGTACTTGTCTTGTTGCTCAGTTGTGCAGCGGGGCCTCCCACTTCTCTTTCTACTCTGGTTAGAGCCTGTTTGTGCTGTCCTCTGAAGGGAGTAGTACACACCATTGTAGGAAATCTTCAGTTTCTTGGCAATTTCTCGCATGGAATAGCCTTCATTTCTAAGAACAAGAATAGACTGTCGAGTTTTACATGAAAGCTCTCTTTTTCTAGCCATTTGGAGAGTTTAATCGAACCCACAAATATAATGCTCCAGATTCTCAACTAGCTCAAAGGAATGTCAGTTTTATAGCTCCTCTAAACAGCAAAACTGTTTACAGCGGTGCTAACATAATTGCTCAAGGGTTTTCAAATCATCCATTAGCCTTCTAACACAGTTAGCAAACACAATGTACCATTAGAACAATGGAGTGATGGTTGCTGGAAATGGGCCTCTATACACCTATGTAGATATTGCATTAAAAACCAGACGTTTGCAGCTAGAATAGTCATTTAACACATTAACAATGTATAGAGTGTATTTCTGATTAATTTAATGTTATCTTCATTGAAAAAAACTGTGCTTTTCTTTCAAAAATAAGGAAATTTCTAAGTGACCCTAAACTTTTGAACGGTAGTGTATATAACTAATATATGGAGAGGAACAATCCACATAAGGCAAATGCTCAGTCGAATTCCGAAAAGGATATATAGCCCGATATAGGGAACAGTCCCTGTGTTGGGGAGATGGCATTAGACAGGATGCCAGAGGTCAGTGTGGGAAACACATATATATATATATACAGTGAAGGAAATAAGTATTTGATCCCTTGCTGATTTTGTAAGTTTGCCCACTGTCAAAGACATGAACAGTCTAGAATTTTAGGCTAGGTTAATTTTACCAGTGAGAGATAGATTATATAAAAAAAAATAAAAAAAATCACATTGTCAAAATTATATATATTTATTTGCATTGTGCACAGAGAAATAAGTATTTGATCCCTTTGGCAAACAAGACTTAATACTTGGTGGCAAAACCCTTGTTGGCAAGCACAGCAGTCAGACTTTTTTGTAGTTGATGATGAGGTTTGCACACGTTAGATGGAATTTTGGCCCACTCCTCTTTGCAGATCATCTGTAAATCATTATCAACTCTTATCTTCAGCTCCCTCCATAAGTTTTCAATGGGATTAAGGTCTGGAGACTGGCTAGGCCACTCCATGACCTTAATGTGCTTCTCTTTGAGCCACTCCTTTGTTGCTTTGGTTGTATGTTTCGGGTCATTGTCGTGCTGGAAGACCCAGCCACGAGTCATTTTTAATGTCCTGGTGGAGGAAAGGAGGTTGTCACTCAGGATTTGACGGTACATGGCTCCATCCATTCTCCCATTGATGCAGTGAAGTAGTCCTGTGCCCTTAGCAGAGAAACACCCCCAAAACATAAATGTTTCCACCTCCATGCTTGACAGTGGGGACGGTGTTCTTTGGGTCATAGGCAGCATTTCTCTTCCTCCAAACACGGCAAGTTGAGTTAATGCCAAAGAGCTCAATTTTAGTCTCATCTGACCACAGCACCTTCTCCCAATCACTCTCAGAATCATCCAGATGTTCATTTGCAAACTTCAGAAGGGCCTGTACATGTGCCTTCTTGAGCAGGGGGACCTTGCGGGCACTGCAGGATTTTAATCCATTACGGCGTAATGTGTTACCAATGGTTTTCTTGGTGACTGTGGTCCCAGCTGCCTTGAGATCATTAATAAGTTCCCCCCGTGTAGTTTTCGGCTGAGTTCTCACCTTCCTCGGGATCAATGATACCCCACGAGGTGAGATTTTGCATGGAGCCTCAGATCGATGTCGATTGACAGTCATTTTGTATGTCTTCCATTTTCTTACTATTGCACCAACAGTTGTCTCCTCACCCAGCGTCTTACTTATGGTTTTGTAGCCCATTCCAGCCTTGTGCAGGTCTATGATCTTGTCCCTGACATCCTTAGAAAGCTCTTTGGTCTTGCCCATGTTGTAGAGGTTAGAGTCAGACTGATTAATTGAGTCTGTGGACAGGAGTCTTTTATACAGGTGACCATTCAAGACAGCTGTCTTTAATGCAGGCACCAAGTTGATTTGGAGCGTGTAACTGGTCTGGAGGAGGCTGAACTCTTAATGGTTGGTAGGGGGATCAAATAGTTATTTCTCTGTGCACAATGCAAATAAATATATATAATTTTGACAATGTGATTTTTTTTTTTTTTTTTTATATAATCTATTTTTCACAGGTATAATTAACCTAGCCTAAAAATTCTAGACTGTTCATGTCTTTGACAGTGGGAAAACTTACAAAATCATCAAGGGATCAAATACTTATTTCCTTCACTGTATAATATAATTCCAAGTCAATTAGAAGAAGGTCATTCAGACCATAACGGTAGAATGAATAGCGATTAGGGGAAAAGTACTTATCAATCAGGTAGGATCATCACAGACTCCAAACACGGTGCTAGGTCTCCCGGATGGTTTACGAGGAGACACTGTGTCCCAGATGGGGCGAAGGTGAGGCCCTTCACGATAGGACTGAGAATGTTGGCTCGAACAATGAGCATCAGCAGGCAGGAGTTGCAGAGCGATTAAGGTTTGCTTGCAGAGCTGGATGACTAACATTTATTGTCCAGGGAGAATTGGAGCTTAAAGGGATGTCCCCAGCGGTGTCTGATCTGACGTTGTTGAAGGACGGCCAGGAGAGGTTTCATGTTCCATAATTTTTGAATGGTAATATGAGAAAGGTCGGCAAATATTTGATACTCATGTCCCTGGCATAACAGGGTGGAAGCAGCCCTGGCCTTTTGAGTCAGGGTTTCTTTAGTGGCATAATATGTGAGTTTCACCACTATGTCTCGTGACTTACCATCCGATCTTTTAGGACTTTGAGATCTGTGAACGCGGTCCACCTTGAACTTGTCAATAGGGAGATTTGGCACCAATTCTTGAAAGAGCGCTGTAATGGAGGAGTTCAGGTCCTCATAAGTTTCAGGTAGGCCTCCGATTCGAAGGTTTCCCCTTCGTGCACGATTTTCAAAGTCCTCTAAGCGTATCATAGCAGGATCTAAGTCCCCTCTCAGTGAGTCCAATTCGGCGTTGTGCGCATTTAGGACTTAAATGGCGTAATCCATTTTAGTTTCGTCCTGGCTCCCAACTCACGAATCTCCTTTGTGAGGTCCCTGGATAGCTTAGAAGCGGTAAGTTGCAGTTCCTGTTGAAGTAACAGTTTGAATTTCTGGAGCAGGGCGGCATCCCTGGTGGTAATCTGCTGCTTTGCTAGCGGTGACCCTTCCTCATGGGAATCAGTAATGAGCTCAGGCGAGGCCTGCAGTTCGTCCTCCGATATGGCCGACATGGCGGGAGTGTCTGCGTTCTCTGGTGCAGGGGCAGAGGACTCTGATGGTTTTACATCCTTTCGCCTCGTGCACTCCTGCGGACCATGGACAAACGAGTCAGGGGGGCCGTCGGGAGTGAAAAATGGTGTAGGTTAAAGAGATAATTCACCTCAAAAGTTAGCTGTATATAGCAGTTGTGCCCAGGAGTCGCAGAGCTACTTCAAAATGCAGCCATCTTGGTTAGCTGCTCACGAGCACCCCCGACAAGATCTGGTTTATCTGGCAGGGCTCTAGGGAGCATTTGGAATCCTATCCTCCCTCAATGCCAATGATGTGAACATCAGACTTACGTGGAAGTTTAGTAGGTCATGTATTGAGTTTCTGGATGTCTTGATTTCTAAAGACTGTGATGTTGTGGTCTCCACAGACATTTTTAGGAAAGAAGCCACGAGCAATGCACTTCTCCATGCCACTTAATTTCACTACCCAAATGTTAAGAAGGCCATACCAACTGGCCAATTCTTAAGGGCCCGGCGTATCTGCTCCAATACAAGTAACTTCGAACATCAAGTATCTAATATGTCAGCAAGGTTCCGTGATCGTGGATATAACCAGAGAGACATTAGACGTGGTTATTTGAGAGCCAAACATTCATCTCGTGAGGGATTGTTGGTGAGTAAGCCCAAACAAAAACAAATGTTTGACCATAATGTTAGGTTTATTAACTCCCAATCGGTAGAAATTCGTAAAATTCAACAAAAGCATTGGAGTGTACTCCTTACGGATCAAGATCTATCCAGTAGTTTGCCTGAAAATCCCTCCATCACTTGCAGGAGATCTAGGAACTTGCGAGACCTGTTGACATCTAGTCATTATATTTCTAAGACTCAGACCAACCATTTTGGTAGTCTTGGTACTCCATGGTGGTCATTTAACTGTGGTGGTTGTGCCACCTGCACATATATTTTGCGTTCGTTCTCCTTTTATAATTCTAAAAAGGATAGACTACAAAATCGTCTTCAATATCACCTGTAAAACTGAAGCTGTGATTTATTTTGCTACATGTCCTTGCGACTTAATCTATATAGGGATGACAAGCAGACCATTGAAGATATGAGTGCTTGAACATGTTAGCAAGATTCAGACAGCTATTAATGCAAAGGAGTTAGACCAATTACAACCAATTCCCCGTAATTTTTGCCAGTACCATTTTTGCGACCCTAGAGGCCTAAGGGTTCGGGGTATAGATAGGGTTAATCTTGGATGTATGGGAGATCTTCGAAAAGCGCTTTTGAAAAAAGAAATGAAATGGATAACGTTGCTTAAAGGGGTTGTCCCAAGTTGATAAATGGAGCTATAAAGCTCCCCCATGTAAAAATAAGAAGATTTCTAATTACCTGTCCGTCGTCCAGCGATGTCGTTTTCTTGATATCCTTGATTGAAGTTGCGGTCAGTCCCTCTTTGTATCCTGCTCGTTGCCTAGGTTCCCGGCCACCGCTATTTACCTTTAGTGGTGGCCGCGCATGCGTAATGACATCCTCTGCGTCCTGAGCATAGGATGTCATTTGCTCGTGAACGCGCATCTCGGCGCATGCGCAGGAGATGCAGTGGAAGGCACCCGTCGCGAGGAGAAGTCCACGCTCCGCTAAAGGTAAGTGTGTGTGTGTGTCTGTGTATATATGTGTTTGTGTATATGTTTGTGTATATGTGTGTGTGTTTATGTGTGAGTGTATATATGGGTGTATTTGTGTGTATGTGTATATGTTTGTGTATATTTTTGTGTTTGTGTATATGTTTGTGTGTATATCTTTGTGTGTGTGTGTGTGTGTGTTTTTGTATATGTGTGGGTTTGTGTATGTGTTTGTGTATATATGGGTGTGTTTGTGTACATATGTTTGTGTGTATATGTGTGTTTTTTTGGTGTGTTAATGTGTGTGTTTGTGTATATATGGGTGAGTTTGTGTATGTGTGTGTGTTTGTGCATATGTGGGTGTGTTTGTGTATACATGGGTGTTTGTGTATGTTTGTGTGTGTGTTTGTATATGTGTGTTTGTGTATATATGGGTTTGTTTGTGTACATGTGTTTGTGTATATGTTTGTGTATATGTGTGTGTTTGTGTATATGTGTGTGTGTTTGTATATGTGTGTGTTTGTGTATATATGGGTGTGTTTGTGCATATGTGTATATGTTTGTGTATTTTTGTATATGTATATTTGTGTACATGTGTTTGTGTATAGGTTTGTGTGTATATGTGTGTTTTTTGGAGTTTATGTGTGTGTGTTTGTGTATATATGTGTGTGTTTGTGCATGTGTATATGTTTGTGTGTTTTTGTATGTGTGTGTTTGTGTATATGTGTGTGTTTGTGTATGTGTGTTTGTGTATATGTGGGTGTGTTTGTGTATATGTTTGTGTATGTGTTTGTGTATATATGGGTGTTTGTGTACATGTGTTTGTGTATATGTGTGTGTTTGTGTATGTGTTTATGTGTGTGTTTGTGTAATATATGGGTGTGTTTATATGTGTTTATGTATATGTTTGTGTGTGGTTGTTTGTGTGTGTGTGTAGGTGAGTATAAGTTGCAGATTTTGATGTACCAATTGGACTACGTCTTCGATTCGTTGGACTACTGCGTAGATCTACGTTTTTGAAAATTTTAATAAAATGGTTAACGAGGGTTTTGTTGGGGATTTATTTCAATAAAAAAAAATTGTCTTTGTGTTTTTTTTTCAAACTTTATTAGTGCCTAGATAATGGCAGTTGGCTGATTGACAGCGTCCATTATTAAGGCGGTACTTAATGTTAGCCGGTGCAGAGGCTAGCACTAACCACCCATTATTACCCCGGTACCCACCACCACCAAGGGTGCCGGGAAGAGCTTGGTACGATCCAGTACCCGACCATCTGTTGTGACGGTCGGGATCTGGGGCGGCCGCAGGCTGGTATCATGAGGCTGGGAAGGGCCAAAAACAGTGGACCTTCCCACCCTTGTAATGCTAGGCTGCTGCGTTGTATCGGGCTGGTTATAAAAAAGGGGGGGACCCCACATAGTTTTTTTTTCTAAATTTAACAATAGACGTTGGGTCCCCCACATTTTTAATAACCAGCCATATACAAGGCCGCAGCAGCCTGGAATTACACGGGTGGGAGGGGCCACTGATTTAGTACATTCCCAGGCTAATAACACTGTGTTGTTTGTGGCTGGTTATGATAAATTGGGTGGAACCCCATGTCTTTTTAATAAAAATAATAAATAAATAATAAAAAAAAAATGACGTGGGGTACCCCCCATTTTTATAACCAGCCAGATACAACACAGCAAATAGTAATAGTTACTACTTAGTAGACATTATAGCGTTCCATCTCCCTTAGTTGCGCATGCGCTGAGGGCACCGCATTCCGGAGTGCTTGTTTTGTTTGTATTTTCATGGTAATAGGGTCTGACGTCTTTTGACGGGGCGCTGTGACCACGCAGATACAGAGCGCTTCCGGTGATGCGTGACCATCATGTGAGCTGAGCGCCGATTTGCGGTTTACTCACAGGTGAATACAATCTTTGTGCTTCCAGCACCTCCATTTAAACCCCCGACTTTTTAGTATAGTCAGCCTCCTGACAAAGCCGGTTATAGGCGAAACGCGCGTCGAGGCGTTTTATCTGTTCCAAATCTCCTGACGTGCCCTCCTCCCTCTACCATGTCTTTAGGTACGGTTATTTATTTTTGATGATTTATTTCACTTTAGTTCATAGTGCTGTATTCAGGTTTGGCCTTTGCAGATTTCATCATTCAATTTCACGTACCTATAGTATTTATCTGGCTACCTGGCCATATTTGCCCAGTTATTAATGCTTTGTATATTATGGTGAGATAGAGTATGGGACGTTCTGGCTGAGATGGGTTGTTCTGTTTACCCCTGGGTATTATTACATCTATACCACACTGATGCGACTCTCCATATATGACCTGTTTTTTTTTTTCAGTCTATCTATATACATTTATTTGTTACCATGTACGGTTATTCATTACTAATAAAGGTTTCTATTTTTTGACGATACATGGTAGACTTATATTCTTACATTTCATTAGGGTGTTATGTTCCCTGGGCTTTTTGTGCTTTTAGGTTAGACTATTTAACGGACTCCAGAATTATTCTCTTGACAAAACCCAATAAAAGATCCGATTGACCCACAGTCTTATAGACCCATATCACTGCTGGACAGCGATTATAAATTTTTATCTAAAATTCTAGCCAACAGATTACAGCTCATTTTACCACAAATACTTAGTCCAACACAGTCAGGCTTCACTCAGGGAAGGCAGTGCATAAAGAATATTCATGCGGCAGTGGCGGCCACAGTGATGGCTGAAAAGCCACATAGCCCGGTAAATATGCTCATGAGTCTAGACGTGGAGAAAGAGTTTGATAAAGGTGGCATGGCCTTTCTTGACTGAGGCCCTAATAGCGCAAATTCGGTGCTACTTTTATGAACTACATAGCGCTCCTACAAACTGACACTAGGACTACAATCACGGTTAACGGACATAACACACCTCATCTAGATATGTTTAGAGGGGCACGACAAGGATGCCCACTTTCTCCCCTACTTTTTAATTTGTCGATAGATCCTTTATTACGTCATTTACAGATCTCCCCTGCATTTCAGGGCATAAAAAAAGACGGGGTAGAACTCAAATTAGCAGCGTTTGCGGATGACATACTGCTGATGATCTCCAATCCCAAATAAGCCATACCTCATATATTGAGGGACCGGTTTACCATTGGAAGCATTTCGGGCTACACTCTCAACATTGATAAAACTGAGGCACTTTTGCTTAGGGGACCGTCGCAACCTCTATGGTCATCTGCATATCCGTTTAGGTGGCAAGCTGTCTCGCTGAAAATCAGATGCATATTGGGAGTTTCCCCTTTGATCTCCCCTTAGTTAACCTTAGTCAAGAATCCTGACTTCCAGGATGGTGGGTCTCATGCAATATTTGGACACTGGTACAGGGCGGGTATCAAAAACATATTTCTTACTGCATGTTGCCGAAAAGAGGATGTATACAAGAATAGAGCTTCTGCAGAAATATCTAGATATCTTATTCCCACAATTAATATAATTTTTCGCCAGAAAATACATAAACACTTTATTACATAAACCAACCGATAGAGATTGGAACCCCGCTATTCATGCAAAATTCAATAAACTCACAACTGTTAAGGGGGCGATATCACGAAACGATCAAGCTCTACACATACTAATAGATTATGAAGAGGCGGCAGTTTCTCTTTTCAAGTGGGTACTGGATGATTCGACTCTTATGGAAATGTTCTGTTGGCAATGGAACAAGCTCATAAATATTTACAGTCTGCCAGGTATTTGGAAATGAGAATTAAGGTATGTCACAGAGCATATCTCACACCCTCAATGGGTTATCTGATGGGCATATATAATAGTCCTAACTGTTTTAAATGTGGTGTGATGGACGCAAATCTGTACCACTGCTTGTGGTCATGCCCTCTAATGCAACAATTTTAGGATAGAGTAAGAACTTTTACTTTAACACACTTGACTAACTTCGTTCCTAATGATGCCTTGTTGGCTATTTTTGGATACTTGGACAATGGAAGTTATAACTATACACGGGGAGCAGGTAAATTATTGCACATGATAGCAGCAGCAGGTGTAAAATCTATTTTACAGACATGGTTACAAAAAAAAGCACTGCCATTCCAATTGTTTTTGGATAAATTAACTTTTTTGCTTAAAATGGATTGGACGGAGACTTCGATACGCAAGACAGCGCTCATAGACTTCTTTTTTGACACATGGGGCAGTTTTATCTCAGTTCTTCCGCAACGGATCAGGGAAGCTATACAAAATAATTTCCAGAACACTGTATGGTACCAGGAGAGGATATTGATGGCATCTCCGCCGATATCATAACAACAATATTATGAAATGTGAGTACTGGACATGCTCACTGATAGCACTCTCAAACACTTTGGGGCATTTTTTTTTACCTATACATGCCGCGAGGGAATAGTGCACTTAGTCCTCATTGGGTGGCAATATCTTGGGGAACGTGGGGAGCATGGCTGGCTCGGAGTTCCTCTTAGGAACTTCTACTTATTTAAAGTACTGTTTGATACTTGACGATGTTATTTTACTGTTTTCTTTACTATATGATTTATTGTACAGATAGTGGCGATGTTCATTCCTATTTAATGACTTAGTAGACGCCTCTATATACTTGAAGTTCGTACACAAGATCAGCAACAAATTGTGATATAAAATCGCTCCTAGATACTGAAACAATGGTCTTATCGCTTTGTTGTTTTTGTTCACCTGTAAAAGAGTTGTTTATTGTGAAAATAGCAATAAAAACATTTTGGGAAAAAATTTAAAAATAAAATATATATATGATAAAGTCCAGGTTTCTGGTCTATTCCTAGTCACCGGTTTTATTACATAAACCTTGCTTAATAAAACAAATAAATGTGAGCACCACCTTACCTAGCAATCAACACATTTGGTCCTTCAATACCAATTAGTTTTATTATGATAGTTTATATGGTGTAACATTACCTGGTGCCCTTCAGTTGTGTCACTCTGACGTGGATTTTCCGTTTTAGGGTTCCGTCTGTGCTGTTCCAAAATTACTTCAGCACTTCTTTGACTATTAGACACTCCCACTGTTCTCAGATTGGCCAGAGCAGCTCACGTGAGCAGTTCTGTCCAATATGTGAACAGATGGAGTATGGGAAATGCTATGGCCTTTTTAAGAGAACACAGAGGGGCCCTAAAACAGTGTATCCACCGCAGAGGGGCACAACTGAAGGGCACCAGGCAATATTACACCATATATCCCATCACATTTATAATTTTGTCCTGAGACCGGGGGGGCCGCTTTAATATATTTACCGAAAATCTAACCTTACCCACAACATTAAACAAGATAATGTTAGAGATTCATGGACATGAAAATTAGATAATAATGGATCCACAGTCACCAGATCTCCATTTTATAGAATACATTTAGTATAAAGTGGATGTCACGATCTGTGGGTACGTGTACCCACTAGGCCGCACCGCCGTAGCGGGGAGGCAGCTTGCCAAATAACAGAGTACCCAATAAATACAAAGTTCAGCACAAGGGTACCTGAATAGTCCAGACAGTTGCAGTAGGATGGCACAGATGGAACTTTAGACGGCAGAAAATGTCACACGTGGCGGAGGATATCAGGCGTGACCAGACGTGGTGTACGATAGCAGACTTGACCGATGACAGAACACGACTCCAACACTCGATAGGGCTCAGGAACCAGCACAGCACAGGATATAGGAACAGGCAGTAGGGCACGGGAACACTTGGGAACAAGATAACACAGAGGGACCATTTGCAAAGACTAACATGGGAATTACAAACAACGCTCAGGCAGGGAGTGAAAGGGAGATTAGGGCTGTTTAATAATAAAATTCATGTGTGCACACTGGCCCTTTAAAGCCGGGCACGAGCGTGCGTGTGCTCCCTACGGGACACAGCCGAACAGAGCGGAAGTTAGTGCTGGAGTCTCTTAGGAAGGAGATGCCGGCCAGCACTCACAGATACATGGCCGCGGCCGCTGAGTAGGCACGGTGGTCCGTGGCCGCTACAGTATCCCTCCTTTTACTCCCCCTTTTCTTGGGACCAGAGCGAGAGAGAAATTTCTTAATAAAGGTAGGGGCATTAGGGTTCTCGTCTGGCTCCCAGGACCTCTCCTCAGGACCAAACCTTCTCCAGTCTACCAAATAGAAAGTCCTTTCTCTTACCCTCTTGCAGTCCAGGATTCTCCCTCACCTCAAACACATCAGATGAACTGCTGGGAGCAACTGCGGGACTGGGAGTCTTACTGAAGCGGTTCAGGACCACCGGTTTCAGGAGGGACACATGAAAAGCTTTGGGGATTCTGAGGGTAGCAAGCAGCCGAAGCTTATAGGAGACAGGGTTTATCTGTTGTAGTATTTCAAAGGGTCCGAGGAACCTGGGAGAAAACTTGTACGAAGGCATGTTCAGACGGATATTCCGTGAGGACAGCCAGATTTGGTACTTGGAAGATACGGAGGCGGCTCTCTCCTTTTAATATCCTTTTTTAGCTTCATGCGATCAACTGCTAGCAGAATAGAGTACCGGGTCTGTTGCCAGATTTGCATAAAGTCCCCAAATGCAGGGCCAAAGCGGGTACCTGATGTGTAGCCAACAGAGGAAGAGGGATTCTAAAATATTCACCGTACACAATGTAGAACGGTGTGGAAGTGGTGGACTCACTTGTGTGAGTGTTGTATGAGAACTCACACTGTACCCAGTCATCATGCTGCATGGAGATGAAGTGGCAGAGATAATTCTCCATGATCTGGTTAATCCTCTGGACTTGACAATTGGACTGTGGATGGTAGGCTCAGGAAAAGTCAAATGTCACAGAAAAATAAGTAGGTATTCCCGCTAATGACTGAGGCAGAGAAGGCTGGACGAGATGGATCTGTAACAGGCAACGCTGGGGACAATTGGGACCCATTGGAGAACATCTCCGGAACTCCAATCCAGGACAGGAGCATGCAGCCGGAGCCAAGGCAGGAACAGTAGAAGCGGATTGACGGTTTTAGGCAAGACAAGGAAGTCTAATCAATTCAGTATGAAGGACTCCAACTTGGAGCTTCAGCGGCTTGGTTTCAGACACGATTGGATCAGGCAGAGGAAGACCATTCACAGAGGCAACAGCCAAGACGTCTCCAGTGGGCAACTGGAGATGATCCACCAGGTCTTGCTGGATGAAGTTTGCCGCGGATCCTGAGTCCTGATAGGCGAAGACCCGATGAGTCTTCTCGTCGGACACTATTGTCACAGGAGTGGTTAGTTTGAAAGATAATTTTTTATTTAGTGCCGTTCCGCCTAGAGTTGTCTCTCCAACCAATCCTAGGCACTGGAGTTTCTTTGGCTTCTGGGGACACAAACGCACAACATGGCCTCCGAGGCCACAATACAGACAAAGTCCTGAAGTGCGTCTGCGTGGTTTCTCCTGAGTAGACAATTTGACCCGGTCCACCTGCATAGGCTCCTCTGGTGGAACAACTGATGAGGACAGTAGGGATTGCTGAAAACTAGGAGCTAGCCCAGGAAATCCTCTCTCCCGGCGAACCTCTTGGAAACGCTCCCGGATCCTCATGTCAACCCGGGTGGCTAGTAGAATGAGATCGTCCAGTGTAGGTGGCAGATTGCAAGCGGCAAGCTCGTCTTTAATCCCAGAAGAGAGTCCCTGCCAGAATGTAGCCACCAAGGCCTCGTTGTTCCAGGTTAGTTCTGCAGCCAGCGTACGGAACTGAATGGCATACTCGCCCACAGAGATGTCTCCCTGGTGTAGGGTCAGCAGGGCTGCAGCAGCAGAAGAAACTCTCCCAGATTCTTCAAATATAGAACGGAGAGTCCGTAAAAAATACTGCAAGTCACGAGTCTCTGGTCCCTGCTGTTCCCAAAGTGGGTTTGCCCTTGTCAGGGCCTTGCCAGTAAGGAGAGAGATTATGAAGGCGATCCCTGCGTCATCAGAGGGGAAGGCCTTTGTATGTAGTCTGAAGTGGATCTGGCACTGGTTCAGAAATCCCCTGCAGGACCTCGTGTCTCCGTCATAGCGAGCAGGTAGCAGCAGGGAGCATCGGGGTCTGCACTGGTACTGACAGGAGGAACAGCAGGAATAGGTGCGGCGACGTTTGCAGCTTGCGCATCCAGGCGATGTGCAATGGCGTTCACCGACATGAGGAGTTGGTCTCGTCCTGACTGAAGGTCTTGCATGTCTGCCTGCATGGCTTGTGACGTCGTCAAGGTCTTGGGTTGACCAGCGAGCTCCATGGCCTGAGTGTAGGGTCACGATCTGTGGGTATGTGGACCCATTAGGCCACACCGCCGTAGCGGGGAGGCAGCTGGCCAAATAACAGAGTACACAATAAATACAAAGTCCAGCACAAGGGACAAGGGTACCTGAATAGTCCAGACAGTCGCAGTACCTAGGCACAGATGGAACTTTAGACGGCAGAGGATGCCACACGTGGCGGAAGATATCAGGCGTGGCAAATGATACCAGACGTGGTGTACGACAGCAGACGTGACTGATGACAGAACACGACTCCAACACTCAATAGGGCTCAGGAACCAACACAGCACAGGATACATGAACAGGCAGTAGGGCACGAGAACACTTGGGAACAGGATAACATTGAGGGACCATTTGCAAAGACTAACATGGGAATTACAAACAACGCTCAGGCAGGGAGTGAAAGAGGAGGGCCCCTTTTACAGTCCGGAGAGATTAGGTTTGATTAATAATAAAATTCATGTGCGCGCGCCGGCTCTTTAGGCCGGGCAAGAGCATGTGCGCGAACCCTACGGGACACAGCCGAACAGAGCGGAAGTGAGTGCTTGAATTCTTTTAGGAAGGAGATGCCGGACAGCACTCACAGATCCATAGCTGTGGCCGCCGTGGGGTGAGTAGAAACGGCGGTCCGGGGCCGTGGACGCTGAATTGGGGTTATCAATCACAATCTGTAATAAAGGTTTCCAGTACATTGTTGAACCCATTCCACTAAAGGCCTGCTTCACACGACCGTGTTCGCACTGTATGACGGATGGATTTCTCGGACCAAAACACAGTTCAGGGAGCCGGACTTCTATCATCATAGTTATTTATAATGTTAGGAGTCCCTGCCCTGTGCTGCAATTTTGTCTTTAGTACGGTAGTCCTATGGAGAGGCAGTGACTCATAGTATCGTGCATCATTATGCTGGTAGGAGTCTGGCTGCCTGAACTGTATTTGGTCAAGGAAATACAGCCAACATACAGTCCGAACACACTCGTGAGAAGCAGGCCTCAGAATTGAGGCTGATCTAAGAGGAAAGCGGTTTCTATCTAGAACTGAAAGGGTGAATCTAGTGAAGTGGCCTCTGAGAGCAGGTGATAGTCACTGACACGTTTCTGTATGTACAATAATTACATGTGAAATACAAGCTTCCTATCACTAGATCTAGAAGATTGCCCCGAAAGTTAAAAAACAAACAAAAAAAAACACATTGCTAAAACCACTATAAAAGCTTAACCCGTTAGTGACCACCAATAAGCCCTCTAACGCGGCCATTAATGGGCTTTATTCCGATGCATACGCCTTTTCACGGCGCTGCATCAGAATAAATAAACAGAGCAGGGAGGCGTTAAATTTCCCTGCTCTCAGAGGTAGCTGAGGGCATCCCTGCTCGAACGGGTGAGATCGATATTAGTATAAAGTATTGCAGTGTATTATGAAAGCGATCGGAGGATTGCATATTAAAGTCCCCTAGTGGGACTAGTAAAAAAAGTAAAAATAAAAAAAAACAAGTTTAAAAAAAAAAAAATGTGAAAAAAAAAAAAAGGAAAAACCCACTATTTCCCCTTACAAAATGCTTTACTATTAAAAAAACAAAATAAAGTAAAAAAGTTACACATATTTGGTATCGCCACACCCGTAGCGACCCCGACTATAAAGCTATTACAGGAAAAAAAGAAACAACGATCCAGCGCAGTAAAGTTAAAATGGAACACTGTTCCAATTTTATTCCAAATTCTTTTAAAAAGGAATGACTCCCAGATGCAAGGGTAAACAAATTCGATGATGCCTACGCGTTTCAGACGTATACGACATCCTTCCTCATGGCTTGTTCCATCGAATTTGTTTACCCTTGCATCTGGGAGTCATTCCTTTTTAAAAGAATTTGGAATAAAATTGGAACAGTGTTCCATTTTAACTTTACTGCACTGGTCATGGTTTCTTTTTTTCCGGTCTTCATTGCCGTGTGCCGTCACGGCGATTCTGGCGCAACTTGCGGTGAAAATCTGTTGAACGGTGAGCTGAAGGATTACTCCAACAAATTTTCCTTATAAAGCGATTAAATTATTTAACCCGCACGGTGAACGTCGTAAAAAATAATGGAAAAATTGCTGTTTTCTGTGAATCCTGCCTAAAAAAAAAATGTGATAAAAAGTGATCAAAAAGTCGCATCTACTCCAAAATGGTACCAATAAAAACTACAAGTCGTCCCGCAAAAAAAAAAAAAAAGCCCTCATACAACTGCATCGGCGGAAAAATCAAAAACTTATTGCTCTTCAAATATGGAGACACAAAAACAAATAATAATTTTGAAAAAGAGAGTTTTACTGTGTAAAAGTAGTAAAACTTAAAAAAAAATCTATACAAATTTAGTATTGTTGCAATCGCAACGACCTGCTGAATAAAATTATTGTGTTATTTATACCACACGGTAAATGGCGTAGATTTAGGACGCAAAACAGAGTGGTGAAATTTCAGTTTTTTTCTATTCCCCCCCAAAAAAGTTAATCAATAAATTATATGTACCCCAAAATGGTGCTATTAAAAAATACAACTTGTCCCATAAAAAACAAGACCTTATACAGCTATGTCGACGCAAAAATAAAAAAAGTTATAGCTCTTGGAATGCGATGATGGAAAAACGTAAAAAATAGCTTGATCATTAAGGTTTAAAATAGGCTGGTCATTAAGGAGTTAAAAGGAGAGACCTACCAGAAGACCTGTTTCAAAAAATGGACAGCAGATTATAGCGGAGATATGAGTGCTTGATATTGCAGCCTAAGGTTGTACTACGGAAGTATCCTGAAGACAACATGTCCCCTTGTGACTAAGTTCAAAGGAAATCACCAATATGTATGTGTTTATTTCTTACTATTTATGTCGACTATTCCAAAATTAAGCTTAACCCCTTCCCAACATGTGCAGTATACAGTATATACAGCGCAGTCAGGAAGTAGCTCCCACAAACCGCAGTACAGTTACATTGCGGTAATAACGCGGGCTCAGAAGCCAAGCCCGTGCCAGCACCAACGGGTGTCAGCTGTATATTACAGCTGAGACCCTGCTCTAATGGACAGGATTGGAGCTGGCCTCCGATGCGGCCCGATTAACCCCTTAGATGCCAAGGTCAATAGCAATCGCGGAATCGAAGAGTTTTTTTAGCCGATTGGCACCCCTGCGAGCTGATCATGTGGGTGCCAATGGTTGGTATGGCAACCGGAGGCCTAACAATTGCCTCCCTGGTCTGCCAAGTCTGGAAGCCTGTTAGGAGCCGCCTCCGGCAGGTCCTGATTATCTTGCTGACTACGTAGCTAGTGTAATGTATTAGTATAGTGATCAGTGTTGCAGACCTTCAAGTCCCTTAGTAAAACAGTTCATAAAAATTTGTATAATAATAAAAAAGTTTCAAGTCAAAAACCCAAATTTTTTTCCCATAATAAGCCTTTTAGAATTGTAAAAAAAGAAAAAAAAAAAAAAACTATACATAAATTGGTATCGTTGCATCCGTAAGGACCCAAACTATAAAACTATGATATAATTGATTCCACACGGTGAACGCACAATAAGAAAAAAAATATTAAAAAAATAACCGCTGTTTGTAAGTCACATCTCCTCCTAAATCAAATTTTAATAAAAAGTGATGAAAAACTCATATTTACCCCAAAATAGAACCAATATAAATAACAGCCCGTTCTGCAAAAAAAATGCCCTGACACAGCTTTGTTAACGCAAAGATAAAAACGTTATGGATCATAGAATATGGCAACACAGAAAACAAATGTTTTTTTTAAAAAAGTGATTTTATTCTGCAAAAGCTGTAATACTCAAAAATAAATATATACATACATTTGGTATCGATGTAATCGTATCGACCCCACAGAATAAAGTTAACATGTAATTTAACGCGCACGGTGAATGCTGGAAAAAATAAAAAATAAATACCAAAAAAATGCCATAATTGCTTGTTTTTGATAAATTTCCTCTTCCAAAAAAATGGTACCAATAAAATCTACATCTTGCAAAACAAGCCCTTACACATCTGCAACAACCGAAAAAGAAAAAAAGTTATGGCTCTAGAAATGCGTAGAGTAAAAAACTGCTTGATGTGTAGGAACATTTCTTCCTGTAGTAAAACATAAAAAACTATATACATTTTGTAACGCCATAAACGTACTGACCACCCAAATAAAGTTAACATCAGTTATACTGCACAGGAACCACCGTAAAGAAAAATAAATAAGGAAAATTGTTTTTTGGTCCCTAGCCTCCCAGAAAATTGAACCAACAAAATCTACAGATCGTCCCGCAAAAAAAAGGCCCTGATACGGCTAAGAGGATAGAAAAAACAAAAAAAGGTTATGGAACTAGTAAGGCGGTGCTGAAAAAAACATCCCGATGCGCAGGCCGGAGGGGAACATTCCTTCAGTTTCTAGAAGTGGTTATCAAGGCCCTAGTATTTGAGAACCAGGAAAAAGAGGGCCAAAACACATCTGCCGTTAGCGAGGGCGCCCGTATTATACCAGGGCAACACGCTCCAAGCAAAAATTTCCCAAATTACAAAAGGAGATAAAGTCCTAAAAACTGAACTACCAAGCAAAATCCATCCTCCAAATGGCGCTCCTTCCCTTCTAAGCCCCACAGTGTGCCCAAACAGCAGCTTATGTCCACATGTAAAGCATTGCCATACCCCCGAGAATACGCTTAACAATTTATGGGGTTAGACTCTCCAGTGGCACAAGCTTGGCACAGCATATGTTGTGCCGTGAAATAGCATTTCAGTGAAAAAATTTAAATTTTCACTTTGTTCTCATCCACTGCGTATTAATTTCTAAAAAAAACACCTGTGGGGGTCTAAATGCTCACTACACCCCTTGACAAATGCCTTTAGTTGCGTAGTTTCTAAAATGGGGTTTTGCAAATGTGACATGGTGTCCGCAAACCATGCCAGCAAAATCTACACTCCAAAAATCAAATAACACTCCTTCCTTTCTGAACCCTCCCATGTGTCCAAACAGCAGTTTATGAGAACATATGGGGTGTTGTCGTACTCGCGAGAATTTGCTTTACAAATGTTGAGGTTCTTTTTCTCCTTTTATTCCTTGTGGAAATGAAGACAATTTGAGCTAAAACTACATCTTATTGGGAAAAAAAAAGATATTTTTCATTTTCACTGCCCAATTATAATAAAATCTATGAAACACCCCTAGATTAATTTCTTGTGGGGTGTAGTTTCCAAAATGGTGTATTTTTGGGGGTTTTCCTATATTTTGGCACCACAAGACCTCTTTAAACCTGACATAATGCCTAAAATATTATCTAATAAATAGAAAGCCCCAAAATCCCCCAAAAAAGTATTACAATTTAATTTAAAAAAATAATAAATTTGAAATCTCACCTTCACTTTAGACGTTCCACAGGAATGAAAACAAAGGGTTAAGAAACTGCTGTTTTGAAAACTTTTAGGGGTGCAGATTTTAAATGGGGTGATTTATGGGGGTTTCTAATATACAGGCCCCTAAAAGCCACTTCAGAACTGAACTGGTCCCTAAAACAATAGGCTTTTGAAATTTTCTTGAAAATGTGAGAAATTGCTGCTAAACTTAGTAGCCTTGTAAGGTCCTAGACAATTTAAAGGACGTTCAAAAAACTATTTTTCTGCTGCTCTGCACTTTTAAATCCCCTGAATAGCAGGGGCTGTGTCCTGCGCTCCCAATCTTCACAGCACACGTCAGGTGCGCTCCCAATCTTCCCAGCACACCTCAGGCGCGCTCCCAATCTTCCCAGCACACCTCAGGCACGCTCCCAATCTTCCCAGCAGACGTCAGGCGCGCTCCCAATCTTCCCAGCAGACGTCAGGCGCACTCCCAATCTTCCCAGCACACCTCAGGCACGCTCCCAATCTCCCCAGCACACCTCAGGCGCGCTCCTGTACACAGGCTTCTCAGCATCCAGAGCCTGCGTTTCCTGTACTGCAGCCTCTCCAATCTGGACTTCCCTCTCTTTCGGTCTATGCTATAACCGCTCCTTTCTCAGAGGTGTAATTTGTAGATCATTTATGATACACTTATGCTTTCTACAGAGCTCCTGGCTCGTAAATCTACTCCCCCTCGCCCATCCTCCCGCTTTGTCTGTATGGGTATAGTTACTATCATCTTCTTCATAGACAGCTGTTGAAACAATCTACAGAGCTCCTGGCTTGTGTGTCATACATTGTATGGGTATCATAACGGGGGATTCTCTGCATAGACAAAGAAAGGGATCTTAGTTACGATACCTATAGAGACAAGTGGAGGGGGACAGTTGTATTACACATACTAGGAGAGAGAGGCATACCATTGGACGACTTTGCCTTTTGTTGGATTATATTTCACTATAGACTTTTATGTAACGTGGACGCCACAAAAAATGTGCTGCGACACCACGAGCCCCTATCAGCATTGATGTGGTGTTTAAGAGGTTAAACAGAGTTCTCTCAGATCCCGGATCCATAGAACACAATGTAGAGAACGTCTATGTGCAGTGACAGCTCCCTCAGGTCCTGCACTACGTATAACACATTGTCTGAAGTGTTACTGTAATGAAGAACTAAGGAGGAACCCCACCTTAACAAACCTCCCAATTCACTTTCTAAATTCATTATTACTGACCTGTGGTAACACCTCCTGGAATTTCCTCCTCCACTTCACTCTTACACAGTTGATCGCCCCTCACCCGCTCTTCTGCTTCATCCTCCGCTTTATTATTAGTCAGATCTTCCCTCTGATTTCAAATATGTAACAATTCAGTACAATACAGCAGAGAGTGTGAAAAATCTAACAGATCAACATAAGAAACCACTAAAATCTAAGACCACATCTATGACCGCAGGATCAAAAAGCTCCACACACCCCTATAGAGATCTGGTATAGGGCTCAGCTTCATCTACCTGATGATTCTCTGGGACATTGTGATTTTCCTCTGGACAGTCCTGGGAAGTCTCTGGTGGATTTCTTCTACTGGATTCATCTGTAGGAAACACACAGTGACTGAATACATGAATACTGTATATCTGTCTATATATCAGACTCTTCTCTCTACAGAGAACAAAACAAATATATCACGCATCGCTGGATCCTCTAAGTGGGGAAACTCGGTTTCCACTTTATTGGAATATAAGCAAACAAAGCTTTAAAGAACACCAGGAGGAATGACAAGGTGGTAGGGATGGCAAATAGATGAAAGCCTACGCGTTTCAAGCACTGACTGTGCTCTTAATCATGGCTAGGTCGAGTGAGCTGCTGCAAGCCGTGAAGGTAAATATATCCTGGGAATCTGGGAGGCTGTACCTGAGAAATGACAACGCCCTCAGGTATGGTAATTTCGGGTCGAAGGTCAGACTCCCGTTAAACATTAGTAAAAAAAAAATTATTGAGTCGATGTGTAGATGAAATTAATAAAGGAATGTTAAATAAGATGAAAATAAAAGCCAAAAACAAGGGCAATATGGTAGTATATATGATACTAGCTATGTCACATAATAATGACAAGATAAGATAGGCTTGCAGAGCGTCACCAGTCAATACCAATGAATAAAAAAGGTAAGGGAAAAGGAAACCACAGAAAGAAATACATTCTAAACAACAAAGAGAAAAATATAAAACCATGCTAGACATAGGGAAAAAGGTTTTTTGGTCACCAAAATAATGAAAAACAACACATAAAAACTATAGATAGCGCAAAAAGTGTACACATGGATAATAATGAAAGATAGCTGGTTAATTGATATGAGATACCAATAATAATTAGTGGCAACAGCATAATGCTACTATACTCATAAATATCTGAAACCAGAATGTACTAGAAGTATACGAAGTTTGTGCTAAATCTAAGTTCTAAAATTGCTAGCAGAAGCTAGATGATGGAAACATGAAAAATAAACATGCATTGGTTGTAATGGTGGAGAATAGGTAACCATGTAGAAAATATTACAAGCATAAAATGATGGACATAAAAACGGAATATCTTAGTAAAAATAGCAAACTGGAAATATGAATACATTGAAAGATAAACGAATATATCTCTTTAGTTGTTAAAGGCTATACATAAATTAATATAAAAAGATGAAGTCATATAATTCGGCTAGAATATTATTAATTATATGTTCGATATTAACCCCTTCCCGCACCTTGGCGTAACTGTACGTCCAGGTGAGCAGTAACTTCGCGCACCTGGGCGTACAGTTACGCCCGCGCTTTAACAGTTAACCGCCGCGCGGCGCTACACCGCAGCGGCGGTTAACTGTGCAGGGTGTCAGCCCTGCTCTCCCTGTTGCCGATCAGCGGCCTGTCGCCGCTGAAATCAGCAATTAACCCCTTCGATGCGGTGGTCGATTGCGATCACCACATCGAAGAGGTTTACAGCGGATCGGCAGCCCCCCACATGCATTTGCGGGGGCTGGCGATCCTTATCATGGCAACCAGAGGCCAGACAATGACCTCCGGGTTGCCATGTACGGAAGCCTCGGAGGATCAGCCTCCGGCCGGTCCTCCGAGGCTTCCTGTCAGTGTGACTGTCACGTCACAATGACAGTTGGAGTACATTACACTACGTGTGTAGTGTAATGTATTCCAGCAGCGATCAGAGCTGCAAGTCTAAGTGTCCCCTAGTGGGACAAGTGAAAAAAGTTAAAAAAAAGATAATAAAAATGTTTTTAAAAAGTGTAAAAATAAAAGTTAGAAGTGACATAAACAAAGAATGCTTTTTTCCCTATAATAACTCTTTTATTATAGGAAAAAAATTAACATGTTAAAAAAAGTACACATATTTGGTATCGCCGCGTTTGTAACGACCCCAACTATAAAACTGTAATATTATTTTTCCCGCACGGTGAACACCGCAAAAAAAATAAACGAAAAACAGTGCCCGAATCACAATTTTTTGGTTACCAACCCTCCCAAAATATACAATAAAAAGTGATCAAAAAGTCGCATGTACGCCAAAATGGTACCAATACAAACTACATCCCGTCCCGCAAAAAACAAGCCCTTACACCGCTTTTTTGACTGAAAAATAAAAACGTTATGGCTCTCAGAATATGGTGACACAAAAAATAATTTATTTTATAAATAAGTGCACCACCGCTGCAAAACATAAAAAAATTATATACATCTGGTATCGCCGTAATCGTATCGACCCGCAGAATAAAGTATAATGGTAATTTATAGCCCAGGGTGAAGGCCATAAAAAAACTAATAAAAAACATTGTCAGAATTGATGGTTTTTGGTCACCTTGCTTGCCAAAAAATGGAATAAAACGTGATCAAAAAAATATCTAGTACCTAAAATGGTACCAATGAAAACTACAGATTGTCCCGCAACGAATAAACCCTCACACAGCTCCGGTGGAGAAAAAATAAAAAAATTCTGGCTCCCAGAATATGGCGATGCAAAATGTGCAGTGTCCAAAAGCGGATAAGATCGGGCGCCATTTATCAGTGCGACACCGGCCACATATCTGCGGATTATTATTTATTTACTGCATTATTATACCCTCTTATTATGCCCTGATGTACCCCGCACAGATAACAAGTACCCTGATGTACCCCGCACAGATTACATATGCCCCCACATTATAAACTGAAACACCAGTAAAACCCCAAACAGAACAACTACCAAGCTACATCTGCGCCCCAAAAGCCAAATGACGCTCCCTCCCTTCTGAGCCCTGCAGCGTGCCCAAACACCAGTTTACGTCCACAGATATGGCATCGCCAAACCCGGGAGAACCCGGTTAATATTTTATGAGGTATTTGTCTTCAGTGGCACAAACTGGGCATAACATATAGTGCACTAAAATGGCATATGAGTGGAAAATTGTTATTTTCACTCCGCACCATGCGCTGCGCATTAACCCCTTCGCGCACCACAACATAGCATGTCTTAGTGTGGGGGGTGATGTATGGAGCGTCTCACGTGAAAAATAAAGAATTTAAAACGGCAAAATGGCTGTTTTTTTGGTCACCTTCGCTCTACCTAAAAATGTAATAAAAAGTGCTCAAAAAGTTGTATGTACCAAAAAATGGTACCAATAAAAACGACCGCTCATCCCTCAATAAATAAGCCCTCATACCGCTCTATTGACTGAAAAATAAAAAAGTTGTGGCTCTTGGAACGCGGGGAGGAAAAAACTAAAAAGGAAAAGAAAAAAAATGGATCAGTCCAGAAAGGGTTAATTACTTTCTAATGAAAAACCATTTGTGACCACACGTGGGGTATTGCCGTACTCGGGAGAAATTGCTTTACAAATGTTGGGTGGCTTTTACCCCCTTTATCCTTTGTGAAATTGAAAAAAATGCAACATTTTAGTGGAAGAAATGTTGATATTCATTTTCATGGCCTAATTCTAATAAATCCTGCAATAGACTTGTGGGGTCTAAATGCCCACTATATCCCTAGATAGATTCTTTAAGTGGTGTAATTTCCACTTTTGGGGGGTTTCCACTGTTTTGGCCTCTAAGGGGCTTTGCAAATGCGACATGGCACCCAAAAACCATTTCAGCTAAATTTGAGCTCCAAAAGCAAAATAGCGCTCCTTCCCTTCTAAGCCTTGCTGTGGGTCCAAACAGCAGTTTATTACCACATATGGTATATTTCCGTAATCGGGAGAAATTGTTTTACAAATGTTGGGGTGCTTTTTATCCTTTATTCCTTGTAAAAATTAAAAATGGCTACCTTTTTTCAGAAAAAAAGTAGATTTTTACCTTTACAGAATAATTCCAATGAATTCAGCAAAATAACCGTGGTGTCAAAATGCTAACTTTACCCCTAGAAAAATTCCTTGATGAGTGTAGTTTCCAAAATGGGGTCACTTTCCATGGGTTTCCACTATTTTGTTCCCTCCAGTGCAATTCAAATGCGACACGGCACTGAAAACTGTTCCAGCAAAATCAGAATTTCAAAATCCAAATGGCACTCCTTCCCTTCTGAGTCTTGCTGTGGGTCCAAACAGCAGTTTATTACCAAATATGGGGTATTGCTATAATCAGGAGAAATTGCTTTACATATGTTGGGGTGTTTTTTCTCTTTTATTCCTTGAAAAAATTACAAATTTCTACGTTTTTTCAGAAAAAAAGTAGATTTTCATCTTCACAAACTAATTCAAATAAATTTAGCAAAAAAACTGTGGGTTCAAAATGCTAATTATACCCCTAGATAAATTCCCTGAGGGGTGTAGTTTCCAAAATGAGGTCACTTTTGGGCGTCTTTATTGTTTTGGCCCCACAAGACCTCTTCAAACCTGACATGGTACCTAAAATATATGCTAAAAAAAAAGGAGGCCCCAAAATCCACTAGGTGCTCCTTTGCTTCTGAGGCCTGTGTTTCTGTCCATGACCGCACTAGGGCCACATGTGGGGTATTTCTAAAAACTGCAGAATCTGGGCAATAAATAATAAGTTACATTTCTCGGGTAAAACCTTCTGTGGTATAGAAAAAAATTTGTAACTTTCACCTCTACTTTGCTTTAATTCCTGTGAAACGCCTAAAGGGTTAATACACTTTCTGAATGCTGTTTTGAATACTTTGAGGGGTGCAGTTTTCAAAATGGGGTGATTTATGGGGACTTTCTAATATATAAGGCCCTCAAAGCCACTTCAGAACTGAATTGGTCCTTGCAAAAATCGCCTTTTGAAATTTTCTTGAAAATATGAGAAATCGCTGCTAAAGTTCTAAGCCTTGTAACGTCCTAGAAAAATAAAAGAATGTTCAAAAAACTATGCCAAACATAAAGTAGACATATGGGGAATGTTAACTAGTAGCTATTTTGTGTGGTATTACTATCTGTTTTACAAGCAGATACATTTAAATTGAGAAAAATGCTAATTTTTGCAAATTTTCTCCAAATCTTGGTGTTTTTCACGAATAAATATTGAATTTATCAACCAAATTTTTTCACTAACATAAAGTACAATATGTCACGAGAAAACAATCTCAGAATCGCTTGGATAGGTAAAAGCATTCCGGAGCTATTACCACATAAAGTGACACATGTCAGATTTGAAAAATCGGCTTCGTCCTGAAGGCCAAAACAGGCTCAGTCCTGAAGGGGTTAATAGTACAGAGGAGAAGATACCCGAAATGAAACAATAGTATCCTGGATAGAGGCATAAAATGGGGGGCAGGGATATGAAGCTCACAATAATGATAATAACTTAATGTACTATGAAGAAAAGACATGGACATTAGTAATATCAGAGAGAAGACTTCGGCCAGGACGGAAGAAACCAGTAAAAACAGCAAAATGCAAAATATACCTGGAAGGTGGCGTTAGTCAAATAAGCAAAACTATACCAATATGGTCAAACGATGCCCCGTTGATGGTTGTAAAATAGCATTGATGATAGAGTGTAACTGTTGGGACACTAAGATAATGGTGGGGGCACCATGCACAACTAGATACAATGTGTAACCTATACTGGGATTCCTAAATATATGCACCTTATTCTGGATGCAGAATATCCATGAACCGGGGCAATGGCACAGAAACAGCATGCACAGATGAGACCAAACAAAATGGACAGGAGCAACATGAAGAGGAGAAGACAACAAAGGGGATATACATTTGCATTAAATAGTATATGACAGGTGATGGGAAGCGTAAATCATGTATAAATTTTGCTATTCTCACAGGTGGTAAACTGATATGTAGATGTCAATAATGAAACATGAGTTCCTTCCTAAGATTGAGACCCAGCGGAAATATCGTATTGAGATGATAGATCCAAAATGCTTCCCGTGTCAATAATCTGTGTTTAAGATCGCCTCCCCTGTTAGTTTTGATCATTTTCTCTATGTCATATATTTTGAGGAAGTTGATATTCCTATTGTGACAGGTGATAAAATGTCTACTGACATTTGAAATGTTAACAATGGCCGGATTTCTGATGTAGCTTAGGTGTTCTAAAATCCTAACCTTCAGTTTCCTTGTGGTGCAACCCACATATTTTAAATTGCAATGAGAACATTCAACTATATAAACTACATGATCGCTGTTGCAGTTAATATGGGTTTTAATTGAGAAGTTGGTTGTGTCATTGGAGTCTGAAAAGATCTTGGTAATTTTACTGACGTGCATACCTTACAAGGGTGAGACCCACATTTGTAATAACCCGTATAGTGTAACCAAGTTGGAGATTTGGTATTGGGTGGCAAATATGAAGGGGAAAGAATATTCCCCAAAGTTGGTGCCCGACGAGAGACTATACGGTAACCGTTTTTAAGTATTGATTCCAGTTTAGCATCTTCAAACAATATGGGGATGTAACGGTGCACCATGTCTCGTATCTCAGAAAACTGGTTACTGTATTGTAAAATGAGTGTGGGTTTTGACATGTTGCTTGTTCCTGAAGTGTCTCTATTTGCCCTGGCATTATTTATAGAAAGTAGGTCTTTCCGGTCCTTCAAGCTGACTATGGCTTGAGCTCTATTTAAAGTCCATCTCTTATAACCTCTATTAGTTAATTTATTGCATATTTTTTGTTGTTCTAATAGGAAACCTTGATTATTGGTGCAGTTTCTTTTTGCCCTGGTCAATTCACCGACAGTTATTGACGAGATGGTATGCTTGGGGTGACTGCTGGTGGCATGGAGAATTGTATTGCCCGAGATGGGTTTGTGAAAAATCTCGGTCTGGATACTTTTGCCCGCAGACCCTGACAATGTCAAGTGCAGAAAGTGGATAGTAGCTGGATGAAAGGTGTACGTAAATTTCAAATTGAAAGAATTAGAGTTAATATATTCTAGAAACTCAGGTATGGCAGATACATCACCTTCCCAAATGATCAGGAGGTCATCTATGTATCTGCCATACCAATGAATGTGACGAAAAAACGGGTTGTGGACAGAGAATAGAGTAGTTTCCTCCCACCATGCCATGACCAAATTGGCAATGGAGGGGGTAAACTTAGCGCCCATAGAGACTCCTCTGTTTTGAAGGAAAAAACACCCTTCATAATTGAAAAAATTGTGGGTCATTAAAAATGAAAGTACATCTAACATATAAGCCTGTAATATCTCATCGTATGTGCTGTATTTCGATACATGATGTTTTAAGGCTTGAATGGCTATATAATGAGGTATAGATGTATATAGCGCCACAACATCGCAACTTAACAAAATATGGGACCACATCCACTCTTGGTTATCAAAGATATGTAGGACATCTTTGGTGTCTCTGAGATGTCCAGGGGTTCTCTGTACAAGAGGCTGTAACAAGAAATCGAGCCACTCAGAGAGTTTTTCTGTGAGTGACCCGATGCCAGAAACGATAGGACGCATGGGTGGGGGATAATACCCTTATGAGTCTTAGGTAGGGCATAAAGAATCGGAATAGTAGGATTTTTGATTGACAAATAGTCATGTTGTTTTTTTGTAATAATGCCATTGTCAAAACCTTTTTTGAGCAAGTTGGCAAGAAGCTGTTGAAAACTAGAGGTAGGGTTATGATCCAATTTAATATATGTTTCTGTGTCACTTAATAGCTCTGTTATCTGATTAACATACATGTTGCGGTCCATAACAGTGACACTGCCACCTTTGTCCGACATGCGGATCACAATTTCCTTGTTGTCTTTAAGGAATTTTATCGCATCTTTCTGGCTAACTGTGAGATTTTTTTGGGGTTTGGTTTTATGACTATGACTGGCAATTTTATGTAATTCTCTCTCTATGATGGACTGAAATCTGTCCATGGAATCAGTCCAAGACTGGATAGGGTAATAAGTAGGATTAGATGTTGGAAATTTGGCCGCTGATGAACCTGAGGGGAATATATTCTGCTGAGCCAGTTCTACCAAATTTAGCAGGGCAACTTGTTCCTGGAACATAAATGAACGAAAAATATTATTATCAGATGGAACCCTATCTGGGATGGTGGAATTACTTTCTGTGAGTGCTTCCGTATCTGAAGAAAAATGCCTTTTGATAGTAAGATTGCGTATGAATTTATTGATATCTAAAAGTGTATGAAAAATATCAAAATCTTTATTGGGAGCAAAATTAAGACCAAGGGCAAGTACTTCAATGTGGGTGGAAGAAAGAGGTATATGAGACAAATTGATAACATCCATGGTATCTTTCAGAGTCTTTGGTTGCGTAATCGGCGTGGCAGTATGGTATCCATGGTTCCGATGTTTCCTGCCCCCCCCTCCTCCCCCGTTTTTTGGGGTACCACGTCTGGCAGGAAAGGAATGACTAAAAGATCCGGACTCTCTGGATAAATCCATATCTGATGCCCCCTCTCTTCCGTCTGTTGTGTCCGGCTCTGTAGAGCTGAAGCTCACTCTACGTTGGCTGATATGGCGATATTTGAACACAGGAGCGTGGAGCTGGTGGTTTCCTCCCATCCCCTCTTCTCTCTACACTTATATGTTTACTGATGAGAGCAGAGATTACAACGTTGAGGTCCTCACTACCTGGGTCGATGTTCCTGCACCCCGTAAGCTGCAGGCCTAAAGTAGATTGTGTCCTACCAGAGTGAATGGTGGGGCACCAACTGCTCCCTGCTCCGCCATGGTATTTAACTGTATCTGTGTTCTGTGGACACACATGAAAGTGGCGGGACACAGGGCTCCTCTCTATCAAGAGTTCCCTACAACCAAAAAAAGTGTCTGGGTGTTACCTGATTATTAGCCTCTTAAAGGCTGTGTACACCGCTGTAGGCAATATTTTCTATACATTATTATTAACCCCTTCACGACAGCCATACGGCTATATACGTTCCAACTGCTGATGCCCCGGGCAGTTGTCACATTATACAGTGAAGGAAATAAGTATTTGATCCCTTGCTGATTTTGTAAGTTTGCCCACTGTCAAAGACATGAACAGTCTAGAATTTTTAGGCTAGGTTAATTTTACCAGTGAGAGATAGATTATATTAAAAAAACAAAACAGAAAAGTCTGTGATGATCCTACCTGATTGATAAGTACTTTTCCCCTAATCGCTATTCATTCTACCGTTATGGTCTGAATGACCTTCTTCTAATTGACTTGGAATTATATTATACAGTGAAGGAAATAAGTATTTGATCCCTTGATGATTTTGTAAGTTTGCCCACTGTCAAAGTCATGAACAGTCTAGAATTTTTAGGCTAGGTTAATTATACCAGTGAGAAATAGATTATATATATATAAAAAAAAAGAAAATCACATAGTCAAAATGATATATATTTATTTGCATTGTGCACAGAGAAATAAGTATTTGATCCCCTACCAACCATTAAGAGTTCAGCCTCCTCCAGACCAGTTACACGCTCCAAATCAACTTGGTGCCTGCATTAAAGACAGCTGTCTTAAATGGTCACCTGTATAAAAGACTCCTGTCCACAGACTCAATTAATCAGTCTGACTCTAACCTCTACAACATGGGCAAGACCAAAGAGCTTTCTAAGGATGTCAGGGACAAGATCATAGACCTGCACAAGGCTGGAATGGGCTACAAAACCATAAGTAAGACGCTGGGTGAGAAGGAGACAACTGTTGGTGCAATAGTAAGAAAATGGAAGACATACAAAATGACCGTCAATCGACATCGATCTGGGGCTCCATGCAAAATCTCACCTCGTGGGGTATCCTTGATCCTGAGGAAGGTGAGAGCTCAGCCTAAAACTACACGGGGGGGAACTTGTTAATGATCTCAAGGCAGCTGGGACCACAGTCACCAAGAAAACCATTGGTAACACATTATGCCGTAATGGATTAAAATCCTGCAGTGCCCGCAAGGTCCCCCTGCTCAAGAAGGCACATGTACAGGCCCGTCTGAAGTTTGCAAATGAACATCTGGATGATTCTGAGAGTGATTGGGAGAAGGTGCTGTGGTCAGAGGAGACTAAAATTGAGCTCTTTGGCATTAACTCAACTCTCCGTGTTTGGAGGAAGAGAAATGCTGCCTATGACCCAAAGAACACCGTCCCCACTATCAAGCATGGAGGTGGAAACATTATGTTTTGGGGGTGTTTCTCTGCTAAGGGCACAGGACTACTTCACTGCATCAATGGGAGAATGGATGGAGCCATGTACCGTCAAATCCTGAGTGACAACCTCCTTCCCTCCACCAGGACATTAAAAATGGCTCGTGGCTGGGTCTTCCAGCACGACAATGACCCGAAACATACAGCCAAGGCAACAAAGGAGTGGCTCAAAAAGAAGCACATTAAGGTCATGGAGTGGCCTAGCCAGTCTCCAGACCTTAATCCCATTGAAAACTTATGGAGGGAGCTGAAGATCCGAGTTGCCAAGCGACAGCCTCGAAACCTTAATGATTTATAGATGATCTGCAAAGAGGAGTGGGCCAAAATTCCATCTAACATGTGTGCAAACCTCATCATCAACTACAAAAAAGTCTGACTGCTGTGCTTGCCAACAAGGGTTTTGCCACCAAGTATTAAGTCTTGTTTGCCAAAGGGATCAAATACTTATTTCTCTGTGCACAATGCAAATAAATATATATAATTTTGACAATGTGATTTTCTGTTTTTTTTTTTTAAATATAATCTATCTCTCACTGGTAAAATTAACCTAGCCTAAAAATTCTAGACTGTTCATGTCTTTGACAGTGGGCAAACTTACAAAATCAGCAAGGGATCAAATACTTATTTCCTTCACTGTGTATATTATATATATATATATATATATATACACACACACACACATACACGTTGGCAGAATGGAACAGGGTTTAATGTGTGCAGCGCTGCACTTTCATGTCTGCCGGCTCTCTCCACAAGTGCCAGAACATCTCCCCCTTAGTTTCATCAATCTTAGATGCCAAACCCCTGCAGATAGCACCTTAATCCCCCTGTAGATAGCGCCACCCCCCCTGTAGATAGCGCCACACACCCCCCCTGTAGATAGCACCACTGAAGCTCCCTCTAGGAGCGTAATCCCGTGTCAGAGCGTTGCCATCATTTTTGGCCGGGAATTGTGCACCTAGAGGGAGCCCCTCACATCTCTGTCAATATATTGTCAGGGAGAGTGTTGTCAGGAACTCCTGCGGGAGTGGAATCTACAGCCTATTTAAGAGAGGATAATTTCTCAAATCGGACGTGTCACTTTAAGGGTATGTGCACACGGGGCGGATAAGCTGCAGATTTTCTACAAAGTATTTCATTGCGGGAAAATCTGCAGCGTATTACAGTAGCAGCAATGAGGATGAGATTTTAACAAATCTCATCTACACGTTGCGCAAAAAATACACAGAAAAGAAGTGCGGTGCAGATTCTCAATATCTCCTGTGAAAACGCTGCAGAATATCCACACGGAAAACCCGGTCAGAAGTTCCGCAGTGTTGACACCGTGTGTGGACGCAACATAAGTGGGAATAAGATTTTACTTATCCAAGTCATTGTTTTTTTCAGAACACATTGTACTTTACATTAGTGGTAAATTTTGCTCCATACATTCTGTGTTACATAGTTATTAAGGATGAAAAAGACACAAGTCCATTAAGTCCAACCTGTAATCCGACCGTGTTGATCCAGAGAAAGACAAAAACCCCCATGAAGTGGATGACAATTGTCTCATTAGCGGAAAACTCCTCCCCTGACTCCAAATCTGGAAATCACAATAAATCCCTGGATCACCGTCCCATCTCCAGAATCTAGAACCCATAACTTGTAAAATTAAAGAGAACCTCCGATTATACTGACATTATATAGAAAACTATTATACTGCGGGAGTGTGCCGATAATCATCTTTCTAAATGACTTGTACTATCATCGGCACACTACAACCGTATAATAGTTTTCTATATAATGTCAGTATAATCGGAGGTTCTCTTTAATATTACAAGTTTTGGTACTAGATTCTGGAGACGGGACGGTGATCCAGGGATTTATTGTGATTTCCAGATTTGGAGTCGGGGAGGAGTTTTCCACCGTAATGAGACAATTGTCATTCACCTCATGGGGGGTTGGACTTGATGGACTTGTGACTTTTTTCATTATTATTATTAACTATATAACACAGAATGTATGGGAAGGTTGTAACGATCGGTAACTTCTTTTGTTTTCTGTCTGTTTAATTAGTCTATATAAACCTTTTTAAATGGTAATTATTAAAGTTCGTTTTTAAGTCTCCACCCTTTACTGGAAATATATAACCCCAGCACACACAGAGGTACGCAAAAGATCCAGATGCAAACAAATTTAAGTTTTATTGCAACAAAAGATGGTAAAGTTGAGGTAGAAAGCGACTTGGTAAAGACGTTTCGGCCGAACCTCGACCTTTGTCACGGTCGCTGTAAGACGATATCACTGGTATGGGATGTCCGCCGGATATTCCCTGTGTGTCCACCCTTTACTGATTCCGTTATATGAGTTTTGAGGACACTATTTTTTCTTAAATGATTTGCAGCCATTATCGGAGACCTGCAGAAGTTCTTAGTTTGTAAACTACTAGTCTAAAGCCGGTCATACACTCTGGATGTCAGGTGAACCATCGTTCCTCCCCTCCTCCATGTACATGAACGCTCGGTCGGGTGTGTATGTGTCTTCAATAGGGGAAAGTCGCTGCCAAACTCCTCTGATAGTGACTTGTCTACTAACAAATGGATCCGGCATGTTGAAATTCTGCAGCCCGATCCTTCTCTCTCCTGACATCTGACGTCCGGGCAGAGTTGGGAAGTCGCCATACACATTAGAAAATAAGCAGGTCCGGTCTACATACAGCTAATGTGTATGACCAGCTTAGCACACTGGCGGAGATTGATGACTGGCAGTAACATACACCTGGTACGACTTCCCATCCTCCACACTACAAATGAGCGGCATGTCACAGAATATGATTGTGTTGTTCCTCCCCACAAATGTGTACAGATGTGTAAAGTAATGGCCCCCACATCACAGATTCCCAGCAGCTGATCTCAATGTCTGTGGGGGGCTGATATTAACCCCTTCCATCATTGCTCCTTAGATGTTCTGAATGGACAGGAGATTAAGCAAGGAACGTGTGTTTGGAGCTCAGGCATCGGCCCCATCAGGAACGTCTGTCACACCAGCAGATTTTATGAGCAGGATCACAAAGGGAAACCTGTCAATCATTCTGAGTGGGCGGGGGATGCAGGACTCACAGGCTTTCTCTAGGAGTCCTGGCAGCATTTAGTAGGGAACCTGTCAGTAGGTTTGGAGCCACTAAACCCCCAGCTTGTCGTTACGTAGCTGGAGTTTAGTGTTCCAAACCTGCCCACGTCAAAACCCTCCGTTTCAGCAAAAGAAATTACAAGTTATGGAGAGGAGTCCAGGAGAGAAGTCCGGCGGGAATGAGAGCATGAACATTACACACATGAAGCCGAGGACGGTACACCTCTCTTTACTGCGCTCGTACAGTGTACTGCTCTGGGCTTCATTTGTGGCAAAGACCAAATCGGTCTATTAATGCAGCGCTCTGCAGTTATTAGACATATACAGGAAACATAAGGATCTAATGTGATGTGAAAAGAGCAGAAATTGCGGAGCTTCTACATTACACGTCATTGTACACACGTATATATGTACTGCACTATTATAGTATAAAGACTTCAGCATGGCCGCCAGTCCAGCCTGTGCCCCCAGTAATGCCAAACATCTATATCGGTCTCTTCTCACCTTGTGATGTGCGCGGCCGGTAGTTCTCCATCATGACCTCCTCGTACAGATCCTTGTGTTCTTCTAGATACTCCCACTCCTCCATGGAGAAATAAACAGTGAGATCCTGACACCTTATAGGAACCTGACACACACAATGATACAGTCATCACCCAGACACCTCCAGTGCTGTTACTGTAGAATTCCCCAGCATTCCCAGCAGTGTCACCTCTCCAGTCAGCAGCTCAGTCATCTTGTAGATCAGTTCTAAGATCTTCTTCTCATGTATCTGGGAGTCAGGGGGAGGCTCTGTGATGGGCCTCTGACTACTGCTCCATCCTCCTGACTCATGGATGATGGGAGTCGTACAGTCACCCGATGTCTTCTTCACTATTGTGTACTCCTGTGTATGGAGAGACACTTAGAGAACTGAACACAGTATTCCCCCCTCAGTAGGAAGAGGGAGATTGTGACCCCGCTGTATAGAGCTCTAGTGACCCCACATCTGTAATACTGGAGACCTCACCTGCAAAAAGACATTGAGAAAATAGAACGAGGCCAAAACTAAAAAGGAAATAATATTGGGAGGGGGGGACTAGATGGACCATGTGCTCTCCTCCTGCCGTCATCTTCTGTTTCTATATAGAGGTCATCCTGATCCTCCTGGTTCCTGGTCATTCTCATTGCTCTACAACATTACTATTGCTGCATTGGTGACATGACACATAACTGACCATATTGGTGGCTGATCTTCAGCTTCTTGACGTCACTTGGAAGGTCTGGACGCTGTTATACAGGACACTGGATTCTTCCTATTTCTTCCTATTATGTATTGTCCCTTCCCCATGTGTGACTTGTTCTATAATGTAGAAAATTTTACCTCTCTGCTCAACAGGTAGATGATCTCCAAGGTGAAGTCTAATATTCTTCTGCTCATCTCATTCCTGTCCTTGTCCATCCTTGGTGGGTCATTCAGGAGAAGGAACGTTGTGGAGGAGAGGATGGGAAAACTGGAGGATCTAGTACTGCAGATGTCTTTATGAAGAGAGGAGAAGATGGAAATCATACAGGGGACAACATCATGTGTGACATACAGAACCTCACTTATTGATCATTGAGAGAAACATCTTCTCAGAGCTGTCACCACATGGAATAAAGGGGTATTCCCAACACGGACATTTCACACAGGATATGCCAGAAATGTCTGATAGATGCGGCTCCACCTCTGGCCGTGCTCGGCTGTTTCTGGACCTCCTATACAGGTGAATGGAGAGAGTCGTGCATATGTGTGGTCACCTCTCCATTCATTCTCCACCTGGATGTAGTCATCACCTCACCAGGCGGGTCGGAGGGACCCCGTTCTCCACATAGAGGTGGGACCCCCATATATCAGACATTTATGGCATATCTCTCAGGTGAGGAGAGTAAAATAAAGACCCTCCAGACAATGAAGACCTGACTCCTGACACATGGCGGATACTGAGGAGACATTGCTCACATCTCACAAGACGTGGTGCACACTATGCAGAGAGTGTTTGATATAAACTGTGAGGTTCTGCAGCAGCTGAGGTGACGTTATATATAGGGAACATGCAGTGTGATCTCTTATCATCATGTTATAGCTCAGGTGGAGCGGAGCAGAGTGATACATTGTTTTGTGGGATAAGATTCACTATAAACTTGTATTTTACTAATTTACCCCCTTCCTGCAGAGGACATTTACCGCTCAGGAGTTGTTCACATGCCATAGGGAAGACCTGACACCTGATGCAAAGGCCGGAGACCGGAGAGAACTAAGATTATGGCCATTTAACCCCTTTGAAGCTGCGGTCAATAGTGACTGACGGACCTAAGTGTTTGGGAGGGGGCTCCTCTGTAAGATCATTCTCAACTCGAGATTGTGGAGTAATGATGAGTTGTCAATTGCAATTGTGAACAGAAAAAAAAAAACCTTCACCTTACAAAATGTTTTATTACGGATTTTTTTTAACTCTAAATAATTGTTATCACCCCAAAAATAATGACCGGACTAATAAATGATGATGTTTTACGACTTCTTTCAGCGTGAAGTTTAAGGAGTTCAGAAACATTATTGTAAAGTATCTTCCCATTTGCAGTCAGGACTGGATGACATAATTCGGGATGGTGTAAGAGTTATTCCAGAGAGACCCCAACACGAGGACGTCTCCACCGAGTTTATGTGAGAGTGAAATACGGAGTCATACTTGTCTCACCACTGAAGTTATTTCCACCGTGGTCATAAAAAGCCAATCCTGGAATTATAACAGAGCTACAAATAGTTCTTTGTCTTGTACAGATAACGGGGTCACTAGTAAGACAGATATAGATTATAATACATCACGTCATTTATCTCATCCGCTCTCTACAATGTCAGGTTCAATATGTCGGTTGTACAACATTAATGGTGCATGGTGCGAATACATAAACCTCTTCTAGATCCTAACAAGAAAGACGCCAGTAATCAATCCGTCATGTCCAAATACGGCCATTCCCATAACAGCACTGAACGTCATGGTGCGGGGAGAGAAGTATGGAGCGGGTTTACAGGCTGAGCCGGCTTCAACGGAACCCATGAACAGAGCCCTGACGCAGATCTGAACGAAAGTATCAACTATTTGTATATAAGACAGTCTCTCTCCTCTTGGTATATCTGACAGGAGAGAGACTGTCTAATGTAAATAGAGGAGAGAGAGAGAAACGATGATACAGTCGCTGCAATTGCTCCTCCTCGGTCCTCCTTGGGTCTCTTCTTTTCAATTTAGAGCCCGCAGGATCCAGTGTGTGTCCTCGGGTTCCTTATCCTCTCGTCTGCCCTTCAGTACATGAGGGGCAGGGAAAGGAAGCAACAGTTGCGTTACATGGTGAGGCGGCCCTGCAGGTGTGCAGAGGAGGGTGAAGACGTCGGGGGTCAGGAGGGTGTAAGTTCGGAGAGCCTGCTGGTGCTGGACTCGCTGTTGCTCTAGCGGATTCTTTCTCCAGTGCCCCTCCCGCCAAAATGTGAAGCCAATACCGTGGGGTCGGCACTGATATAAATTTCACGAATCTGATAAAAATCAGAATCGTGCTTCAATAAAAGGGCAAATTAATTGAATTCATTTGATTAGGTGCTCAACCCCAGCAGCAAGTGTATTACAGCTGACACTTCGCACTAAGGCCCCATGCACACTGCCGTGCCTGTGATTACGGCCCGCGATGATGGGCACGGCCAGGCGCTGGTGGCCGCGGACAGCCACTCACATTTTAGGCCCGTGCTCCCATACATATACGGGAAGGTGTCTGTGGTCAATATAAGTGAATGGGTCCGTAATTGCGGATCATAATTACGGTCGATTTTTGCTGTCGTGTACATGGGGCCTAACGGCCAGGAACAGAGAGAAGTCCAATCCCGGCTGTTTAACTACTTAGATGTCTTGGTCAATAGCAACTGCAGAATCTAAGCTGGTTAGAATGAGGGAGAGGTCCTCTCTGACAGCTCATCCCGACGCAATTATGGGGTGTAGATGGTTGTCATGGCAGCCTGGGGGGTAATGAAGGTCTGCCATCTTTCTACTCCTATTAAGCCCCACTAGTTCAAGTCCCCAAGGGAAGTAATACAATTTGTTAAAAGTAGTCAAATAAAGTTTTTAGTTATGTTCAAAAATACTAAAATAACTTCCGATTTTTTTCTCTAAAGTAACAGAAAAAAACGAAATAATAAACATATCTGGTATCACCGCATCCGTAAAAGTCAGAACCATTACAATTTAATGTGATTTACCAGTATAGTTAACGCAATAGAGGAAAAAAAAGCTAGAATCACTGTTTTGTGGTCAGCTTAGCTCTAAAAAACTAATTTTTTATAAAAAGTATCAAAAACTACAGGTCGGCCCACAAAAAACAAGAAACCCTCACTCTACTCCATCCACACAAAACAAGTATTTTTTTTTCGATTTGTTTTGTTCTTTGTAAAAGTCGCACATCATGAAAATCGATAGAAATTTGGTATCGCCGCAATTGTACTGACCTTCAAAATAAAGAAAATGTCATTTTTACCAAACTGTTGAACGCTATAAGGGTATGTGCACACACAAAATGAAAACCGTCTGAAAGTACGGAGCTGTTTTCAGGGGAAAACAGCTCCTGATTTTCAGACGGTTTCTATTCAAAGTCGTGTTTTTCACTGCGTTTTTAACGGCCGTTTTTGGAGCTGATTTTATATAGCGTCTATGTAGAACGGCTCCAAAAACGGCTGAAGAAGTCACATGCACTTCTATTTCACGCAACTGTTTTTCAAAACGGCCGCGTAAAAAACGCCCCGTCGGAACAGAACGCATTTTTTCCCATTGAAATCAATGGGCAGATGTTTGGAGGCGTTCTGCTTCCGATTTTTCGGGACGTTTATGGCACGAAAAACACTCCGTGTGAACATACCTTAAAAACTAAACCGAAAAAACATTGGAAGAATCAGAATTTTTTTTCCCCATTTCACCCCACAAAGAAGTTTTTTTCAGTTGCAGTGACATTATGCGATACTTTATATGACGCCCTGAAAAACGACAACTCGACCCGCAAAAAATAATCCACACCGTGGCATTGACAGAAAAACGAAAAAGTTACAAATCCTAGAAGACAGGGGGAAAAAAAATAAATAAAATGGCCTGGCCGTAAAAGGGTTAACCTGCGGTGCGGATTAGGATTCGCTGCACATTTGTTGCAGAATTTCCCCATTAAGTTCAATGGGATAGTTAAGCTCCGCAACAAACGCCATTGTTCCCAGAACCATCTGCAGCTCCACCGCGTGTTCATAGCAACGCTGCAGGTTACACATATATAAAAAAGAAGGCATCATGTGACCCCTGCAGCCAATCACAGGCTGGAGAGGTCACATGTCATTATATGGGTCACCTGGGCACAGCCGGAAGAGCAGGGACGTTTTGCTATGGTAACGCTCTGAGAGGTGAGGATCAGCCTTGTTGTATTTCTGTAGTAGATATTCAGGAGGATTATACGTCCACCATTTGGGGTGATTTCCTTCCGTGGTGTGGCTCGTATTCGCTACGTGTGAACATTCCCTTAAACCGCACGGTGAACGACATTAACAAGAAATGTATAAAAGTCAGTGAATAAGTTGTATGTACCGAATATTATGTCATTACAAAATACGACTCGTCCCACAAAACATCCGTCCACTACAAAGACCACAAATAACAACTTACCCCAAAGAGGCCGGCACTGGAGGGGCTAAATCCCGGCTAGTAGTCCAGTGGGCAGGGTCACTCAATGATTGACAGCTCTCTGTATACACACTCATACAGGGGTGACTGATAACAGAGAGAACACCCGACCAGCGCTGCTCTACCGTATACACGACAATAGCAGAAGGACCTGTGATGGCGTCACCGCCTCGTGACCGGGGCAGGAGTTTATCAGTGGAGAGAAGTGGTGGATGAAGGACCTGTGGTGATGATGATCACGTGACATAAGGGGTAATGAGGATCATGTGACCGATGCAAGAGTGGTCAGAGCTAAGAAGTGCAAAATATAATAGTTTGTGACTAAAAGACCTGCGATGATGTCAACACCAGTGACCGAGGCAGGAGGGGTGGAGCTGGTCAGTGGAGAGAAGTGTTGAGTAAAGGACCTGTGAGAGGGCGGGGCATCTGTGCTGTGTGGAGAAGTAATGTACTCCGTGTTTTCTTCTTCGTTAGGTTGTCAGCAATTATGTGAGAGTTGGAGCCAGGGAAATGCTGGGAATTGTAGTTCACTCCTCTTATACCCCTCCCCGTAATGTCCTCTGATATCCAATAATAAGTCTGGACATGCTGGGAGTTGCAGTTCTCTCGTCATATCTCCTCCCAGTAATGTCCCCTGATATCCCATAATAGCAGCATGGAGATGTTGGGAGTTGTAGTTCTCTCTTCCTATGATCTCTTCTATGCAGGCCTTTATTCATTCTGGTGCTGCAGCAGATTTTCTAGATTTAGATTTTGCCACGAAGTTGTGGATTATCTCTGCATCTCTGGAGAAAGCCATTGACATTTGTTCATTGGATGGTACTCCTGTGTCTGGAGGATCGGTAAGATCCCGTACTCCTGGTCTGAAGTTTTCAGAAGGAAGTATCCACTGTGAGATTATTTCTCTTCTCTTAGTTCTCTCTCCCTCCTATCCTATTATTTTGGGGGTGTCCTTGGTTGTTCCTCCATACTCCAGCGTTTGATTGGACTTCAGGAGAATTAGTGCAGTGGGAAAGTTCAGTTCAGGGACATGTTTTACTTCCCCGATTCTAGTCTCAGTCACCAGTCTCCGGGGTCTGCCTGTTGAGTATAGAGAATTTGTTTATGTTTTGTGTGAAAAATCTGCTGATGTTCTTCCCCCTCATAGAGAGTAGGACTGCTCCATTCATCTAGTTCCACGTTCCAAAAACCTTAAGGCTGACGCCCTTTCTCGCAGTTTTCTGCAGCAACATGTAAAGACCCCTGTGCCTTCTTTCATCATTCCTCCTTATAAAATTGTGACAGGGGTAACACAGGATATTTCTGATTTACTTCCTCAGACTGAAGTGTTAGTGGTATATTTAAAGCCTTCCACCACAGGATTTTATATTTTCTATACTCTACAAAAATTTGTAATCAGATCACTGGAATAGGACTAGAGTTTCGTTTAAAATGTAACCTTTACTCGTAACATGTTTTAAAAAGTGTGCAAAACAAATGACACACTAGGACAAGACTGTTTACGACAAAAAAAATCTTCCTCATCATGAAGGAGATATAATGCTCCATGAAATAAAATGTCAATTTTATATTGATGATATTAACATTTTTTGCAGAGTGTAAATGGTGCTCCAAATGATTTCAATACATGTGAGAGTGGTCTTTTTCCCAGAAGGATAGATATTAATATCTGTGGGGTAATGACCCCTCCTACCCATTCCGTAGTTTGTCAAAGTCCTGTTCCGTGGCTGGGGACTGGGAAACCTCACTTGTTTCTTTCTTATATTTAGGCAAAAGAAAAAAACAGATCCGGAGTAATAAAATATAACTTTTAGTGAGCTTGTTAAAACATACAATGCATCAAAATGAGGATCTCATATGCCAATGCTGCATGCAAATTCTCATATATATTTAATGATTTCTATTTAAATCAAGTTTCCAGAGACAGCACGAAATCAGTCCGCCTTTGTGAGGTTTCCTAATTTGTAAAATGCTGTACCTATTTTCAGGTTTTTCCAAATTTCACTCTTATACAAGGACCACATATATGGGTAATGTAAAAGAAATGGGGCAGTTGCCCTCCTACCCCTTATTTTCAGTTGGTAGTCCTTTAAATAGATGTGTCCAGAGATCGTGAAATAGCCTCTCCTGTATAGTGGATGGTAAATGAAAGTTCTCCCAACGAGTTTCTTGCTGACCAAGCGATTCCTCAGGGGAGATGAAATTAGCTACAACATTTTACAAATTTAGGAAACCTCGCAAAGGCGGACTGATTTCGTGCTGTCTCTAGAATCTTGATTTAAATAGAAATCATTGAATATATAGGAGAATTTGCATGCAGCATTGGCATATGAGATCCTCATTTTGATACATTGTATGTTACGTATGTTTTAACAAGCTTATATTTTATTACTCCGGATCAATTTTTTTCTTCATTCTAATATTACGGAGAACGAATCTATTTCTGTCCAGGTGGGGGATATACAATACCACGAAAATTGTAATTAGAATTAGCCAATAAATCCTTGCCTTCTTCCGACGCGTTTCCTTGTGGCCAGAATTCTTCTGGCGAGAGAACACCATATAACCTCCTTGACAGGAGGCACAGATTAAGTTGGAGCGGTTTTGAAGTTTCGTTCTTCTGCAGTGGCAGGGATTCCTCACAGCACTTGTTTCCCAGTGCTGGAGAATACGCTAGTTCCGGCATATGACGTCATCGCCCACATGTGTTTTCTGTTGCTATTTATACAGGTTATTACCTCCTTCGTTGTGCACTCCTCCAGTGACGTATTTGGGGGAGTGCCTCTTAGTCGAAGCTGATACGCCACCGAATCCAGAGCACCTCCCATTGGGTGGTGTCTGTCAGTAACTCGGTGCCGTCTAGCTTCTCCCACCAAAATCACGAACCACTATCTCTGTGTCACCTGTTGCAAGCTAAGAACCACTACCTGAAGGTGTAGCTGGTGTCACCCTGGAAGGAGAAGACTCACGTGACTGTGTATGTTGGTCCAATGTGAAAAAAGCCTAAAGGCTACGATCAGTGGAAATGATTTGTACTACAAGCCACGTGGTCTGTGGTGGGACAAATATTACAAGGAGACCCCCATGATTTTCTTGTTCCTCACATGAATTACCCTCCCCACAAATGTGCACAGATGTGTAAAGTAATGGTCCCCACATCACAGATTTATAGCATGTGATCTCAACATGGCCTCCAATGCCAGCCTGTGCCCACAGTAATGCTAATATATATCTGTCCCTTCTCACCTTGTGATGTGCGCGGCCAGTAGTTCATCATGACCTCCTCGTACAGATCCTTGTGTCCTTCTAGATACTCCCACTCCTCCATGGAGAAATAGACAGTGACATCCTGACACCTTATAGGAACCTGACACACACAATGATACAGTCATCACCCAGACACCTCCAGTGCTGTTACTGTAGAATTTCCCAGCAGTGTCACCTCTCCAGTCAGCAGCTGAGTCATCTTGTAGATCAGTTCTAAGATCTTCTTCTCATGTATCCGGGAGTGAGGGGGAGGCTCTGTGATGGGGCTCTGACTACTGCTCCATCCTCCTGACTCATGGATGATGGGAGTCGTACAGTCACCCGATGTCTTCTTCACTAATGTGTACTCCTGTGTATGGAGAGAGACACTTAGAGAACTGGACACAGTATTCCCCCCTCAGTAGAAAGAGGGAGATTGTGACCCCACTGTATAGAGCTCTAGTGACCCCACATCTGTAATACTGGAGACCTCATCTACAAAAATACAATGAGGAAACGAGGCCAAAGACGACTACAAGAATGGTGGAAGGTCTGAAGAATAAAACTTCTTCTATAATAAAGAGTAGAGAAATGTAGAAAAGTTTACCTCTCCACTCAACAGGTAGATGATCTCCAAGGTGAAGTCTAATATTCTTCTGCTCATCTCATTCCTGTCCTTGTCCATCCTTGGTGGGTCATTCAGGAGAAGGAACGTTGTGGAGGAGAAGATGAGAAAACTGGAGGATCTAGTACTGCAGACGTCTTTATGAAGAAAGGAGAAGATGGAAATCATACAGGGGACAACATCATGTGTGACATACAGAACCTCACTTATTGATCATTGAGAGAAACATCTTCTCAGAGCCGTCACCACATGGAATAAAGAGGTATTCCCAACACGGACATTTCTCCCCAGGATATGCCAGAAATGTCTGATAGATGCGGCTCCACCTCTGGCCGTGCTCGGCTGTTTCTGGAACTCCTATACAAGTGAATGGAGAGAGTCGTGCACATGTGCGGTCCACGGTTGTCACGATACCAGAATTTGGACTTCGATACGATACTTGGTGTAGCATTGCGATAATCAATACCAAAACGATACTTTGCCAACAATCAGAAAAACTTTTTTTTTTATTAACAATAAAAATATTTTCTGATGTGAGGCACGAGGTGTGATGAATTTTGAACCTCCATGTGCCTCACATTAATAGTAATTAACTCCATCATGTTCCTCACAGTCATAATGGACAACATTGGGTTAATGTGAGGTACATGAAGGGGTTAATTACTATTAATGTGAGGCACATGGAGGTTCAAAATTCATCACACCTCGTGCCTCACATTAATAAGTAAAAGAAAGCAGATTTTATTTTATAACAGCATTTAAACATCATAAATGACGCTATAAATGTGTTATTACGGTCGTGATGATACCGAATATGTGAATATTTTATGTATCGAGACTTATTTTAATGTTTATTGTAAACATTTGTGTGCACTGTCATATATCTATATACGTATAGTAATGTACTGTATATATATCTATACACTGATAGTAATGTACTGTCATATATCTATATACGTATAGTAATGTACCGGCATATATTTATATACTGATAGTAATGATTCCTACTCTGAATGGTCACCAGTTATAAGTGGTGTACCCCAGGGTTCAGTGATGGGACCACTATTATTCAACTTATTTATTAATGATATAGAGGATGGGATTAATAGCACTATTTCTATTTTTGCAGATGACACCAAGCTATGTAATATAGTTCAGTCTATGGAAGATGTTCATGAATTGCAGGCAGATTTAAACACACTAACTGTTTGGGCGTCCACTTGGCAAATTAAGTTTAATGTAGATAAATGTAAAGTTATGCATCTGGGTACGAAAAACCTGCAAGCATCATATGTCCTAGGGGGAGCTACACTGGGGGAGTCAATTGTTGAGAAGGATCTGGGTGTACTTGTAAATCATAAACTCAATAACAGCATGCAGTGTCAATCAGCTGCTTCAAAGGCCAGCAGGATATTGTCGTGTATTAAAAGAGGCATGGACTCGCGGGACAGGGATGTAATATTACCACTTTACAAAGCATTAGTGAGGACTCATCAAGAATATGCAGTTCAGTTCTGGGCTCCAGTTCATAGAAAGGATGCCCTGGAGTTGGAAAAAATACAAAGAAGAGCAACGAAGCTAATTAGGGGCATGGAGAATTTAAGTTATGAGGAAAGATTGAAAGAATTAAACCTATTTAGCCTTGAAAAAAGACGACTAAGGGGGGACATGATTAACTTATATAAATATATTAATGGCACATACAAAAAATATGGTGAAATCCTGTTCCTTGTAAAACCCCCTCAAAAAACAAGGGGGCACTCCCTCCGTCTGGAGAAAAAAAGGTTCAACCTGCAGAGGCGACAAGCCTTCTTTACTGTGAGAACTGTGAATGTATGGAATAGTCACCGCAGGAGCCGTCACTGCAGGGACAGTAGATGGCTTTAAAAAAGGCTTAGATAATTTCCTAGAACAAAAAAGTATTAACTCCTATGTGTACAATTTTTTTCCTTCCCTTTTCCAGTCCCTTGGTTGAACTTGATGGACATGTGTCTTTTTTCCACCGTACTAACTATGTAAATATGTAATGTACCGGTACATATCTATACACTGATAGTAATGTACTGTGTATATATATATCCATACACTGATAGTAATGTACTGTATATATCTATACACTGATAGTAATGTACTGTATATATATCTATACACTGATAGTAATGTACTGTATATATATCTATACACTGATAGTAATGTACTGTATATATCTATACACTGATAGTAATGTACTGTATATATCTATACACTGATAGTAATGTACTGTATATATCTATACACTGATAGTAATGTACTGTATATATATCTATACACTGATAGTAATGTACTGTATATATATCTATACACTGATAGTAATGTACTGTATATATATCTATACACTGATAGTAATGTACTGTATATATATCTATACACTGATAGTAATGTACTGTATATATCTATACACTGATAGTAATGTACTGTATATATATCTATACACTGATAGTAATGTACTGTATATATATATCTATACACTGATAGTAATGTACTGTATATATATCTATACACTGATAGTAATGTACTGTATATATCTATACACTGATAGTAATGTACTGTATATATCTATACACTGATAGTAATGTACTGTATATATCTATACACTGATAGTAATGTACTGTATATATCTATACACTGATAGTAATGTACTGTATATATATATACACTGATAGTAATGTACTGTATATATATCTATACACTGATAGTAATGTACTGTATATATATCTATACACTGATAGTAATGTACTGTATATATCTATACACTGATAGTAATGTACTGTATATATCTATACACTGATAGTAATGTACTGTATATATCTATACACTGATAGTAATGTACTGTATATATCTATACACTGATAGTAATGTACTGTATATATCTATACACTGATAGTAATGTACTGTATATATATCTATACACTGATAGTAATGTACTGTATATATATATCTATACACTGATAGTAATGTACTGTATATATATCTATACACTGATAGTAATGTACTGTATATATCTATACACTGATAGTAATGTACTGTATATATCTATACACTGATAGTAATGTACTGTATATATCTATACACTGATAGTAATGTACTGTATATATCTATACACTGATAGTAATGTACTGTATATATATATACACTGATAGTAATGTACTGTATATATCTATACACTGATAGTAATGTACCGTATATATATCTATACACTGATAGTAATGTACTGTACATATCTATACACTGATAATGTCCTGTATATATCTATACACTGATAGTAATGTACCGTATATATATCTATACACTGATAGTAATGTACTGTGTATATATATCTATACACTGATAGTAATGTACTGTATATATCTATACACTGATAGTAATGTACTGTATATATATCTATACACTGATAGTAATGTACTGTATATATATCTATACACTGATAGTAATGTACTGTATATATATCTATACACTGATAGTAATGTACTGTATATATATCTATACACTGATAGTAATGTACTGTATATATATCTATACACTGATAGTAATGTACTGTATATATCTATACACTGATAGTAATGTACTGTATATATATCTATACACTGATAGTAATGTACTGTATATATCTATACACTGATAGTAATGTACTGTATATATCTATACACTGATAGTAATGTACTGTATATATATCTATACACTGATAGTAATGTACTGTATATATCTATACACTGATAGTAATGTACTGTATATATATCTATACACTGATAGTAATGTACTGTATATATATATATCTATACACTGATAGTAATGTACTGTATATATATCTATACACTGATAGTAATGTACTGTATATATATCTATACACTGATAGTAATGTACTGTATATATATCTATACACTGATAGTAATGTACTGTATATATATCTATACACTGATAGTAATGTACTGTATATATATCTATACACTGATAGTAATGTACTGTATATATCTATACACTGATAGTAATGTACTGTATATATATCTATACACTGATAGTAATGTACTGTATATATATCTATACACTGATAGTAATGTACTGTATATATCTATACACTGATAGTAATGTACTGTATATATATCTATACACTGATAGTAATGTACTGTATATATCTATACACTGATAGTAATGTACTGTATATATATATATCTATATACTGATAGTAATGTACTGGTATATATCTATACACTGATAGTAATGTACTGTATATATCTATACACTGATAGTAATGTACTGTATATATCTATACACTGATAGTAATGTACTGTATATATATCTATACACTGATAGTAATGTACTGTATATATATCTATACACTGATAGTAATGTACTGTATATATATCTATACACTGATAGTAATGTACTGTATATATATATCTATACACTGATAGTAATGTACTGTATATATATATCTATACACTGATAGTAATGTACTGTATATATATATATCTATACACTGATAGTAATGTACTGTATATATCTATACACTGATAGTAATGTACTGTATATATCTATACACTGATAGTAATGTACTGTATATATCTATACACTGATAGTAATGTACTGTATATATCTATACACTGATAGTAATGTACTGTATATATATATACACTGATAGTAATGTACTGTATATATCTATACACTGATAGTAATGTACCGTATATATATCTATACACTGATAGTAATGTACTGTACATATCTATACACTGATAATGTCCTGTATATATCTATACACTGATAGTAATGTACCGTATATATATCTATACACTGATAGTAATGTACTGTATATATCTATACACTGATAGTAATGTACCGTATATATATCTATACACTGATAGTAATGTACTGTATATATATCTATACACTGATAGTAATGTACTGTATATATCTATACACTGATAGTAATGTACTGTATATATATCTATACACTGATAGTAATGTACTGTATATATATCTATACACTGATAGTAATGTACTGTATATATCTATACACTGATAGTAATGTACTGTATATATCTATACACTGATAGTAATGTACTGTATATATCTATACACTGATAGTAATGTACTGTATATATATCTATACACTGATAGTAATGTACTGTATATATCTATACACTGATAGTAATGTACTGTATATATATCTATACACTGATAGTAATGTACTGTATATATCTATACACTGATAGTAATGTACTGTATATATATCTATACACTGATAGTAATGTACTGTATATATCTATACACTGATAGTAATGTACTGTATATATATCTATACACTGATAGTAATGTACTGTATATATATCTATACACTGATAGTAATGTACTGTATATATCTATACACTGATAGTAATGTACCGTATATATATCTATACACTGATAGTAATGTACTGTATATATCTATACACTGATAGTAATGTACTGTATATATATCTATACACTGATAGTAATGTACTGTATATATATCTATACACTGATAGTAATGTACTGTATATATATCTATACACTGATAGTAATGTACTGTATATATATCTATACACTGATAGTAATGTACTGTATATATATCTATACACTGATAGTAATGTACTGTATATATATCTATACACTGATAGTAATGTACTTTATATATATATCTATACACTGATAGTAATGTACAGTATATATATCTATACACTGATAGTAATGTACAGTATATATATCTATACACTGATAGTAATGTACTGTATATATATCTATACACTGATAGTAATGTACTGTATATATATATATCTATACACTGATAGTAATGTACCGTATATATATCTATACACTGATAGTAATGTACTGTATATATCTATACACTGATAGTAATGTACTGTATATATCTATACACTGATAGTAATGTACTATATATATCTATACACTGATAGTAATGTACTATATATATCTATACACTGATAGTAATGTACTGTATATATCTATACACTGATAGTAATGTACTGTATATATCTATACACTGATAGTAATGTACTGTATATATCTATACACTGATAGTAATGTACTGTATATATATCTATACACTGATAGTAATGTACTGTATATATATCTATACACTGATAGTAATGTACTGTATATATATCTATACACTGATAGTAATGTACTGTATATATATCTATACACTGATAGTAATGTACTGTATATATCTATACACTGATAGTAATGTACTGTATATATCTATACACTGATAGTAATGTACTGTATATATCTATACACTGATAGTAATGTACTGTATATATCTATACACTGATAGTAATGTACTGTATATATCTATACACTGATAGTAATGTACTGTATATATCTATACACTGATAGTAATGTACTGTATATATATCTATACACTGATAGTAATGTACTGTATATATATCTATACACTGATAGTAATGTACTGTATATATATCTATACACTGATAGTAATGTACTGTATATATATCTATACACTGATAGTAATGTACTGTATATATATCTATACACTGATAGTAATGTACTGTATATATCTATACACTGATAGTAATGTACTGTATATATATCTATACACTGATAGTAATGTACTGTATATATCTATACACTGATAGTAATGTACTGTATATATATCTATACACTGATAGTAATGTACTGTATATATCTATACACTGATAGTAATGTACTGTATATATATCTATACACTGATAGTAATGTACTGTATATATCTATACACTGATAGTAATGTACTGTATATATATCTATACACTGATAGTAATGTACCGTATATATATCTATACACTGATAGTAATGTACCGTATATATATCTATACACTGATAGTAATGTACTGTATATATCTATACACTGATAGTAATGTACTGTATATATATCTATACACTGATAGTAATGTACTGTATATATATCTATACACTGATAGTAATGTACTGTATATATCTATACACTGATAGTAATGTACCGGTATATATCTATACACTGATAGTAATGTACTGTATATATCTATACACTGATAGTAATGTACCGGTATATATCTATACACTGATAGTAATGTACTGTATATATATCTATACACTGATAGTAATGTACCGGTATATATCTATACACTGATAGTAATGTACTGGTATATATCTATACACTGAGATGGAAGCCTGGACTTTTATCCTCCATTTTATATATTATTCTCAAGTTTTAAAACTACTGATACAGTAATGGAACACTTTAACCTTTGTTCTTCCTTTTAGATGTCTCACCGCAAGCTAAAATGATACTTCTTTCTTAGACAGACTATGATGTCTGAGCACGTAGCTAAAATATGCGGATTACAATATATAACAAAACAAGTGATATAAATTGATACAATGTGATATAATGTTGTTCTTTTAAGATGCCTACAGGATAAACTCCCGCGTGTTTTAGAGGAGGAGGAGACATGGTCAATATTGATTGGATAGACGGAAGGCCATGGCCCCTCTTATGTGACTGGAGGGGGAGACATGGCCAACACCCCTTTTAATGATCTATAATCTATGTATTGTTTGCTAATAAACTAGAGAATCTGATTGCACTTAGAAAATGTGTGAAGTGTGTAGTTTCTCTCCGATAAATCGTCAAGCTCTCCCACATATTTGAAACCAGATAAGAGACATCGAGGTCCAGTTGATGACCTGCCTAAATTGATGACCCTTAAAGAGACTCTGTCACCACATTATAAGTGCCCTATCTCCTACATAAGGAGATCGGCGCTATAATGTAGGTGACAGCAGTGCTTTTTATTTTAAAAAAACAATCTATTTTCAAAACGTTAGGAGCGATTATGGTTTATGCTAATGAGTTGCTTAATGCCCAAGTGGGCGTATTTTTACTTTCGACCAAGTGGGCGTTGTACAGGGGAGTGCATGACGCTGACCAATCGGCATCATGCACTCCTCTCCATTAATTTACACTGCACTAGCGATATAGTTATATCACTATGTGCAGCTACATACACAGCGATTCTGCTTGATTAACGTTAATACAGTGTCCTGATAATGAATACACATGACCATCCAGCCTGGACGTCATGTGTATTCAGAATTCTGACACTTCTGAATCTTTTCTGTGAGATTTACAGCAAGGGAAACGAAATCTCGTTTACCTCCGTAATCTCGCGAGATTTCGTTTCCCTTGCTCGAATCTCACAGAAAAGATTCAGAAGTGTCAGGATTCTGAGTACACATGACGTCCAGGCTGGATGGTCATGTGTATTCATTATCAGGACACTGTATTAACGTTAATCAAGCAGAATCGCTGTGTATGTAGCTGCACATAGTGATATAACTATATCGCTAGTGCAGTGTAAATGAATGGAGAGGAGTGCATGATGCCGATTGTTCAGCGTCATACACTCCTCTGTACAATGCCCACTTGGTTGAAAGTAAAAATACGCCCACTTGGGCATTAAGCAACTCATTAGCATAAACCAAAAGCGCTCCTAACATTGTAAAAATAGATAGTTTTTTGTAAATAAAAAGCATTACTGTCACCTACATTATAGCGCCCATCTCCTTATGTAGGAAATAGGACACTTATAATGTGGTGACAGAGCCTCTTTAACATTTGGTGCCGAAAGCCCTGTATGGAAGACAACGATTAACGGACTGAACAGAGTGGACGGATTCGGGAGGAGTCACTGACATAAAACCACGGTGAGTAACACTGTTCGTTACTTAAAAATTTCCTCAGCCACTCCACTCCCGATTCTGTCTCAGGTCAGTCAGTGTCTCTTACATTTCCATCCCGAAAAAAATGTCTCTATCTGTGTTTGTATGAATATTTGAATGAAAGGTCTTCAATAGAACTCAGACTCTATAGACAGATAAATTGAATTGACATTTAACAGATATTGAAATACCAACTATTATTTTTTGTATTTTACTGTATGTAATCTTCATTATATGTTTAGTGGTTAAGATAGTTAAAAAGGATCAACTTAACCGATACCCCACTGCACACCTAGTATATAGTGTATTAAGATAGTAAAAGATATATACCTTTCGAGTGCTATAGGCCTGGGGAAAATATATCATTGTATCCTAATTGTAAAGATATAATTGATTCTGATATTGTCAGATTTCAACAGAGGGTGACGATATACCAATTCCGTTCGAGTGCTGTAGGCCTGGGGACGGTATATCACTATATCCTGATTGTTTGGATATAGAAAGGTTTGACGCAGTCAGACTAAAAAGGAGAGTAGTCCTTCGAGGTCTGATACAGCTGACCTGGGAACCTCCTTATAAACTACCGACATGGGGTCCGGAGACCGTGAACCCGACAGTGGGTGTGTGGAACCATGGGTGTCGGCAGTTGATATAGTTAAATGCTTGAAAGGGGAAGAAGCTGTAAAAGAATGTTTAAACAAATGAAGATGGGAAGTAATGGTACGTTAGATGAAGGAGGTTGTTTACATAGTTCAATATGTTAGACTAACTGATCGGAAAAGCAGAGCTATAGAAGAGTGTGTCAATGAATGTTGATATGAATGGTATGTGTATAAAAGCATAGATTTTGATAAGAGTGACTGTACTAGTGATGTAAAGATTAATACAGCTAGGTACATTGCAGTGAGATGTGGATTATGATGAGAAGTATAATATACACATGTGTAGACATATGTAGACATGTATACAGTGTGTGTGTCGCGGACTAGTCTGAGGAGCGACTGGAGCAAGTGAAAATGTGTACTGTTTGATGTGAGATGTTTTTCTCAATCCAGATTGAGAACTGAATTTATTGAACTTTAAATTATTGTTATTAGATTTACAAATATTGTGTAAAAAAAAGTCCTAGAACATTGAACTTAAGTACAAGGTTGTGTAAATAGACTGACATTTTAATTTACCTTATATATAAGGTTTAAATAATTAAAGTTAGAGTTATAAATATAGCAGAGACTTAGTTGCCTTTCAGCATTATGGCTTGCTGGGGCATTAGTTCTACAAAAAAAAAAAAATGCTGGTTGCATTGTGTGAGAATGTTAGAAAAGGGAAGTATTTTGCTGTTCTTTCTCTGTCCCTCAAGTGAAATATTACAAGCACGGTCTGCATGAATGACTGCTAATTTATTAGAAAGGAAACTGATAATTCTTACCAATATTTTGCTTTCACACACAGAATGCCTGGATGGTGCTTCCCCAGGGTCCAGCAAATTCCCCTGATATCGTCACCCGTACAATGAAAGAGCTGCTGGATAAGTGGTCCCCCAAACACTCCACCACTTGTCTGTTGCAATATGTTCATGAGTTGCTTTTGTGTTGTGTCTCTGTTGAGATATGTGCTCAGGAAACAGTCTCATTATTGTTGTATCTGTCCCATACAGGTTGCAAAGTGTCCAGGAACAAATTACAACTTTGTAAGCGCACTGTTTTCCTTGGGCATTGCCTCTCTGCTGGTGTATTGCACCAGACCCCCTCCAGGCTTACGGCTATCCAAGAACACCCAGTCCCACACAACCATCGCTCTCTCAGAGCCTTCCTGGGATTAGCGGGTTATTGTAGACCATGGATTAAAAGTGCGTCTATATTAATGCAGCCCCTGTATGATTGCCTGCAAACTCATGCTCTAGATGCATTTTACACCCTCAAGCTGTCTTCAGTCTCAGCCCCAGCTCTGGGCATCCCTAGCTACCTTAAAGAGGCTCTGTCACCAGATTTTGCAACCCCTATCTGCTATTGCAGCAGATCGGCGCTGCAATGTAGATTACAGTAACGTTTTTATTTTTAAAAAACGAGCATTTTTGGCCAAGTTATGACCATTTTTGTATTTATGCAAATGAGGCTTGCAAAAGTCCAAGTGGGCGACTTACCTGCAAACGCCGATGCTGCTGCAGAATCAACTGTAGCCTCTGGTGCCGATGTGTCCTCGCTCGTCCGACACGATGCAGGACCTGTGAGTGACGACACAGCGTGATCTCTCGAGAACACGCTGTGTGTCTGCACTGCCAGAAGCTGGGCGTTCTGAAGAGAAGTGGATGATACTTCTATACACAACGCCCAGCTAGTAAAAGTAGTAAACACGCCCCGATGTACGCACATAATACACGCCCACTTGGACTTTTACTTTAAACACGCCCACTTGGACTTTTGCAAGCCTCATTTGCATAAATACAAAAATGGTCATAACTTGGCCAAAACTGCTCGTTTTTTAAAAATAAAAACGTTACTCTTATCTACATTGCAGCGCCGATCTGCTGCAATAGCAGATAGGGGCTGCAAAATCTGGTGACAGAGCCTCTTTAAGCCTTTCCACCTGTATTGTCACGAACAAGGTGGTCATGCATCAGGTGTGCTCACACAAGACCATGGTGGTCGTATGGGGCCCATCGGATATTACGCCGCTAGCCTTGATCCCATTACACGAGGTGCGCCCTCTTGCCTCAGGGCTATTGCAGCAGCCACCCTTCTCCTTGACAAAACTGCAGACATTATTTTACAACATGATTTAGTGCTTCATGTCCCACACGCAGTTGCACTCTGAAAAGATGTACTACGCTCGACCATACTTCTCTGATGCCTATGGTTGTAGCGAAAGGAGGGGAAGGGGGGGGATGTCAGACCATTAATGTATGAGCTTGCAAATGACAATGACTTGTTTGATATGGAACATGAGCCTGATTGTCACTGTTTAATGCAACTTGAATCCTAAGGGTTACCAGGTGTGACTGACGTACCTTTGACTAACTATGATGTTCAGCATTTTGTAGACGGATCCAGATACTGGAATGAGCAGACGGGATATTTCACCACCGAGTATGCAGTTGTCCAGGAAGGTAAGGCAGTGCTGCAAAAGTCACTGCCCTCCAGCAGCTCTGCCCAAGAGGCAGAACTCATGGCACTCGCAGAAGCATGTAAGTTGGGCACAGTTAAAAGGGTGAATGTCTATACATACTCAAGATACGCCTTTGGAGTCGCACACGATTATGGCACAATATGGCGAGCAAGAGGCTTTCTGACTTCAGCAGGCAAACCAATCAAAAATGCAGATGCAGTAGAACTGATATTTGAGGCATTACCTACAGAGGTAGCCAGAATTAAAGTGCAAGCGCACACAAGACTAGAGACCCCTGAAGCGGAAGGAAATGCACGGACTAACCAAGCAGCAAAAGCAGCTACCACCCTCCCCGTGTTGGTAGTCCAAGGAGTGGGCCCAGTCATGGAGGAATTGCTGTGTGCTTTCCAGACCCAAGCGCCGGCCCCTGAACTGAAATTGTGGCAGGAGGCAGGAGCAGTCAGAGGCGAAGGAGAGCCATGGCGTGTAAAGGGTAAAACGTGCTGACCACGTAGTCTTTCCCAATGATGTGCGCCCTAGCACATTCCCCAGTCCACAACTCAAAAGGGGCCATGATAGAAGTTACAACGCTGGTTTGCCCCTGGATTCCAGAACGCAGCTGCTCGACATGTAGAGGGTTGCCTGACACAACCCCGGTAAAATGACAAATACACCCAGTAAGCACACGCCTCGCCCTGATTACCCCTTCCAGCGACTGCACGTGGACTACATACAGCTACCCAAGGTGAGTGTGTATGAATATGTCCTCGTGTATATGAATATGTCCTCGTGTGTACGGACTTGTTTTCAAACTGGCCTGAGGCATGGCCAGTAACCAAAGCCACAGATAAAAACACTGCTAGGAAAATACTCAGTGAAGTAGTATGCCGATATGGGGTCCCTGAAGTAATTGGGAATGACAGAGGAACCCACTTCACAGGAGAAGTATTTGGGCATATACTTACTAGCCTCGGCATCACACAGGCATTCCATACACCATATCACCCCCAAAGTAGTGGTAAGGTAGTTAAGGTAGAAAGACTAAATGGAACCCTGAAGTTAAAAATACAGAAAGCCATGGAGTCCTCAGGTTTGCCATGGACGGATTGCCTACCCTTGACATTGTACTCTGTTAGAACCACTCCTAGGGGGCCATTGAAACTCAGCCCCTATGTAGTATTGTTTGGGTCTGTCCCAAAGACGGGTTTGTACTTCCCACAACAGTTGCAACAACAGTTTGATGGACTAACAGCCAATGTTATCCAACTACACAGGCATTTAACTGAATTGCATAAACAAGTGTATTCTTCTATTCAAGACACCCATTCCTTAGAAGGTGCCCATCAACTGCTGCCCGGTGATTGGGTAGTCCTGAAAAGACACATAAGGAAGGCTTTGGAGCCCAGATATACTAAACCGTAACAGGTGCAACTGGTCACTGCAACTAAGACACCTGGATCCACGCCAGCCACTGCAAAAAAGATTGTAAACCAGGAAGTCAAAGATGTCGCTACTTGATGATGTTGCCACTGGCGGGCACTCTCAATGATGTACTTGGGCACGATTGGGACAATAAGTTTATCAAACATCACCAGGTTTTGTATCATGCTCTGAGGGAGCAAACTAACCTGACTGATTGTTGGATTTGCACACACAGCCCTGTAATGCCAGAAGCATGCCCTACCTCGCTATCCCTGTTACTTTATATGAAATAAGGGAGCTGTATAATAATACTGTAATTACCACCCTAACAGGGAGAAACAAGAATAAAAATGTACCTTTGCCCGTAGCTGCATGGATGGAAGAGCTTTGGATGTTATTTAACAGGAACGGCCCACCCCTTAAATTTGCACATACGCCTTGGGCTTCTGCTGGAGTGGACCTTGCCTGTTATCCCGGCTTCTCATCCCGCAGCTGCATTCAGCATCGATACTCAGTGTGTAGGAGTTGATGCTACTTTAGGTTAGATGCCCCGCTGCGTAAATATCACTGGATGATTACTTGAGGCCTTGCGATTATATGTTAGAAATAACTCTAGAAGGTATTATGATGGCTAAATAGGTGACCAGTTTGTTTAAGGGGTCAGTCATAGGGGTACCGAAAAATATGTATATTGTATGTGAACATCAGGTGTATAAATGGCTCCAAAGTAACTTCACGGCTACATGTACATTAGCCTAACACCTGCAACTTTTATTATACCACATGAGAATGTATATGTTAAGGCCGTGCCCAGACACACATTGTATAAAAGAAGGGCAGACGGGCGCCCCCATATTGTACATATGGGAAGTGCTAACGCAGTCATGAGTACACTATTTATCTACCCTATCATAATGCAGATGTAGGATAAACTAGTAGAGGCTACAGACTATTTGGATCAACAAATATTTGAGATACTCAGCTTACACAATGCAACAAATATAATACAAAAGCAATTGATTGTAGTAGCTAATATACACACCAAAGTACTCGATTACTTCACTGCCTCTCAGGGAGGAATGCGCCAGATTGTGGGCCCCGCCTGTTGTCATTATATTGATCCTGCGGGCAACCTCCATGTCAGAGCTAGTCTAACAAAAATACTGATTTCAGGGAAAAGTAGCTAAAAGAACATGAAGTTAACAAAGACTCCTGGAGGGATAATACCTTTTCTTTCTTAAACCCAGCCAATTGGTTTAAGGGAATAGCAGGGTGGCTGATGGGTAAACTTCAAACTGTGTTCCAAATAATTTTATTTTGTATTCTTGGCTATATAGGTTTTCGTTTGTTAATATGGCTAATGACATTTTTATGTGAGAGAACTAATAAGGTGATACATCATAGGCCGAAACCCAGACCCTTCCATGAACAATATCCTATGAGAACACAGCCTGTCACTGAGCCCTAGGTGGATGGGCAGAAGCAGTAATGAAGTCCCCCTCATCCGGTTTAGCGGGTGAGGACAGTAGCTTGGGGATCAGTGACTAGGTTTTAAGAATGAGAAAAAGGAGGGTCTGAAATGGAAGCCTGGACTTTATTATCCATTTTATATATTATTCTCAAGTTATAAAACTACTGATACAGTAATGTAACACTTTAACCTTTGTTCTTCCTTTTAGATGTCTCACCGCAAGCTAAAATGATACTTCCTCTTTCTTAGCTTAAAGAGGCTTTGTCACCAGATTTTGCAACCCCTATCTCCTATTGCATGTGATCGGCGCTGCAATGTAGATAACAGTAACGTTTTTTTTTGTTTTTTTTAAAACGAGCATTTTTGGCCAAGTTATGGCCATTTTTATATTTATGCAAATGAGGCTTTCTAAAGTACAACTGGGCGTGTATTATGTGCGTACATCGGGGCGTTTTTACTTCTTTTACTAGCTGGGCGTTGTGAATAGAAGTGTATGATGCTGACGAATCAGCATCATCCACTTCTCTTCGTTAACACCCAGCTTCTGGCAGTGCACAGACACACAGCGTGTTCTCGAGAGATCACGCTGTGACGTCACTCACTTCCTGCCCCAGGTCCTGCATCGTGTCGGACGAGCGAGGACACATCGGCACCAGAGGCTACAGTTGATTCTGCAGCAGCTTCGGCGTTTGCAGGTAAGTCGATGTAGCTAGTTACCTGCAAACGCTGATGCTGCTGCAGAATCAAATGTAGCCTCTGGTGCCGATGTGGCCGACACGATGCAGGACCTGTGAGTGACGTCACAGATCTGCACTGGCAGAAGCTGGGCGTTCTGAAGAGAAGTGGATGATACTTCTATACACAACGCCCAGCTAGTAAAAGTAGTAAACACGCCCCGATGTACGCACATAATACACGCCCACTTTTACTTTTCAACACGCCCAGTTGTACTTTAGAAAGCCTCATTTGCATAAATACAAAAATGGTCATAACTTGGCCAAAAATGCTCGTTTTAAAAAAAAAAAACGTTACTCTTATCTACATTGCAGCGCCGATCTGCTGCAATAGGAGATAGGGGTTGCAAAATCTGGGACAGAGCCTCTTTAAGTGATACGTCTTCTTTCTTAGCTTAAAGGTAATGTCTCGCTAGACATTTTTTTTATTTTAGTTAAACAGTTAGTGTATAAATGATTAGACATTGTTATAATTTTTTGAATTTTTTCACAAGGCAGGAAATATTATAAATTAGATTCTAATTTATAACATTTCCCTGTGCTGGTCACTAGATGGAGCAATTCCCAAAATTGCAGCATTGGCATGTGGTAAAGCATATTGCTTTATGCTGCAAAATTTGAGAAAACTCACTTGCTCTAGTGTGCTCAAACAATGCCCCCTCCTTTATCCTGGCTAGTGCCAGGAGAAAGGAGGGGATTGAATGTTCAAACCTCCTACACTGTGTGCCGCCATTTTATGAGCGAATGCACAGTGTAGTAGGCTTACATACAGTGGTAATCACACACGAAAACACGAACATACACAAATATTACTTACCTGCTCCTGCCGCTGCTCCATCCGCTGCGTCCGCTCGCTTCTGAACACATGTCCGGAAGCCGCGACCAGAAGTAGTCATCTTACTGTCTGGCCGCGGCTTCAGGTCCACAAGAAAATGGCGCCGGATGTCGCTCGGCCGAAGACCTTCCATTTGGACTGTGTGGGAGCGGAGCATGCGCCGTTCCCACACAGACGGCGTACACCATAGTGAATGCGAACGGCTCCCGTTCGCATTCTCTATGGGGATGTATGTGCCGTATTCCATCTCTGTATGTGTCGTTAATCGACACATACAGAGATGAAAAAAAAAATGGCAGCCCCCACAGTGAAATAAAAGTTAGAAAAAAAAAAATAAGTAAAAATACAAACACACAAAAAAATAAAATGTATTTTAATAAAACACGAAAAGCAAATTGATATAAAAAATTTTTTTTTCGCGACACCCGTCCTTTAAAAAGGCTCTGTCACCATATTATAATTGGCCTATCTCCTACATAATCTGATCGGTGCTGTAATGTAGATAACAGCAGTGGTTTTGATTTTGAAAAACGATCATTTTTTAGCAAGTTATGAGCAATTTTAGATTTCTGCTAATCGTTTCTTAATGACCAACTGGGCGTGTTTTTACTTTTGACCAAGTGGGCGTTGCACAGAGGAGTGTATGACGCTGACCAATCAGTGACCAATCAGCCTCATACACTTCTCATTGTTCCAGCCCAGTGTGATTGTACAGTGAAAGAAGCTGGGCTGGAACAATGAGAAGTGTATGAGGCTGATTGGTCACTGATTGGTCAGCCTCATACACTCCTCTGTGCAACGCCCACTTGGTCAAAAGTAAAAACACGCCCAGTTAGTCATTAAGAAACTAATTAGCATAAATCTAAAATTGCTCATAACTTGCTAAAAAATGATCGTTTTTCAAAATAAAAAACAGTATTGTAATCTACATTACAGCGCCGATCACATTATGTAGGAGATAGGCCACTTATAATCTGGTGACAGAGCCTCTTTAAGTGATACTTCTTCTTTCTTAGACAGACTATGATGTCTGAGCACGTAGCTAAAATGTGCTGATTACAATTATAACAAAACATGTGATATAAAATGATATAATGTATACATGTTCTTTTATGATGCCTACAGGATAAAATCCCTCGTGATTTAGAGGAGGAGGAGACATGGTCAATATTGATTGGATAGACGGAAGGCCATGGCCCCTCTTATGTGACTGGAGGGGGAGACATGGCCAACACCCCTATTAATGACATATAATCTATGTATTGTTTGCTAATAAACTAGAGAATCTGATTGCACTTAGAAAATGTGTGAAGTGTGTAGTTTCTCTCCGATGCATCGTCAAGCTCTCCCACATATTTGAAACCAGATAAGAGACATCGAGGTCCAGTTGATGACCTGCCTAAATTGATGACCCTTAACAACACTGATAGTAATGTACTGTATATATCTATACACTGATAGTAATGTACTGTATATATCTATACACTGATAGTAATGTACCGGTATATATCTATACACTGATAGTAATGTACTGTATATATCTATACACTGATAGTAATGTACTGTATATATCTATACACTGATAGCAATGTACCGGTATATATCTATACACTGATAGTAATATACCGGTATATATCTATACACTGATAGTAATGTACTGTATATATATCTATACACTGATAGTAATGTACTGTATATATATCTATACACTGATAGTAATGTACTGTATATATATCTATACACTGATAGTAATGTACTGTATATATATCTATACACTGATAGTAATGTACTGTATATATCTATACACTGATAGTAATGTACTGTATATATATATCTATACACTGATAGTAATGTACTGTATATATATCTATACACTGATAGTAATGTACTGTATATATCTATACACTGATAGTAATGTACTGTATATATCTATACACTGATAGTAATGTACTGTATATATATCTATACACTGATAGTAATGTACTGTATATATATATCTATACACTGATAGTAATGTACTGTATATATATCTATACACTGATAGTAATGTACTGTATATATCTATACACTGATAGTAATGTACCGTATATATATCTATACACTGATAGTAATGTACTGTATATATATATCTATACAATGATAGTAATGTACTGTATATATATCTATACACTGATAGTAATGTACTGTATATATCTATACACTGATAGTAATGTACCGTATATATATCTATACACTGATAGTAATGTACTGTATATATATCTATACACTGATAGTAATGTACTGTATATATCTATACACTGATAGTAATGTACCGTATATATATCTATACACTGATAGTAATGTACTGTATATATATCTATACACTGATAGTAATGTACTGTATATATATCTATACACTGATAGTAATGTACTGTATATATATCTATACACTGATAGTAATGTACTGTATATATCTATACACTGATAGTAATGTACTGTATATATATCTATACACTGATAGTAATGTACTGTATATATATCTATACACTGATAGTAATGTACTGTATATATCTATACACTGATAGTAATGTACTGTATATATATCTATACACTGATAGTAATGTGCTGTATATATATCTATACACTGATAGTAATGTACCGTATATATATCTATACACTGATAGTAATGTACCGTATATCTATACACTGATAGTAATGTACGGTATATATATCTATACACTGATAGTAATGTACGGTATATATATCTATACACTGATAGTAATGTGCCGTATATATCTATACACTGATAGTAATGTACTGTATATATATCTATACACTGATAGTAATGTACTGTATATATCTATACACTGATAGTAATGTACTGTATATATATATCTATACACTGATAGTAATGTACTGTATATATCTATACACTGATAGTAATGTACTGTATATATATCTATACACTGATAGTAATGTACTGTATATATCTATACACTGATAGTAATGTACTGTATATATCTATACACTGATAGTAATGTACTGTATATATATATATCTATACACTGATAGTAATGTACTGTATATATCTATACACTGATAGTAATGTACTGTATATATATCTATACACTGATAGTAATGTACTGTATATATCTATACACTGATAGTAATGTACAGTATATATATCTATACACTGATAGTAATGTACCGTATATATATATCTATACACTGATAGTAATGTACGTGTATACATCTATACACTGATAGTAATGTACTGTATATATATCTATACACTGATAGTAATGTACTGTATATATCTATACACTGATAGTAATGTACTGTATATATCTATACACTGATAGTAATGTACTGTATATATATCTATACACTGATAGTAATGTACTGTATATATATCTATACACTGATAGTAATGTACTGTATATATATCTATACACTGATAGTAATGTACTGTATATATCTATACACTGATAGTAATGTACTGTATATATATATATCTACACACTGATAGTAATGTACTGTATATATCTATACACTGATAGTAATATACTGTATATATCTATACACTGATAGTAATGTACTGTATATATCTATACACTGATAGTAATGTACTGTGTATATATCTATACACTGATAGTAATGTACTGTATATATATCTATACACTGATAGTAATGTACTGTATATATCTATACACTGATAGTAATGTACTGTATATATATCTATACACTGATAGTAATGTACTGTATATATCTATACACTGATAGTAATGTACTGTATATATATCTATAAACTGATAGTAATGTACTGTATATATCTATAAACTGATAGTAATGTACTGTATATATATCTATACACTGATAGTAATGTACTGTATATATATCTATACACTGATAGTAATGTACTGTATATATCTATACACTGATAGTAATGTACTGTATATATATCTATACACTGATAGTAATGTACTGGCATATATCTATACACTGATAGTAATGTACTGTATATATCTATACACTGATAGTAATGTACTGTATATATATCTATACACTGATAGTAATGTACTGTATATATATCTATACACTGATAGTAATGTACTGTATATATATCTATACACTGATAGTAATGTACTGTATATATCTATACACTGATAGTAATGTACTGTATATATCTATACACTGATAGTAATGTACTGTATATATATCTATACACTGATAGTAATGTACTGTATATATCTATACACTGATAGTAATGTACTGTATATATCTATACACTGATAGTAATGTACTGTATATATATCTATACACTGATAGTAATGTACTGTATATATCTATACACTGATAGTAATGTACTGTATATATCTATACACTGATAGTAATGTACTGTATATATCTATACACTGATAGTAATGTACTGTATATATATCTATACACTGATAGTAATGTACTGTATATATCTATACACTGATAGTAATGTACTGTATATATCTATACACTGATAGTAATGTACTGGTATATATCTATACACTGATAGTAATGTACTGTATATATCTATACACTGATAGTAATGTACTGTATATATCTATACACTGATAGTAATGTACCGTATATATATCTATACACTGATAGTAATGTACCGTATATATCTATACACTGATAGTAATGTACCGTATATATCTATACACTGATAGTAATGTACCGTATATATATCTATACACTGATAGTAATGTACCGTATATATCTATACACTGATAGTAATGTACCGTATATATCTATACACTGATAGTAATGTACTGTATAAGTAATGTACTGTATATATCTATACACTGATAGTAATGTACTGGTATATATATATACACTGATAGTAATGTACTGTATATATATCTATACACTGATAGTAATGTACTGTATATATCTATACACTGATAGTAATGTACTGGTATATATCTATACACTGATAGTAATGTACTGTATATATATCTATACACTGATAGTAATGTACAGTATATATATCTATACACTGATAGTAATGTACTGGATATATCTATACACTGATAGTAATGTACTGGATATATCTATACACTGATAGTAATGTACTGTATATATATATCTATACACTGATAGTAATGTACTGTATATATATCTATACACTGATAGTAATGTACTGTATATATATCTATACACTGATAGTAATGTACTGTATATATATCTATACACTGATAGTAATGTACTGTATATATATCTATACACTGATAGTAATGTACTGTATATATCTATACACTGATAGTAATGTACTGTATATATCTATACACTGATAGTAATGTACTGTATATATCTATACACTGATAGTAATGTACTGGTATATATCTATACACTGATAGTAATGTACTGTATATATATATATACACTGATAGTAATGTACAGTATATATATCTATACACTGATAGTAATGTACTGGATATATCTATACACTGATAGTAATGTACTGTATATATCTATACACTGATAGTAATGTACTGTATATAACTATACACTGATAGTAATGTACTGTATATATCTATACACTGATAGTAATGTACTGTATATATCTATACACTGATAGTAATGTACTATATATATATATATATATATATATATATCTATACACTGATAGTAATGTACTGTATATATATCTATACACTGATAGTAATGTACTGTATATATCTATACACTGATAGTAATGTACTGTATATATCTATACACTGATAGTAATGTACTGTATATATATCTATACACTGATAGTAATGTACTGTATATATATCTATACACTGATAGTAATGTACTGTATATATATCTATACACTGATAGTAATGTACCGTATATATACCTATACACTGATAGTAATGTACTGTATATATATCTATACACTGATAGTAATGTACTGTATATATATCTATACACTGATAGTAATGTACTGTATATATATCTATACACTGATAGTAATGTACTGTATATATATCTATACACTGATAGTAATGTACTGTATATATATCTATACACTGATAGTAATGTACTGGTATATATCTATACACTGATAGTAATGTACTGTATATATATCTATACACTGATAGTAATGTACTGTATATATATCTATACACTGATAGTAATGTACTGTATATATCTATATATACACTGATAGTAATGTACTGTATATATCTATACACTGATAGTAATGTACTGTATATATATCTATACACTGATAGTAATGTACTGTATATATATCTATACACTGATAGTAATGTACTGTATATATATCTATACACTGATAGTAATGTACTGTATATATCTATATATACACTGATAGTAATGTACTGTATATATATCTATACACTGATAGTAATGTACTGTATATATATCTATACACTGATAGTAATGTACTGTATATATATATCTATACACTGATAGTAATGTACTGTATATATATCTATACACTGATAGTAATGTACTGTATATATATCTATACACTGATAGTAATGTACTGTATATATATATATATCTATACACTGATAGTAATGTACTGTATATATCTATACACTGATAGTAATGTACTGTATATATATCTATACACTGATAGTAATGTACGGTATATATCTATACACTGATAGTAATGTACTGCATATATATCTATACACTGATAGTAATGTACCGGTATATATCTATACACTGATAGTAATGTACTGTATATATATCTATACACTGATAGTAATGTACTGTATATATATATCTATACACTGATAGTAATGTACTGTATATATATATCTATACACTGATAGTAATGTACTGTATATATCTATACACTGATAGTAATGTACTGTATATATCTATACACTGATAGTAATGTACTGTATATATCTATACACTGATAGTAATGTACTGTATATATATCTATACACTGATAGTAATGTACTGTGTATATATATATCTATACACTGATAGTAATGTACTGTATATATATCTATACACTGATAGTAATGTACTGTATATATCTATACACTGATAGTAATGTACCGTATATATATCTATACACTGATAGTAATGTACCGTATATATCTATACACTGATAGTAATGTACCGTATATATCTATACACTGATAGTAATGTACCGTATATATATCTATACACTGATAGTAATGTACCGTATATATCTATACACTGATAGTAATGTACCGTATATATCTATACACTGATAGTAATGTACTGTATAAGTAATGTACTGTATATATCTATACACTGATAGTAATGTACTGGTATATATATATACACTGATAGTAATGTACTGTATATATATCTATACACTGATAGTAATGTACTGTATATATCTATACACTGATAGTAATGTACTGGTATATATCTATACACTGATAGTAATGTACTGTATATATATCTATACACTGATAGTAATGTACTGTATATATATCTATACACTGATAGTAATGTACTGTATATATATCTATACACTGATAGTAATGTACTGTATATATATCTATACACTGATAGTAATGTACAGTATATATATCTATACACTGATAGTAATGTACTGGATATATCTATACACTGATAGTAATGTACTGTATATATCTATACACTGATAGTAATGTACTGTATCTATCTATACACTGATAGTAATGTACTGTATATATCTATACACTGATAGTAATGTACTGTATATATCTATACACTGATAGTAATGTACTGTATATATATCTATACACTGATAGTAATGTACTGTATATATATCTATACACTGATAGTAATGTACCGTATATATATCTATACACTGATAGTAATGTACTGTATATATATCTATACACTGATAGTAATGTACTGTATATATATCTATACACTGATAGTAATGTACTGTATATATATCTATACACTGATAGTAATGTACTGTATATATATCTATACACTGATAGTAATGTACTGTATATATATCTATACACTGATAGTAATGTACTGTATATATATCTATACACTGATAGTAATGTACTGTATATATATCTATACACTGATAGTAATGTACTGGTATATATCTATACACTGATAGTAATGTACTGTATATATATCTATACACTGATAGTAATGTACAGTATATATATCTATACACTGATAGTAATGTACTGGATATATCTATACACTGATAGTAATGTACTGTATATATCTATACACTGATAGTAATGTACTGTATATAACTATACACTGATAGTAATGTACTGTATATATCTATACACTGATAGTAATGTACTGTATATATCTATACACTGATAGTAATGTACTATATATATATATATATATATATATATATATATATATATATATATATCTATACACTGATAGTAATGTACTGTATATATATCTATACACTGATAGTAATGTACTGTATATATATCTATACACTGATAGTAATGTACCGTATATATACCTATACACTGATAGTAATGTACTGTATATATATCTATACACTGATAGTAATGTACTGTATATATATCTATACACTGATAGTAATGTACTGTATATATCTATACACTGATAGTAATGTACTGTATATATATCTATACACTGATAGTAATGTACTGTATATATATCTATACACTGATAGTAATGTACTGTATATATATCTATACACTGATAGTAATGTACTGTATATATCTATATATAGACTGATAGTAATGTACTGTATATATATCTATACACTGATAGTAATGTACTGTATATATATCTATACACTGATAGTAATGTACTGTATATATCTATACACTGATAGTAATGTACTGGTATATATCTATACACTGATAGTAATGTACTGTATATATATCTATACACTGATAGTAATGTACAGTATATATATCTATACACTGATAGTAATGTACTGGATATATCTATACACTGATAGTAATGTACTGTATATATCTATACACTGATAGTAATGTACTGTATATAACTATACACTGATAGTAATGTACTGTATATATCTATACACTGATAGTAATGTACTGTATATATCTATACACTGATAGTAATGTACTATATATATATATATATATATATATATATATATATATATATATATCTATACACTGATAGTAATGTACTGTATATATATCTATACACTGATAGTAATGTACTGTATATATATCTATACACTGATAGTAATGTACCGTATATATACCTATACACTGATAGTAATGTACTGTATATATATCTATACACTGATAGTAATGTACTGTATATATATCTATACACTGATAGTAATGTACTGTATATATCTATACACTGATAGTAATGTACTGTATATATATCTATACACTGATAGTAATGTACTGTATATATATCTATACACTGATAGTAATGTACTGTATATATATCTATACACTGATAGTAATGTACTGTATATATCTATATATAGACTGATAGTAATGTACTGTATATATATCTATACACTGATAGTAATGTACTGTATATATATCTATACACTGATAGTAATGTACTGTATATATCTATACACTGATAGTAATGTACTGTATATATCTATACACTGATAGTAATGTACTGTATATATCTATACACTGATAGTAATGTACTGTATATATATCTATACACTGATAGTAATGTACCGTATATATATCTATACACTGATAGTAATGTACTGTATATATATATCTATACACTGATAGTAATGTACTGTATATATATCTATACACTGATAGTAATGTACTGTATATATATCTATACACTGATAGTAATGTACTGGTATATATCTATACACTGATAGTAATGTACTGTATATATATCTATACACTGATAGTAATGTACTGTATATATATCTATACACTGATAGTAATGTACTGTATATATCTATATATACACTGATAGTAATGTACTGTATATATCTATACACTGATAGTAATGTACTGTATATATATCTATACACTGATAGTAATGTACTGTATATATATCTATACACTGATAGTAATGTACTGTATATATATCTATACACTGATAGTAATGTACTGTATATATCTATATATACACTGATAGTAATGTACTGTATATATCTATACACTGATAGTAATGTACTGTATATATATCTATACACTGATAGTAATGTACTGTATATATATATATCTATACACTGATAGTAATGTACTGTATATATATCTATACACTGATAGTAATGTACTGTATATATATCTATACACTGATAGTAATGTACTGTATATATATCTATACACTGATAGTAATGTACTGTATATATATCTATACACTGATAGTAATGTACTGTATATATATCTATACACTGATAGTAATGTACCGGTATATATCTATACACTGATAGTAATGTACCGTATATATCTATACACTGATAGTAATGTACCGTATATATCTATACACTGATAGTAATGTACTGTATATATATCTATACACTGATAGTAATGTACTGTATATATCTATACACTGATAGTAAAGTACTGTATATATATCTATACACTGATAGTAATGTACTGTATATATATCTATACACTGATAGTAATGTACTGTATATATATCTATACACTGATAGTAATGTACTGTATATATATCTATACACTGATAGTAATGTACTGTATATATATCTATACACTGATAGTAATGTACTGTATATATCTATACACTGATAGTAATGTACTGTATATATATCTATACACTGATAGTAATGTACTGTATATATATCTATACACTGATAGTAATGTACTGTATATATATATCTATACACTGATAGTAATGTACTGTATATATATCTATACACTGATAGTAATGTACTGTATATATATCTATACACTGATAGTAATGTACTGGTATATATCTATACACTGATAGTAATGTACCGTATATATCTATACACTGATAGTAATGTACCGTATATATCTATACACTGATAGTAATGTACTGTATATATATCTATACACTGATAGTAATGTACTGTATATATATCTATACACTGATAGTAATGTACTGTATATATATCTATACACTGATAGTAATGTACTGTATATATATCTATACACTGATAGTAATGTACCGTATATATATCTATACACTGATAGTAATGTACCGTATATATCTATACACTGATAGTAATGTACCGTATATATATATACACTGATAGTAATGTACCGTATATATATCTATACACTGATAGTAATGTACTGTATATATCTATACACTGATAGTAATGTACTGTATATATCTATACACTGATAGTAATGTACTGTATATATATCTATACACTGATAGTAATGTACTGTATATATATCTATACACTGATAGTAATGTACTGTATATATCTATACACTGATAGTAATGTACTGTATATATATCTATACACTGATAGTAATGTACTGTATATATCTATACACTGATAGTAATGTACTGTATATATCTATACACTGATAGTAATGTACTGTATATATCTATACACTGATAGTAATGTACTGTATATATCTATACACTGATAGTAATGTACTGTATATATATCTATACACTGATAGTAATGTACTGTATATATCTATACACTGATAGTAATGTACTGTATATATATATATCTATACACTGATAGTAATGTACTGTATATATATCTATACACTGATAGTAATGTACTGTATATATATCTATACACTGATAGTAATGTACTGTATATATATATCTATACACTGATAGTAATGTACTGTATATATATCTATACACTGATAGTAATGTACTGTATATATATCTATACACTGATAGTAATGTACTGTATATATCTATACACTGATAGTAATGTACTGTATATATCTATACACTGATAGTAATGTACTGTATATATATCTATACACTGATAGTAATGTACTGTATATATATCTATACACTGATAGTAATGTACTGTATATATATCTATACACTGATAGTAATGTACTGTATATATATCTATACACTGATAGTAATGTACTGTATATATATCTATACACTGATAGTAATGTACTGTATATATATCTATACACTGATAGTAATGTACTGTATATATATCTATACACTGATAGTAATGTACTGTATATATATCTATACACTGATAGTAATGTACTGTATATATATCTATACACTGATAGTAATGTACTGTATATATATCTATACACTGATAGTAATGTACTGTATATATATCTATACACTGATAGTAATAATGCTGTATATATATATCTATACACTGATAGTAATGTACTGTATATATATCTATACACTGATAGTAATGTACTGTATATATATCTATACACTGATAGTAATGTACTGTATATATATCTATACACTGATAGTAATGTACTGTATATATATCTATACACTGATAGTAATGTACTGTATATATCTATACACTGATAGTAATGTACTGTATATATCTATACACTGATAGTAATGTACTGTATATATATCTATACACTGATAGTAATGTACTGTATATATATCTATACACTGATAGTAATGTACTGTATATATATCTATACACTGATAGTAATGTACTGTATAGATATCTATACACTGATAGTAATGTACTGTATATATATCTATACACTGATAGTAATAATGCTGTATATATATCTATACACTGATAGTAATGTACTGTATATATATCTATACACTGATAGTAATGTACTGTATATATATATCTATACACTGATAGTAATGTACTGTATATATCTATACACTGATAGTAATGTACTGTATATATATCTATACACTGATAGTAATGTACTGGTATATATCTATACACTGATAGTAATGTACCGTATATATCTATACACTGATAGTAATGTACCGTATATATCTATACACTGATAGTAATGTACTGTATATATATCTATACACTGATAGTAATGTACTGTATATATATCTATACACTGATAGTAATGTACTGTATATATATCTATACACTGATAGTAATGTACTGTATATATATCTATACACTGATAGTAATGTACTGTATATATATCTATACATTGATAGTAATGTACTGTATATATATCTATACACTGATAGTAATGTACTGTATATATCTATACACTGATAGTAATGTACTGTATATATATCTATACACTGATAGTAATGTACTGTATATATATATCTATACACTGATAGTAATGTACTGTATATATATCTATACACTGATAGTAATGTACTGTATATATATCTATACACTGATAGTAATGTACTGTATATATATCTATACACTGATAGTAATGTACTGTATATATATCTATACACTGATAGTAATGTACCGTATATATATCTATACACTGATAGTAATGTACTGTATATATATCTATACACTGATAGTAATGTACCGTATATATATCTATACACTGATAGTAATGTACTGTATATATATCTATACACTGATAGTAATGTACTGTATATATATCTATACACTGATAGTAATGTACTGTATATATATCTATACACTGATAGTAATGTACTGTATATATATCTATACACTGATAGTAATGTACTGTATATATATCTATACACTGATAGTAATGTACTGTATATATCTATACACTGATAGTAATGTACTGTATATATATCTATATACTAATAGTAATGTACTGTATATATATCTATACACTGATAGTAATGTACTGTATATATCTATACACTGATAGTAATGTACTGTATATATATCTATACACTGATAGTAATGTACCGGTATATATCTATACCCTGGTAGTAATGTACTGTATATATCTATACACTGATAGTAATGTACTGTATATATATCTATACACTGATAGTAATGTACTGTACATATATCTATACACTGATAGTAATGTACTGTATATATATCTATACACTGATAGTAATGTACTGTATATATATATACACTGATAGTAATGTACTGTATATATATCTATACACTGATAGTAATGTACTGTATATATATCTATACACTGATAGTAATGTACTGTATATATCTATACACTGATAGTAATGTACTGTATATATATCTATACACTGATAGTAATGTACTGTATATATATATCTATACACTGATAGTAATGTACCGTATATATCTATACACTGATAGTAATGTACTGTATATATATCTATACACTGATAGTAATGTACCGTATATATATCTATACACTGATAGTAATGTACTGTATATATATCTATACACTGATAGTAATGTACTGTATATATCTATACACTGATAGTAATGTACTGTATATATATCTATACACTGATAGTAATGTACTGTATATATATCTATACACTGATAGTAATGTACTGTATATATCTATACACTGATAGTAATGTACTGTATATATATATCTATACACTGATAGTAATGTACTGTATATATATCTATACACTGATAGTAATGTACTGTATATATATCTATACACTGATAGTAATGTACTGTATATATATCTATACACTGATAGTAATGTACTGTATATATATCTATACACTGATAGTAATGTACTGTATATATATCTATACACTGATAGTAATGTACTGTATATATATCTATACACTGATAGTAATGTACTGTATATATCTATACACTGATAGTAATGTACTGTATATATATCTATACACTGATAGTAATGTACTGTATATATATATCTATACACTGATAGTAATGTACTGTATATATATCTATACACTGATAGTAATGTACTGTATATATATCTATACACTGATAGTAATGTACTGTATATATATATCTATACACTGATAGTAATATACCGGTATATATCTATACACTGATAGTAATGTACTGTATATATCTATACACTGATAATAATGTACTGTATATATCTATACACTGATAGTAATGTACTGTATATATATCTATACACTGATAGTAATGTACTGTATATATATCTATACACTGATAGTAATGTACTGTATATATATCTATACACTGATAGTAATGTACTGTATATATATCTATACACTGATAGTAATGTACTGTATATATATCTATACACTGATAGTAATGTATTGTATATATATCTATACACTGATAGCAATGTACCGGTATATATCTATACACTGATAGTAATATACCGGTATATATCTATACACTGATAGTAATGTACTGTATATATCTATACACTGATAATAATGTACTGTATATATATATCTATACACTGATAGTAATGTACTGTATATATATCTATACACTGATAGTAATGTACTGTATATATATCTATACACTGATAGTAATGTACTGTATATATCTATACACTGATAGTAATGTACTGTATATATCTATACACTGATAGTAATGTACTGTATATATCTATACACTGATAGTAATGTACTGTATATATATCTATACACTGATAGTAATGTACTGTATATATATCTATACACTGATAGTAATGTACTGTATATATATCTATACACTGATAGTAATGTACTGTATATATATCTATACACTGATAGTAATGTACTGTATATATATCTATACACTGATAGTAATGTACTGTATATATATCTATACACTGATAGTAATGTACTGTATATATCTATACACTGATAGTAATGTACTGTATATATATATCTATACACTGATAGTAATGTACTGTATATATATATCTATACACTGATAGTAATGTACTGTATATATATCTATACACTGATAGTAATGTACTGTATATATATATCTATACACTGATAGTAATGTACTGTATATATATATCTATACACTGATAGTAATGTACCGTATATATATCTATACACTGATAGTAATGTACCGTATATATATCTATACACTGATAGTAATGTACCGTATATATATCTATACACTGATAGTAATGTACCGTATATATCTATACACTGATAGTAATGTACCGTATATATCTATACACTGATAGTAATGTACTGTATATATATCTATACACTGATAGTAATGTACTGTATATATATCTATACACTGATAGTAATGTACTGTATATATATCTATACACTGATAGTAATGTACTGTATATATCTATACACTGATAGTAATGTACTGTATATATCTATACACTGATAGTAATGTAATGGTATATATCTCTACACTGATAGTAATGTACCGGTATATATCTATACACTGATAGTAATGTACTGTATATATATCTATACACTGATAGTAATGTACTGTATATATCTATACACTGATAGTAATGTACTGTATATATCTATACACTGATAGTAATGTACTGTATATATCTATACACTGATAGTAATGTACTGTATATATCTATACACTGATAGTAATGTACTGTATATATCTATACACTGATAGTAATGTACTGTATATATCTATACACTGATAGTAATGTACTGTATATATCTATACACTGATAGTAATGTACTGTATATATATATCTATACACTGATAGTAATGTACTGTATATATCTATACACTGATAGTAATGTACTGGTATATATCTATACACTGATAGTAATGTACTGTATATATATATCTATACACTGATAGTAATGTACTGTATATATATATCTATACACTGATAGTAATGTACTGTATATATATATCTATACACTGATAGTAATGTACCGTATATATATCTATACACTGATAGTAATGTACCGTATATATATCTATACACTGATAGTAATGTACCGTATATATATCTATACACTGATAGTAATGTACCGTATATATCTATACACTGATAGTAATGTACCGTATATATCTATACACTGATAGTAATGTACTGTATATATATCTATACACTGATAGTAATGTACTGTATATATATCTATACACTGATAGTAATGTACTGTATATATATCTATACACTGATAGTAATGTACTGTATATATCTATACACTGATAGTAATGTACTGTATATATCTATACACTGATAGTAATGTAATGGTATATATCTCTACACTGATAGTAATGTACCGGTATATATCTATACACTGATAGTAATGTACTGTATATATATCTATACACTGATAGTAATGTACTGTATATATCTATACACTGATAGTAATGTACTGTATATATCTATACACTGATAGTAATGTACTGTATATATCTATACACTGATAGTAATGTACTGTATATATCTATACACTGATAGTAATGTACTGTATATATCTATACACTGATAGTAATGTACTGTATATATCTATACACTGATAGTAATGTACTGTATATATCTATACACTGATAGTAATGTACTGTATATATATATCTATACACTGATAGTAATGTACTGTATATATCTATACACTGATAGTAATGTACTGTATATATCTATACACTGATAGTAATGTACTGTATATATCTATACACTGATAGTAATGTACTGTATATATCTATACACTGATAGTAATGTACTGTATATATCTATACACTGATAGTAATGTACTGTATATATATCTATACACTGATAGTAATGTACTGTATATATATCTATACACTGATAGTAATGTACTGTATATATATCTATACACTGATAGTAATGTACTGTATATATATCTATACACTGATAGTAATGTACTGTATATATCTATACACTGATAGTAATGTACTGTATATATATATCTATACACTGATAGTAATGTACTGTATATATATCTATACACTGATAGTAATGTACTGTATATATCTATACACTGATAGTAATGTACTGTATATATCTATACACTGATAGTAATGTACTGTATATATAGCTATACACTGATAGTAATGTACTGTATATATCTATACACTGATAGTAATGTACTGTATATATATATCTATACACTGATAGTAATGTACTGTATATATCTATACACTGATAGTAATGTACTGTATATATATCTATACACTGATAGTAATGTACTGTATATATCTATACACTGATAGTAATGTACTGTATATATATCTATACACTGATAGTAATGTACTGTATATATATATCTATACACTGATAGTAATGTACTGTATATATATATCTATACACTGATAGTAATGTACTGTATATATATCTATACACTGATAGTAATGTACTGTATATATATCTATACACTGATAGTAATGTACCGTATATATATATCTATACACTGATAGTAATGTACTGTATATATCTATACACTGATAGTAATGTACTGTATATATCTATACACTGATAGTAATGTACTGTATATATATCTATACACTGATAGTAATGTACTGTATATATATCTATACACTGATAGTAATGTACTGTATATATATCTATACACTGATAGTAATGTACTGTATATATATCTATACACTGATAGTAATGTACTGTATATATCTATACACTGATAGTAATGTACTGTATATATATCTATACACTGATAGTAATGTACTGTATATATCTATACACTGATAGTAATGTACTGTATATATATATATATATATACACTGATAGTAATGTACTGTATATATATCTATACACTGATAGTAATGTACTGTATATATCTATACACTGATAGTAATGTACTGTATATATCTATACACTGATAGTAATGTACTGTATATATATCTATACACTGATAGTAATGTACTGTATATATATCTATACACTGATAGTAATGTACTGTATATATATATATCTATACACTGATAGTAATGCACCGTATATATCTATACACTGATAGTAATGTACTGTATATATATCTATACACTGATAGTAATGTACCGTATATATCTATACACTGATAGTAATGTACTGTATATATATCTATACACTGATAGTAATGTACTGTATATATCTATATATACACTGATAGTAATGTACTGTATATATATATCTATACACTGATAGTAATGTACTGTATATATCTATACACTGATAGTAATGTACTGTATATATATCTATACACTGATAGTAATGTACTGTATATATATCTATACACTGATAGTAATGTACTGTATATATCTATACACTGATAGTAATGTACTGTATATATATCTATACACTGATAGTAATGTACTGTATATATCTATACACTGATAGTAATGTACTGTATATATCTATACACTGATAGTAATGTACTGTATATATATCTATACACTGATAGTAATGTACTGTATATATCTATACACTGATAGTAATGTACTGTATATATATCTATACACTGATAGTAATGTACTGTATATATATATCTATACACTGATAGTAATGTACTGTATATATATATCTATACACTGATAGTAATGTACTGTATATATATCTATACACTGATAGTAATGTACTGTATATATATCTATACACTGATAGTAATGTACTGTATATATATCTATACACTGATAGTAATGTACTGTATATATCTATACACTGATAGTAATGTACTGTATATATATCTATACACTGATAGTAATGTACTGTATATATATCTATACACTGATAGTAAAGTACTGTATATATATCTATACACTGATAGTAATGTACTGTATATATCTATACACTGATAGTAATGTACTGTATATATATCTATACACTGATAGTAATGTACTGTATATATATCTATACACTGATAGTAATGTACTGTATATATATCTATACACTGATAGTAATGTACTGTATATATATCTATACACTGATAGTAATGTACTGTATATATATCTATACACTGATAGTAATGTACTGTATATATCTATACACTGATAGTAATGTACTGTATATATCTATATATACACTGATAGTAATGTACTGTATATATATCTATACACTGATAGTAATGTACTGTATATATCTATTACACTGATAGTAATGTACTGTATATATATCTATACACTGATAGTAATGTACTGTATATATATCTATACACTGATAGTAATGTACTGTATATATATCTATACACTGATAGTAATGTACTGTATATATATCTATACACTGATAGTAATGTACTGTATATATCTATACACTGATAGTAATGTACTGTATATATATCTATACACTGATAGTAATGTACTGTATATATATCTATACACTGATAGTAATGTACTGTATATATATCTATACACTGATAGTAATGTACTGTATATATATCTATACACTGATAGTAATGTACTGTATATATATCTATACACTGATAGTAATGTACTGTATATATATCTATACACTGATAGTAATGTACTGTATATATCTATACACTGATAGTAATGTACTGTATATATATCTATACACTGATAGTAATGTACTGTATATATATCTATACACTGATAGTAATGTACTGTATATATATCTATACACTGATAGTAATGTACTGTATATATATCTATACACTGATAGTAATGTACTGTATATATATCTATACACTGATAGTAATGTACTGTATATATCTATACACTGATAGTAATGTACTGTATATATATCTATACACTGATAGTAATGTACTGTATATATCTATACACTGATAGTAATGTACTGTATATATATCTATACACTGATAGTAATGTACTGTATATATCTATACACTGATAGTAATGTACTGTATATATATCTATACACTGATAGTAATGTACTGTATATATATATCTATACACTGATAGTAATGTACTGTATATATCTATACACTGATAGTAATGTACCTGTATATATCTATACACTGATAGTAATGTACCTGTATATATCTATACACTGATAGTAATGTACTGTATATATATCTATACACTGATAGTAATGTACTGTATATATATCTATACACTGATAGTAATGTACTGTATATATATATCTATACACTGATAGTAATGTACTGTATATATATCTATACACTGATAGTAATGTACTGTATATATATCTATACACTGATAGTAATGTACTGTATATATATCTATACACTGATAGTAATGTACTGTATATATATCTATACACTGATAGTAATGTACTGTATATATCTATACACTGATAGTAATGTACTGTATATATATCTATACACTGATAGTAATGTACTGTATATATATCTATACACTGATAGTAATGTACTGTATATATCTATACACTGATAGTAATGTACTGTATATATATCTATACACTGATAGTAATGTACTGTATATATATCTATACACTGATAGTAATGTACTGTATATATATCTATACACTGATAGTAATGTACTGTATATATATCTATACACTGATAGTAATGTACTGTATATATATCTATACACTGATAGTAATGTACCGTATATATATCTATACACTGATAGTAATGTACTGTATATATCTATACACTGATAGTAATGTACTGTATATATATCTATACACTGATAGTAATGTACTGTATATATATCTATACACTGATAGTAATGTACCGTATATATATCTATACACTGATAGTAATGTACTGTATATATATATCTATACACTGATAGTAATGTACTGTATATATATCTATACACTGATAGTAATGTACTGTATATATATCTATACACTGATAGTAATGTACTGTATATATATCTATACACTGATAGTAATGTACTGTATATATATCTATACACTGATAGTAATGTACTGTATATATATCTATACACTGATAGTAATGTACTGTATATATCTATACACTGATAGTAATGTACTGTATATATATCTATACACTGATAGTAATGTACTGTATATATATCTATACACTGATAGTAATGTACCGTATATATATCTATACACTGATAGTAATGTACTGTATATATATATCTATACACTGATAGTAATGTACTGTATATATCTATACACTGATAGTAATGTACTGTATATATATCTATACACTGATAGTAATGTACTGTATATATATCTATACACTGATAGTAATGTACCGTATATATCTATACACTGATAGTAATGTACTGTATATATATCTATACACTGATAGTAATGTACTGTATATATATCTATACACTGATAGTAATGTACTGTATATATCTATATATACACTGATAGTAATGTACCGTATATATCTATACACTGATAGTAATGTACTGTATATATATATCTATACACTGATAGTAATGTACTGTATATATCTATATATACACTGATAGTAATGTACTGTATATATCTATACACTGATAGTAATGTACTGTATATATCTATACACTGATAGTAATGTACTGTATATATATCTATACACTGATAGTAATGTACTGTATATATATCTATACACTGATAGTAATGTACTGTATATATATCTATACACTGATAGTAATGTACTGTATATATCTATACACTGATAGTAATGTACTGTATATATATCTATACACTGATAGTAATGTACTGTATATATCTATACACTGATAGTAATGTACTGTATATATCTATATATACACTGATAGTAATGTACTGTATATATCTATACACTGATAGTAATGTACTGTATATATCTATACACTGATAGTAATGTACTGTATATATCTATACACTGATAGTAATGTACTGTATATATATCTATACACTGATAGTAATGTACTGTATATATATCTATACACTGATAGTAATGTACTGTATATATCTATACACTGATAGTAATGTACTGTATATATATCTATACACTGATAGTAATGTACTGTATATATCTATACACTGATAGTAATGTACTGTATATATATCTATACACTGATAGTAATGTACTGTATATATCTATACACTGATAGTAATGTACTGTGTATATATCTATACACTGATAGTAATGTACTGTATATATATCTATACACTGATAGTAATGTACTGTATATATATCTATACACTGATAGTAATGTACTGTATATATCTATATATAGACTGATAGTAATGTACTGTATATATATCTATACACTGATAGTAATGTACTGTATATATATCTATACACTGATAGTAATGTACTGTATATATATCTATACACTGATAGTAATGTACTGTATATATATCTATACACTGATAGTAATGTACTGTATATATATCTATACACTGATAGTAATGTACTGTATATATATCTATACACTGATAGTAATGTACTGTATATATATCTATACACTGATAGTAATGTACTGTATATATCTATACACTGATAGTAATGTACTGTATATATATATCTATACACTGATAGTAATGTACTGTATATATATCTATACACTGATAGTAATGTACTGTATATATATCTATACACTGATAGTAATGTACTGTATATATATCTATACACTGATAGTAATGTACTGTATATATATCTATACACTGATAGTAATGTACCGGTATATATCTATACACTGATAGTAATGTACTGTATATATATCTATACACTGATAGTAATGTACTGTATATATCTATACACTGATAGTAATGTACTGTATATATATATCTATACACTGATAGTAATGTACTGTATATATATCTATACACTGATAGTAATGTACTGTATATATATCTATACACTGATAGTAATGTACTGTATATATATCTATACACTGATAGTAATGTACTGTATATATATCTATACACTGATAGTAATGTACTGTATATATATCTATACACTGATAGTAATGTACTGTATATATCTATACACTGATAGTAATGTACCGTATATATCTATACACTGATAGTAATGTACTGTATATATATCTATACACTGATAGTAATGTACTGTATATATATCTATACACTGATAGTAATGTACTGTATATATATCTATACACTGATAGTAATGTACTGTATATATATCTATACACTGATAGTAATGTACTGTATATATATCTATACACTGATAGTAATGTACTGTATATATCTATACACTGATAGTAATGTACTGTATATATATCTATACACTGATAGTAATGTACTGTATATATATCTATACACTGATAGTAATGTACTGTATATATATCTATACACTGATAGTAATGTACCGTGTATATATCTATACACTGATAGTAATGTACTGTATATATATCTATACACTGATAGTAATGTACTGTATATATATCTATACACTGATAGTAATGTACTGTATATATATCTATACACTGATAGTAATGTACTGTATATATATATATATACACTGATAGTAATGTACCGTATATATATCTATACACTGATAGTAATGTACTGTATATATCTATACACTGATAGTAATGTACTGTATATATATCTATACACTGATAGTAATGTACTGTATATATCTATACACTGATAGTAATGTACTGTATATATATCTATACACTGATAGTAATGTACTGTATATATATATCTATACACTGATAGTAATGTACTGTATATATATCTATACACTGATAGTAATGTACTGTATATATATCTATACACTGATAGTAATGTACTGTATATATATCTATACACTGATAGTAATGTACTGTATATATCTATACACTGATAGTAATGTACTGTATATATATCTATACACTGATAGTAATGTACTGTATATATATCTATACACTGATAGTAATGTACTGTATATATATCTATACACTGATAGTAATGTACTGTATATATATCTATACACTGATAGTAATGTACCGGTATATATCTATACACTGATAGTAATGTACTGTATATATCTATACACTGATAGTAATGTACTGTATATATATCTATACACTGATAGTAATGTACTGTATATATATCTATACACTGATAGTAATGTACTGTATATATCTATACACTGATAGTAATGTACTGTATATATATATCTATACACTGATAGTAATGTACTGTATATATATCTATACACTGATAGTAATGTACTGTATATATCTATACACTGATAGTAATGTACTGTATATATCTATACACTGATAGTAATGTACTGTATATATATATCTATACACTGATAGTAATGTACTGTATATATATCTATACACTGATAGTAATGTACTGTATATATCTATACACTGATAGTAATGTACTGTATATATCTATACACTGATAGTAATGTACTGATTATATAGCTATACACTGATAGTAATGTACTGTATATATATCTATACACTGATAGTAATGTACTGTATATATATCTATACACTGATAGTAATGTACTGTATATATATCTATACACTGATAGTAATGTACTGTATATATATCTATACACTGATAGTAATGTACTGTATATATATCTATACACTGATAGTAATGTACTGTGTATATATATCTATACACTGATAGTAATGTACTGTATATATCTATACACTGATAGTAATGTACTGTATATATATCTATACACTGATAGTAATGTACTGTATATATATCTATACACTGATAGTAATGTACCGTATATATATCTATACACTGATAGTAATGTACTGTATATATCTATACACTGATAGTAATGTACTGTATATATCTATACACTGATAGTAATGTACTGTATATATCTATACACTGATAGTAATGTACTGTATATATATCTATACACTGATAGTAATGTACTGTATATATATCTATACACTGATAGTAATGTACTGTATATATATCTATACACTGATAGTAATGTACTGTATATATATCTATACACTGATAGTAATGTACTGTATATATATCTATACACTGATAGTAATGTACTGTATATATATCTATACACTGATAGTAATGTACTGTATATATATCTATACACTGATAGTAATGTACTGTATATATCTATACACTGATAGTAATGTACTGTATATATATCTATACACTGATAGTAATGTACTGTATATATCTATACACTGATAGTAATGTACTGTATATATCTATACACTGATAGTAATGTACTGTATATATCTATACACTGATAGTAATGTACTGTATATATATCTATACACTGATAGTAATGTACTGTATATATATCTATACACTGATAGTAATGTACTGTATATATCTATACACTGATAGTAATGTACTGTATATATATCTATACACTGATAGTAATGTACTGTATATATCTATACACTGATAGTAATGTACTGTATATATATCTATATACTGATAGTAATGTACTGTATATATATCTATACACTGATAGTAATGTACCGGTATATATCTATACACTGATAGTAATGTACTGTATATATATCTATACACTGATAGTAATGTACTGTATATATATATACACTGATAGTAATGTACTGTATATATATCTATACACTGATAGTAATGTACTGTATATATCTATACACTGATAGTAATGTACTGTATATATATCTATACACTGATAGTAATGTACTGTATATATATCTATACACTGATAGTAATGTACTGTATATATCTATACACTGATAGTAATGTACTGTATATATATATCTATACACTGATAGTAATGTACTGTATATATATCTATACACTGATAGTAATGTACTGTATATATCTATACACTGATAGTAATGTACTGTATATATATCTATACACTGATAGTAATGTACTGGTATATATCTATACACTGATAGTAATGTACTGTATATATATCTATACACTGATAGTAATGTACTGTATATATATCTATACACTGATAGTAATGTACTGTATATATATCTATACACTGATAGTAATGTACTGTATATATATCTATACACTGATAGTAATGTACTGTATATATATCTATACACTGATAGTAATGTACTGTATATATATCTATACACTGATAGTAATGTACTGTATATATCTATACACTGATAGTAATGTACTGTATATATATCTATACACTGATAGTAATGTACTGTATATATCTATACACTGATAGTAATGTACTGTATATATCTATACACTGATAGTAATGTACTGTATATATCTATACACTGATAGTAATGTACTGTATATATATCTATACACTGATAGTAATGTACTGTATATATATCTATACACTGATAGTAATGTACTGTATATATCTATACACTGATAGTAATGTACTGTATATATATCTATACACTGATAGTAATGTACTGTATATATCTATACACTGATAGTAATGTACTGTATATATATCTATATACTGATAGTAATGTACTGTATATATATCTATACACTGATAGTAATGTACCGGTATATATCTATACACTGATAGTAATGTACTGTATATATATCTATACACTGATAGTAATGTACTGTATATATATATACACTGATAGTAATGTACTGTATATATATCTATACACTGATAGTAATGTACTGTATATATCTATACACTGATAGTAATGTACTGTATATATATCTATACACTGATAGTAATGTACTGTATATATATCTATACACTGATAGTAATGTACTGTATATATCTATACACTGATAGTAATGTACTGTATATATATATCTATACACTGATAGTAATGTACTGTATATATATCTATACACTGATAGTAATGTACTGTATATATCTATACACTGATAGTAATGTACTGTATATATATCTATACACTGATAGTAATGTACTGTATATATCTATACACTGATAGTAATGTACTGTATATATATCTATACACTGATAGTAATGTACCGGTATATATCTATACACTGATAGTAATGTACTGTATATATATCTATACACTGATAGTAATGTACTGTATATATATCTATACACTGATAGTAATGTACTGTATATATATATCTATACACTGATAGTAATGTACTGTATATATATCTATACACTGATAGTAATGTACTGTATATATCTATACACTGATAGTAATGTACTGTATATATATATATCTATATACTGATAGTAATGTACTGTATATATATCTATACACTGATAGTAATGTACTGTATATATATCTATACACTGATAGTAATGTACCGTATATATCTATACACTGATAGTAATGTACTGTATATATATCTATACACTGATAGTAATGTACTGTATATATATCTATACACTGATAGTAATGTACCGTATATATCTATACACTGATAGTAATGTACTGTATATATATCTATACACTGATAGTAATGTACTGTATATATATCTATACACTGATAGTAATGTACCGTATATATCTATACACTGATAGTAATGTACTGTATATATATCTATACACTGATAGTAATGTACTGTATATATCTATACACTGATAGTAATGTACTGTATATATATCTATACACTGATAGTAATGTACTGTATATATATCTATACACTGATAGTAATGTACTGTATATATATATCTATACACTGATAGTAATGTACTGTATATATATATCTATACACTGATAGTAATGTACTGTATATATATCTATACACTGATAGTAATGTACTGTATATATATCTATACACTGATAGTAATGTACTGTATATATCTATACACTGATAGTAATGTACTGTATATATATCTATACACTGATAGTAATGTACTGTATATATATCTATACACTGATAGTAATGTACTGTATATATATCTATACACTGATAGTAATGTACTGTATATATATCTATACACTGATAGTAATGTACTGTATATATATCTATACACTGATAGTAATGTACTGTATATATATCTATACACTGATAGTAATGTACTGTATATATATCTATACACTGATAGTAATGTACTGTATATATCTATACACTGATAGTAATGTACTGTATATATATCTATACACTGATAGTAATGTACTGTATATATATCTATACACTGATAGTAATGTACTGTATATATATCTATACACTGATAGTAATGTACTGTATATATATATCTATACACTGATAGTAATGTACTGTATATATATCTATACACTGATAGTAATGTACTGTATATATATATATCTATACACTGATAGTAATGTACTGTATATATATATCTATACACTGATAGTAATGTACTGTATATATATCTATACACTGATAGTAATGTACTGTATATATATCTATACACTGATAGTAATGTACTGTATATATATCTATACACTGATAGTAATGTACTGTATATATATCTATACACTGATAGTAATGTACTGTATATATATCTATACACTGATAGTAATGTACTGTATATATCTATACACTGATAGTAATGTACTGTATATATATATATCTATACACTGATAGTAATGTACTGTATATATCTATACACTGATAGTAATGTACTGTATATATATCTATACACTGATAGTAATGTACTGTATATATATCTATACACTGATAGTAATGTACTGTATATATATCTATACACTGATAGTAATGTACTGTATATATCTATACACTGATAGTAATGTACTGTATATATATCTATACACTGATAGTAATGTACTGTATATATCTATACACTGATAGTAATGTACTGTATATATCTATACACTGATAGTAATGTACTGTATATATATCTATACACTGATAGTAATGTACTGTATATATATCTATACACTGATAGTAATGTACTGTATATATATCTATACACTGATAGTAATGTACTGTATATATATCTATACACTGATAGTAATGTACTGTATATATCTATACACTGATAGTAATGTACTGTATATATCTATACACTGATAGTAATGTACTGTATATATATCTATACACTGATAGTAATGTACTGTATATATATCTATACAAAGATAGTAATGTACTGTATATATATCTATACACTGATAGTAATGTACTGTATATATATCTATACACTGATAGTAATGTACTGTATATATCTATACACTGATAGTAATGTACTGTATATATCTATACACTGATAGTAATGTACTGTATATATATCTATACACTGATAGTAATGTACTGTATATATATCTATACGCTGATAGTAATATACCGGTATATATCTATACACTGATAGTAATGTACTGTATATATATCTATACACTGATAGTAATGTACTGTATATATCTATACACTGATAGTAATGTACCGTATATATCTATACACTGATAGTAATGTACTGTATATACATATATCTATACACTGATAGTAATGTACTGTATATATATCTATACACTGATAGTAATGTACCGTATATATATCTATACACTGATAGTAATGTACTGTATATATATCTATACACTGATAGTAATGTACTGTATATATATCTATACACTGATAGTAATGTACTGTATATATATCTATACACTGATAGTAATGTACTGTATATATATATCTATACACTGATAGTAATGTACTGTATATATATCTATACACTGATAGTAATGTACTGTATATATATCTATACACTGATAGTAATGTACTGTATATATATCTATACACTGATAGTAATGTACTGTATATATATCTATACACTGATAGTAATGTACTGTATATATATCTATACACTGATAGTAATGTACTGTATATATATCTATACACTGATAGTAATGTACTGTATATATATCTATACACTGATAGTAATGTACTGTATATATATCTATACACTGATAGTAATGTACTGTATATATCTATACACTGATAGTAATGTACTGTATATATCTATACACTGATAGTAATGTACTGTATATATATCCATACACTGATAGTAATGTACTGTATATATATCCATACACTGATAGTAATGTACTGTATATATATCTATACACTGATAGTAATGTACTATATATATCTATACACTGATAGTAATGTACTGTATATATCTATACACTGATAGTAATGTACTGTATATATCTATACACTGATAGTAATGTACTGTATATATCTATACACTGATAGTAATGTACTGTATATATCTATACACTGATAGTAATGTACTGTATATATCTATACACTGATAGTAATGTACTGTATATATCTATACACTGATAGTAATGTACTGTATATATATCTATACACTGATAGTAATGTACTGTATATATCTATACACTGATAGTAATATACTGTATATATATCTATACACTGATAGTAATGTACTGTATATATATCTATACACTGATAGTAATGTACCGTTATATATATCTATACACTGATAGTAATGTACTGTATATATATATCTATACACTGATAGTAATGTACTGTATATATATCTATACACTGATAGTAATGTACTGTATATATATCTATACACTGATAGTAATGTACTGTATATATATCTATACACTGATAGTAATGTACTGTATATATATCTATACACTGATAGTAATGTACTGTATATATATCTATACACTGATAGTAATGTACTGTATATATATCTATACACTGATAGTAATGTACTGTATATATATCTATACACTGATAGTAATGTACTGTATATATATCTATACACTGATAGTAATGTACCGTATATATCTATACACTGATAGTAATGTACTGTATATATCTATACACTGATAGTAATGTACTGTATATATATCTATACACTGATAGTAATGTACTGTATATATCTATACACTGATAGTAATGTCCTGTATATATATCTATACACTGATAGTAATGTACTGTATATATATATCTATACACTGATAGTAATGTACCGTATATATCTATAAACTGATAGTAATGTACTGTATATATATCTATACACTGATAGTAATGTACTGTATATATATCTATACACTGATAGTAATGTACTGTATATATATCTATACACTGATAGTAATGTACTGTATATATATCTATACACTGATAGTAATGTACTGTATATATATCTATACACTGATAGTAATGTACTGTATATATATCTATACACTGATAGTAATGTACTGTATATATCTATATATAGACTGATAGTAATGTACTGTATATATATCTATACACTGATAGTAATGTACTGTATATATATCTATACACTGATAGTAATGTACTGTATATATCTATACACTGATAGTAATGTACTGTATATATATCTATACACTGATAGTAATGTACTGTATATATATCTATACACTGATAGTAATGTACTGTATATATATCTATACACTGATAGTAATGTACTGTATATATATCTATACACTGATAGTAATGTACCGTATATATATCTATACACTGATAGTAATGTACTGTATATATATATATCTATACACTGATAGTAATGTACTGTATACATCTATACACTGATAGTAATGTACTGTATATATATATCTATACACTGATAGTAATGTACTGTATATATATCTATACACTGATAGTAATGTACTTGCATATATATATACACTGATAGTAATGTACTGTATATATCTATACACTGATAGTAATGTACTGTATATATATATCTATACACTGATAGTAATGTACTGTATATATATCTATACACTGATAGTAATGTACTGTATATATCTATACACTGATAGTAATGTCCTGTATATATATCTATACACTGATAGTAATGTACTGTATATATATATCTATACACTGATAGTAATGTACCGTATATATCTATACACTGATAGTAATGTACTGTATATATATCTATACACTGATAGTAATGTACTGTATATATATATCTATACACTGATAGTAATGTACCGTATATATCTATAAACTGATAGTAATGTACTGTATATATATCTATACACTGATAGTAATGTACTGTATATATATCTATACACTGATAGTAATGTACTGTATATATATCTATACACTGATAGTAATGTACTGTATATATATCTATACACTGATAGTAATGTACTGTATATATATCTATACACTGATAGTAATGTACTGTATATATATCTATACACTGATAGTAATGTACTGTATATATCTATATATAGACTGATAGTAATGTACTGTATATATATCTATACACTGATAGTAATGTACTGTATATATATCTATACACTGATAGTAATGTACTGTATATATCTATACACTGATAGTAATGTACTGTATATATATCTATACACTGATAGTAATGTACTGTATATATATCTATACACTGATAGTAATGTACTGTATATATATCTATACACTGATAGTAATGTACTGTATATATCTATACACTGATAGTAATGTACTGTATATATATCTATACACTGATAGTAATGTACTGTATATATATCTATACACTGATAGTAATGTACTGTATATATCTATACACTGATAGTAATGTACTGTATATATATCTATACACTGATAGTAATGTACTGTATATATATCTATACACTGATAGTAATGTACTGTATATATCTATACACTGATAGTAATGTACTGTATATATCTCTATACACTGATAGTAATGTACTGTATATATCTATACACTGATAGTAATGTACTGTATATATATCTATACACTGATAGTAATGTACTGTATATATATCTATACACTGATAGTAATGTACTGTATATATATCTATACACTGATAGTAATGTACTGTATATATCTATACACTGATAGTAATGTACTGTATATATATCTATACACTGATAGTAATGTACTGTATATATATCTATACACTGATAGTAATGTACTGTATATATCTATACACTGATAGTAATGTACTGTATATATATCTATACACTGATAGTAATGTACTGTATATATATCTATACACTGATAGTAATGTACTGTATATATATCTATACACTGATAGTAATGTACTGTATATATATCTATACACTGATAGTAATGTACCGTATATATATCTATACACTGATAGTAATGTACTGTATATATATATATCTATACACTGATAGTAATGTACTGTATACATCTATACACTGATAGTAATGTACTGTATATATATATCTATACACTGATAGTAATGTACTGTATATATATCTATACACTGATAGTAATGTACTGTATATATCTATACACTGATAGTAATGTACTGTATATATATCTATACACTGATAGTAATGTACCTGTATATATCTATACACTGATAGTAATGTACTGTATATATATCTATACACTGATAGTAATGTACTGTATATATATATCTATACACTGATAGTAATGTACTGTATATATCTATACACTGATAGTAATGTACCGTATATATCTATACACTGATAGTAATGTACTGTATATATATCTATACACTGATAGTAATGTACTGTATATATATATATCTATACACTGATAGTAATGTACTGTATATATATCTATACACTGATAGTAATGTACTGTATATATATCTATACACTGATAGTAATGTACTGTATATATATCTATACACTGATAGTAATGTACTGTATATATCTATACACTGATAGTAATGTACTGTATATATCTATACACTGATAGTAATGTACTGTATATATATCTATACACTGATAGTAATGTACTGTATATATATCTATACACTGATAGTAATGTACTGTATATATCTATACACTGATAGTAATGTACTGTATATATATCTATACACTGATAGTAATGTACTGTATATATATCTATACACTGATAGTAATGTGCTGTATATATATATACACTGATAGTAATGTACTGTATATATATCTATACACTGATAGTAATGTACTGTATATATCTATACACTGATAGTAATGTACTGTATATATATCTATACACTGATAGTAATGTACTGTATACATCTATACACTGATAGTAATGTACTGTATATATATATCTATACACTGATAGTAATGTACTGTATATATATCTATACACTGATAGTAATGTACTGTATATATATCTATACACTGATAGTAATGTACTGTATATATATCTATACACTGATAGTAATGTACTGTATATATATCTATACACTGATAGTAATGTACTGTATATATATCTATACACTGATAGTAATGTACTGTATATATATCTATACACTGATAGTAATGTACTGTATATATATCTATACACTGATAGTAATGTACTGTATATATCTATACACTGATAGTAATGTACTGTATATATCTATACACTGATAGTAATGTACTGTATATATATCTATACACTGATAGTAATGTACTGTGTATATATCTATACACTGATAGTAATGTACTGTATATATCTATACACTGATAGTAATGTACTGTATATATATCTATACACTGATAGTAATGTACTGTATATATCTATACACTGATAGTAATGTACTGTATATATCTATACACTGATAGTAATGTACTGTATATATATCTATACACTGATAGTAATAATGCTGTATATATATATCTATACACTGATAGTAATGTACTGTATATATCTATACACTGATAGTAATGTACTGTATATATCTATACACTGATAGTAATGTACTGTATATATATCTATACACTGATAGTAATGTACTGTATATATATCTATACACTGATAGTAATGTACTGTATATATCTATACACTGATAGTAATGTACTGTATATATCTATACACTGATAGTAATGTACCGGTATATATCTATACACTGATAGTAATGTACTGTATATATCTATACACTGATAGTAATGTACTGTATATATCTATACACTGATAGTAATGTACTGTATATATATCTATACACTGATAGTAATGTACTGTATATATCTATACACTGATAGTAATGTACTGTATATATCTATACACTGATAGTAATGTACTGTATATATATCTATACACTGATAGTAATGTACTGTATATATATCTATACACTGATAGTAATGTACTGTATATATATCTATACACTGATAGTAATGTACTGTATATATCTATACACTGATAGTAATGTACTGTATATATCTATACACTGATAGTAATGTACTGTATATATCTATACACTGATAGTAATGTACTGTATATATATCTATACACTGATAGTAATGTACTGTATATATCTATACACTGATAGTAATGTACTGTATATATCTATACACTGATAGTAATGTACTGTATATATCTATACACTGATAGTAATGTACTGTATATATCTATACACTGATAGTAATGTACTGTATATATATCTATACACTGATAGTAATGTACTGTATATATATCTATACACTGATAGTAATGTACTGTATATATATCTATACACTGATAGTAATGTACTGTATATATATCTATACACTGATAGTAATGTACTGTATATATATCTATACACTGATAGTAATGTACTGTATATATATCTATACACTGATAGTAATGTACTGTATATATATCTATACACTGATAGTAATGTACCGTATATATCTATACACTGATAGTAATGTACCGTATATATCTATACACTGATAGTAATGTACTGTATATATATCTATACACTGATAGTAATGTACTTGCATATATATATACACTGATAGTAATGTACTGTATATATCTATACACTGATAGTAATGTACTGTATATATATCTATACACTGATAGTAATGTACTGTATATATCTATACACTGATAGTAATGTACCGTATATATATCTATACACTGATAGTAATGTACCGTATATATATCTATACACTGATAGTAATGTACCGTATATATATCTATACACTGATAGTAATGTACCGTATATATATCTATACACTGATAGTAATGTACCGTATATATATCTATACACTGATAGTAATGTACCGTATATATCTATACACTGATAGTAATGTACTGTATATATATCTATACACTGATAGTAATGTACTGTATATATATCTATACACTGATAGTAATGTACTGTATATATCTATACACTGATAGTAATGTACTGTATATATATCTATACACTGATAGTAATGTACTGTATATATATCTATACACTGATAGTAATGTACTGTATATATCTATACACTGATAGTAATGTACTGTATATATATCTATACACTGATAGTAATGTACTGTATATATATCTATACACTGATAGTAATGTACTGTATATATATCTATACACTGATAGTAATGTACTGTATATATCTATACACTGATAGTAATGTACTGTATATATCTACACACTGATAGTAATGTACTGTATATATCTATACACTGATAGTAATGTACCGTATATATATCTATACACTGATAGTAATGTACTGTATATATCTATACACTGATAGTAATGTACTGTATATATATCTATACACTGATAGTAATGTACTGTATATATCTATACACTGATAGTAATGTACTGTATATATATCTATACACTGATAGTAATGTACTGTATATATCTATACACTGATAGTAATGTACTGTATATATATCTATACACTGATAGTAATGTACTGTATATATCTATACACTGATAGTAATGTACTGTATATATATCTATACACTGATAGTAATGCACTGTATATATATATCTATACACTGATAGTAATGTACTGTATATATCTATACACTGATAGTAATGTACTGTATATATATCTATACACTGATAGTAATGTACTGTATATATATCTATACACTGATAGTAATGTACTGTATATATCTATACACTGATAGTAATGTACTGTATATATATCTATACACTGATAGTAATGTACTGTATATATCTATACACTGATAGTAATGTACTGTATATATATATCTATACACTGATAGTAATGTACTGTATATATCTATACACTGATAGTAATGTACTGTATATATCTATACACTGATAGTAATGTACTGTATATATATCTATACACTGATAGTAATGTACTGTATATATATCTATACACTGATAGTAATGTACTGTATATATATCTATACACTGATAGTAATGTACTGTATATATATCTATACACTGATAGTAATGTACTGTATATATCTATACACTGATAGTAATGTACTGTATATATATCTATACACTGATAGTAATGTACTGTATATATATCTATACACTGATAGTAATGTACTGTATATATATCTATACACTGATAGTAATGTACTGTATATATATCTATACACTGATAGTAATGTACCTGTATATATCTATACACTGATAGTAATGTACTGTATATATATCTATACACTGATAGTAATGTACTGTGTATATATATCTATACACTGATAGTAATGTACTGTATATATCTATACACTGATAGTAATGTACTGTATATATCTATACACTGATAGTAATGTACTGTATATATATCTATACACTGATAGTAATGTACTGTATATATATCTATACACTGATAGTAATGTACTGTGTATATATATCTATACACTGATAGTAATGTACTGTATATATCTATACACTGATAGTAATGTACTGTATATATCTATACACTGATAGTAATGTACTGTATATATATATCTATACACTGATAGTAATGTACTGTATATATCTATACACTGATAGTAATGTACTGTATATATATCTATACACTGATAGTAATGTACCGGTATATATATCTATACACTGATAGTAATGTACTGTATATATATCTATACACTGATAGTAATGTACTGTATATATATCTATACACTGATAGTAATGTACTGTATATATCTATACACTGATAGTAATGTACTGTATATATATCTATACACTGATAGTAATGTACTGTATATATATCTATACACTGATAGTAATGTACTGTATATATCTATACACTGATAGTAATGTACTGTATATATCTATACACTGATAGTAATGTACTGTATATATATCTATACACTGATAGTAATGTACTGTATATATAGCTATACACTGATAGTAATGTACTGTATATATATCTATACACTGATAGTAATGTACTGTATATATCTATACACTGATAGTAATGTACTGTATATATCTATACACTGATAGTAATGTACTGTATATATATCTATACACTGATAGTAATGTACTGTATATATATCTATACACTGATAGTAATGTACAGTATATATATCTATACACTGATAGTAATGTACTGGATATATCTATACACTGATAGTAATGTACTGTATATATCTATACACTGATAGTAATGTACTGTATATATATATCTATACACTGATAGTAATGTACCGGTATATATATCTATACACTGATAGTAATGTACTGTATATATATCTATACACTGATAGTAATGTACTGTATATATATCTATACACTGATAGTAATGTACTGTATATATCTATACACTGATAGTAATGTACTGTATATATATCTATACACTGATAGTAATGTACTGTATATATCTATACACTGATAGTAATGTACTGTATATATATATATCTATACACTGATAGTAATGTACTGTATATATATCTATACACTGATAGTAATGTACTGTATATATCTATACACTGATAGGTAATGTACTGTATATATATCTATACACTGATAGTAATGTACTGTATATATATCTATACACTGATAGTAATGTACTGTATATATCTATACACTGATAGTAATGTACTGTATATATATCTATACACTGATAGTAATGTACTGTATATATATCTATACACTGATAGTAATGTACTGTATATATATCTATACACTGATAGTAAATGTACTGTATATATATCTATACACTGATAGTAATGTACTGTATATATATCTATACACTGATAGTAATGTACTGTATATATCTATACACTGATAGTAATGTACTGTATATATATCTATACACTGATAGTAATGTACTGTATATATATCTATACACTGATAGTAATGTACTGTATATATATCTATACACTGATAGTAATGTACTGTATATATATCTATACACTGATAGTAATGTACTGTATATATATCTATACACTGATAGTAATGTACTGTATATATCTATACACTGATAGTAATGTACTGTATATATATCTATACACTGATAGTAATGTACTGTATATATATCTATACACTGATAGTAATGTACTGTATATATATCTATACACTGATAGTAATGTACTGTATATATATCTATACACTGATAGTAATGTACTGTATATATATATCTATACACTGATAGTAATGTACTGTATATATATCTATACACTGATAGTAATGTACTGTATATATATCTATACACTGATAGTAATGTACTGTAATATTTATATCTATACACTGATAGTAATGTACTGTATATATATCTATACACTGATAGTAATGTACTGTATATATATCTATACACTGATAGTAATGTACTGTATATATATATCTATACACTGATAGTAATGTACTGTATATATCTATACACTGATAGTAATGTACTGTATATATCTATACACTGATAGTAATGTACTGTATATATATCTATACACTGATAGTAATGTACTGTATATATATCTATACACTGATAGTAATGTACTGTATATATATATATCTATACACTGATAGTAATGTACTGTATATATATATCTATACACTGATAGTAATGTACTGTATATATCTATACACTGATAGTAATGTACTGTATATATCTATACACTGATAGTAATGTACTGTATATATCTATACACTGATAGTAATGTACTGTATATATATCTATACACTGATAGTAATGTACTGTGTATATATCTATACACTGATAGTAATGTACTGTATATATATCTATACACTGATAGTAATGTACTGTATATATATCTATACACTGATAGTAATGTACTGTATATATATCTATACACTGATAGTAATGTACCGTATATATCTATACACTGATAGTAATGTACTGTATATATCTATACACTGATAGTAATGTACTGTATATATATCTATACACTGATAGTAATGTACTGTATATATATCTATACACTGATAGTAATGTACTGTATATATATCTATACACTGATAGTAATGTACTGTATATATATCTATACACTGATAGTAATGTACTGTATATATATCTATACACTGATAGTAATGTACTGTATATATATCTATACACTGATAGTAATGTACTGTATATATCTATACACTGATAGTAATGTACTGTATATATATCTATACACTGATAGTAATGTACTGTATATATATCTATACACTGATAGTAATGTACTGTATATATATATCTATACACTGATAGTAATGTACTGTATATATATCTATACACTGATAGTAATGTACTGTATATATATATAAACTGATAGTAATGTACTGTATATATATCTATACACTGATAGTAATGTACTGTATATATATCTATACACTGATAGTAATGTACTGTATATATATCTATACACTGATAGTAATGTACTGTATATATCTATACACTGATAGTAATGTACTGTATATATATCTATACACTGATAGTAATGTACTGTATATATATCTATATACTGATAGTAATGTACTGTATATATATCTATACACTGATAGTAATGTACTGTATATATATATATCTATACACTGATAGTAATGTACTGTATATATATCTATACACTGATAGTAATGTACTGTATATATATATATCTATACACTGATAGTAATGTACTGTATATATATCTATACACTGATAGTAATGTACTGTATATATATCTATACACTGATAGTAATGTACTGTATATATCTATACACTGATAGTAATGTACTGTATATATATATCTATACACTGATAGTAATGTACTGTATATATATCTATACACTGATAGTAATGTACTGTATATATCTATACACTGATAGTAATGTACTGTATATATCTATACACTGATAGTAATGTACTGTATATATATCTATACACTGATAGTAATGTACTGTAGATATATCTATACACTGCTAGTAATGTACTGTATATATCTATACACTGATAGTAATGTACTGTATATATCTATACACTGATAGTAATGTACTATATATATATATCTATACACTGATAGTAATGTACTGTATATATCTATACACTGATAGTAATGTACTGTATATATATCTATACACTGATAGTAATGTACTGTATATATCTATACACTGATAGTAATGTACTGTATATATCTATACACTGATAGTAATGTACTGTATATATATATCTATACACTGATAGTAATGTACTGTATATATATCTATACACTGATAGTAATGTACCGTATATATATCTATACACTGATAGTAATGTACTGTATATATATCTATACACTGATAGTAATGTACTGTATATATATCTATACACTGATAGTAATGTACTGTATATATCTATACACTGATAGTAATGTACTGTATATATATATCTATACACTGATAGTAATGTACTGTATATATATCTATACACTGATAGTAATGTACTGTATATATCTATACACTGATAGTAATGTACTGTATATATATCTATACACTGATAGCAATGTAATGGCATATATCTATACACTGATAGTAATGTACTGTATATATATCTATACACTGATAGTAATGTACTGTATATATATCTATACACTGATAGTAATGTACTGTATATATATATCTATACACTGATAGTAATGTACTGTATATATATCTATACACTGATAGTAATGTACTGTATATATATCTATACACTGATAGTAATGTACTGTATATATATCTATACACTGATAGTAATGTACTGTATATATCTATACACTGATAGTAATGTACTGTATATATATCTATACACTGATAGTAATGTACTGTATATATATCTATACACTGATAGTAATGTACTGTATATATATATATCTATACACTGATAGTAATGTACTGTATATATATCTATACACTGATAGTAATGTACTGTATATATATCTATACACTGATAGTAATGTACTGTATATATATCTATACACTGATAGTAATGTACTGTATATATCTATACACTGATAGTAATGTACTGTATATATATCTATACACTGATAGTAATGTACCGTATATATCTATACACTGATAGTAATGTACTGTATATATCTATACACTGATAATACACAGGCATATATCTATACACTGATAGTAATGTACTGTATATATATCTATACACTGATAGTAATGTACTGTATATATATCTATACACTGATAGTAATGTACTGTATATATCTATACACTGATAGTAATGTACTGTATATATATCTATACACTGATAGTAATGTACTGTGTATATATATCTATACACTGATAGTAATGTACTGTATATATATCTATACACTGATAGTAATGTACTGTATATATATCTATACACTGATAGTAATGTACTGTATATATATCTATACACTGATAGTAATGTACTGTATATATCTATACACTGATAGTAATGTACTGTATATATATCTATACACTGATAGTAATATACCGGTATATATCTATACACTGATAGTAATGTACCGGTATACATCTATACACTGATAGTAATGTACTGTATATATATCTATACACTGATAGTAATGTACTGTATATATCTATACACTGATAGTAATGTACTGTATATATATCTATACACTGATAGTAATGTACTGTATATATATCTATACACTGATAGTAATGTACTGTATATATATCTATACACT